>NC_090439.1:770771757-771074787 GCF_031143425.1 Pleurodeles waltl | reverse complement strand
GCTTATGACTCTGGTGTTTTGCAGCTTGACTCCAATCCACGTATGGGCAGAGTAACGGCTGGGCTTTGTGCATAGTTTTGAGACAGCCTGTACACAGGGAGGGTGGAAGTGTCACAGATGTGCATCTACATAGTGAATGGTCTTCCTGGGCTGAGAGAAGGGGAGGCAGGGCACACTTGCATTTGTAAAGGCTGTGCCCTGCCATCATACAAGGGCTGTCTGGAGCCTGTGCTGGAGGAGAGGGGGACATTCCTAGTACCTTTTGTAACTGGTTGGAACCTCCTCTCCCCACCTTTTTCAAACCTTTGCAAAACTGAGCAGATGTACAGGGGTTTTTCCCAATGACAAAGAGACACTGAAGAGACTTAAGGATATGGACATAGAATGCTGCTTGAGGGACTCACCAGGAACCGCCTTGGACTGCTGCTGCTGTGCTGACCTGTGGCCTGCTTGGTCACTAGAAGGAACTGCCACTGTCTGCATCCCCTTTGTGCTAGGCTGTTGCTGGGCCCTGCCGCTCTGTGCTCCATTGGTGTCCCCGGAGACTGGGTGCTGCGGCTCCTGTCCTCTTCAACCACTTACTTGCCTTGAGAGCGCCTTTTCTTTTCCTTGCTAAAGCACCTGGAGAAGCACTTTCTTGTTGAGGCTCATCGCTCCCTGTGAGCACATTGCCGTAGTGCTTATTGGAGTGCCGAAATCACTGCTGCGACCCGGGCATTTTGAAAATCCAAGCTCGTCAAAAGCACACTCCTTGAAGTGCCCTGGGCATCAAGAGGCACCCCCAGGGCACAAGCAGGCATCCACTTCTGGTGCCTCTTGTTCACGTGACCGGGATGCCAAGAGAGATGAGCGGCCCGTGCGTGCTGATGAAGCAGAAAATGAAGGTTTTGATTTATTAACGCTTAAACGTAGTGCTGAAATAATCATGTGTGACATTAACCGAATTAATTAAGATTGTACGGGGACAAAATGTGCCCTCAGAGTAGTTTGCCATCATTTATACGCGTGCTTTATATAACGTGGTGTATTAGAATTGCACTAATCCGACATAATCATAAACGTGTGCTACGATTTGCTTGTTTGAAATGCTTTAGCTTAGCATTACTTTAGCAGAGGCTTTGGCCTAGTTGCCTGGTCTCACGGTTTAGATGCTCGTATTTTTCCACTGTGCTATTAAATGTGTATTCTTGCTTGAAGCTGTACTTTTCCACAGAAACTGTTCACATGCTTATCTTAAAGTTTCGTGCCAGCCTGGCATATTTTCTCTTTAATTCAAGGTCGACTTGCAGGTGCGGACAATGGAGGCTCTGAGAGTAAGCTAATTGGAAAACAATGTTGCAATTTGCGTACCCATCTCCAAGGATAATGTATGCTTAAGTAAAAGCTTGAGAACTGTCGTGTTTGATTGGTCAATTTGAAGCTAACCTATGAACCCTCCAATGGAGACCCTACTGGATTTGAACTGTTGTCTATAAAACCCAGGTGCACAAGAAGAAGGGAGCCATTATGCGCCATTACAGCCATTACCAGCTCGATACCCGTCATTTTGCAGACTTCGTAGCTTTTATGGCCCACTTTGCTGCGACGCCATTTTGAGAGACTTTGATGCTTTCTCTAATCGAGAGAAAGAGGCTTTAAATGATTCTTGCCCTAGAGACTGTAACTTTGATCTGATCCCTTTGCATGAAGTAATAGTTTTATCTTGCCGCCGTGAGGCAATTGCCCCGTCCACCCCTGCCCCTTTGTCCCGTCCCATGCTGATCGAGAAACGGTACCCATGCTGACCGAAGAACGGTACCTGTGAGACGAAGACTTCCTTGTATGCTGATCGTAATTGGTAAATATGAAAGGAAAATTGTAAAATGGCATTGTGTTTCTTTTAGGTAACCAACTGCTGATTTTGGTAAGGTCCCTAGTTAGGAGTTTTCTAAATTAATGTTGCTAAATTGTTTTTGCATGAAGTCCCACATGCCGATGCTAATTTGAGGTTAGACGAGGTTTTCATCTGTCGCACAATGCAATTTGAGATCTTGTTATGCTGACTAAATGTATGCCATTAGTTCGTTACAGATTATCGTATTAGTGATTTGCATTGCTATTATCGAATGCCTTGTGATTCAAATGCTTCATAGATTACACTTGTTTCGACGTTATGGACAGCTATTAATGTTCATTTATGTTTATCATTTGGTGTTGAGAAACATCTATATCGTGCTAGCTTTGTTAATATAGGGAAATAAATTCACTAACTTTGCAATAAACTGGTGTGGTTATTCCTGACTGAAAGGTCAGGGTCCGCCGAAATGTATTCTGGATTGATTGTAAAGTGTTATGTTGTTCAAGGTGTTGCACATGTTCGTTATTGATTATTGATTTGATACGATTGATCGATATATGAGTACAGAGAGTTCCCACTAAGTCAAAAGATTCATCGGCCTAAAGAGCGTCCAAACGTAGGTAAATTTGTTACCGCGTTCCGCTCTATCAGTAGATGGTAGCAGAGGACGGTTACGTCTTTTGGGACCCTGTACTATTAAAGTACATGGTGTCGAATTAACGGTTACGCATTTTGAGACCCCATTCGAGAGGTTGAATTAGATTTTTCTTGGATAAAACGATTGACAAAATGATGATGGGCTAGGTCCACCGCGACTTTCCCGGGATCTCGGAGCTTGCGAATGGAGAGAACGGAGGTGTGGAATCAGCGTTGGCGGTACTAGTGATGGTATGAGTGAAGTTAGGGTTTTGCGCTTGCACAGCTTATTGCCGCAGGGTGTGTGAAAAGGTTGCGAGGGTTTTCTTTTTGAGGATAGCGGAGGTGCGACTCCGAGTGTAGAGGTAGTGAAGTCGTCGAACTTCATAGAAATATCGGAGGTGCGGCTCCGGGTGTGAGAGTAGGGAAGTCGTCGAACTTCATGTGCGTGTGGCGCTTTGTGCATAAAAAGGTCCACGTGGTTGTTGTTGTTGAGACGGGCCCTGCGAGGTCAAGAGACTCCGGAGTATGTTGATCCATGTTGTGGTCTGGGCGGTTTAGTAGGTTGATCGGGCGTGGTCAACAAGTCGGGTACGTGTGTTAGGGAGTGAAAGAAACTTCGACTTTGGGCTTTGACAAGATTCTAAGTGCACTAGAACAGATCATTGACAAGTTGAGAGTAGGTCTGCGGGTCAGATTTGCTTGCGAATGTGGGGACTGAGAAAGACCGAATAGCGGCCGAGGCTGGTGAAAGAGATCGAATAGTGGTCACGGTTGGTGAAAAGTCCCTAAGGTCCTGAAGCGATTGTGTTACCCTTCCTGTAGTAAACCGACAGATCTGTTTTATTTTTGGTAGCTCGCAATATATGCAAGAAGTTGTTACGAGAGGAGGTGAGTGAAGGAAGACTAGCCGCGAGGCTTTGTCAGCCGCAGTGTGTGAGTGTGACGTCACTAAGAGCCGCGCTGGGATAGGTTGGTGGGTGAGACGGGTCGCGCACGGATTGGACGCAGTCCGTGGGACTCGATTGGAAGGGGATAGGCAGGTGAAGAGTATTCCGGGAATTAAAGTCACCTATTGATTACAAATTTTGTGCAATTAAAGTTACCTATTGGTTAAAGTTTTGTGGAATTGAAGTCAAATATTGGTTATAAACTTTGTGAAAATAAAAGACGAGAAAAATGAAATTCTTTAAAGCATTCAGGAGCGCGATGAAGGGGGAGTCTTACATTAAAGCGAACGTAGGAGAGGAGACGCCGCCTGAGGGTACACCAGCTTACATTGTAATGGAAGAGAAGGGGGTATCTCCGTGCCTTTGGCTAAAGCAATGGCATAAGTTGACAGAGAAACATGGGAGCGTAGCGTTTCCGATATACGGGACATTCAATATAAAGATTTTAGAAAATTTGAGATTCACGATGTACGACATGAAGGTGCCTCCAAGGCCAGCACAGTTTGAGGCTCTAGCAATTTGGGAACTGATGGCCAGACAGCAACAGCAAAAGAAGTTTGAGACCAGAATGAGGAAGGTAGAAAAGACACTAGCGGATGCTAGATGGGATAATGCACAGAAGGTGTGGAGGTCAGACGTATTGCAGGGGATAAAATTGTTCCCCGCAATTACTAAGGAAGGAGAAGAGACAGGTAAGAAAGCTACCTGTAAGACAGACAGAAAGTGTTCCAAGGATAGAGAGGACGAGGAAAAGTTGAGAAGGTAAGAGGAGATGGAGGATGAGGAGTTGATAATGCAATTGCTGAACGACCGTCCACCGCCATATGCAGAGAATGGACAAGGTCCAAGTACCAGTTCTGCCCCTCCAGCACCGGTACAGAACAATGAAACACAGAGTTCAGGAGCGTCATCGGGATCAAAGGACCCGAGTCTGCTGTTCACCCCGCAGATACCGCAGGTTAGGAGAATATATCCAGATGTGCCCGTGTTGAAACCAGCAGAAAATTATCAGCCGCAGATGCCAGGGTACTACAGTAGTGATAACAGTGCAGGAATGATTCTAGATCCAACAGTAAGGGGAGTACAGAATGGTTACAACCCAACAATGGCACAAGCTGACTCAACTCAGTTTATGATGCCTCAAAAGCAGATGCAGGGAGGAAACGCACATGTTCAAATGACGGGGAGCCAGATGGGCATGCCGACAATGATGACCCATGGTGTGGGAATGAACATGCCACAGAACATGGGGAACGGACAGAACCCAGACGCGATATCGTTACCCATAACTGTAGGTCCAGTGGTACCTCTGTATAGTCAGCCTAATTCGGGTCTGAACAGTCAGGGATCAATGCTGCAGAATGGGACAGAAAGAAGGTGCATAGAAAACACTCCAGGGATAACTCCGATACCGGCTCAGCCAACTGGGTCTGGATCCTTGATGGAGTTTAGTCCCATATGTGCTCAGTCAACACTGGTGAGGTCGAGCCCCCCACTGATAATACCTCTCACATCGAACACTGAAAAGCTGCAACAGCCATCGATGGCAGTTGATGTGAACGCTACCCTGATGGGGGTGAATGCGCAACAGTTGACCCAGTGGTTCAACAGTCTGAATTCCACACAAAGTCCAGCTAGTGAGAAAGGAGAAGACTACATGAATAGGGTCAGGTTGAACATGGAAGCACAAGAATTGGTGGAAGGGACTATGGGTGTGAATAGGTTAGAGTCCTACACGGAAGAAGAGCTGAGGTATCTATGTCCCAGAATTACGAAGGAAGTGAACAAGATACATAAGAGCTTGCAGGAAGCAGCTGACAGAAACGGGGTTGACATAGACAAGACGAAACACTTGAGCAGGAGCTACAGGTTAGATTTTGGGACCACAGATTTTGAACACATGAGGTCAGCAGGCATGAAGACACACCTTAGAGAATTGCTGCAGAGTGCACAAGTGTGGAGGTGCTTAGACAAGTGGGAAAGCAGGTGGGTAAAGAGGAAGGACAAGAGGAGGGACAGTGCTACAGAGCACAATGAGAAAAGACCGCAGAGTGGTGATACAGTAACAATGTTACCAATGAGGGAGACAGCAGGAGGAAAATTAGTACATGTACCATGGCACAGAAGTGACATTCAGTCCTTTACGGACGATTTTCCCAAACTAAGAGAGAAACCAATTGAATGGTACCAGCAGACTGATAGGTTTGTGAAACTTGCAAAATGTCTTTGGGAAGACCTGAATACTCTGTTTGAGATTGTGGTTCCGGCAGATTTGTGGGAGGATTGCAAAAGAGCCGTAGGTTGGCCGACAAGTGAACCAGAGAGACACAGGGAAACGGGCGCACCCTCACCTTTGGTGATGAGCTTGTACTATAAGGTGATTGAGCATTTGAAAACGAAGGTACCCGCGAAAAACGTGGATTGGCAGAAGATTGACCGAACTGCCCAAGAGACTAAGGAATCAATTCATAGTTACTATGAGAGGTTGTTGAAGGCGTTCAAGAATTACAGTGGCACGGAAACAATTGAGGCGAAGGACATGCTCCACTTTGTCTACAGATTTGTGGAAGGGCTGAGGCCAGAGATAAGCCAAATGATAAAGTCGCATTTGATTTGTTGGCAGTCGAAACCGATCGATGAGGTCTTGACTTATGCGAAATACTGTAGCGACGAAATTGAAGTGAAACAGAAAAAGTTGAAAGAGAAGGTGATGATGATGCAGCTTAAGGCAGCTCAGACAGGTTTCCAAGGTTTGCAAGGTCTGCAGGGTCTGCAAGGCTTACAAGGGATGCAAGGGTTCCAACAGCAGGTACCGCAACAGCAGTTGCAGTTGCAGGGAAACATGGCGTTTCAGCCACAGGCCAGAGGCAGAGGTCGAGGAGGTTTTGTGAATAATGGTCCGGATTTGAACACTGTTGTGACGGGTGTACAGGCAATGAAGAAGGTGATGCCGTGTCACGTGTGCGGGATCGTCGGTCATTGGAAACGCGAGTGCCCGATGGTGGTGCAGGAAGGTGTAGGTGCAGGTGCAGGTGCAGGCGTAGGTGTTGGTCAGCAAAACAATGATGTCAATGCATTTCAGACAATGAGGGGACCAAAAATGAGAGGTCCAAACCCAAATTTTCAGACTGTGAATCAATTACAGGGATTACAGCCCATGCAGCCGCAGCAGATGCCCCGTATGCAGATGACGCAAATGCAGCCGATGCAACAGCAGTTACCTATGGTACCTAATCAGCAAATGCAAATACCTTTGGCACCAATGAGTCAGCAGCAAGTGATGGTTCCTCCACAGGTAACGGGTCAGATAATGAGTACAAATGGCACAGTACAACAGTTCCCCTTACACAGTGAGAGTGGAATAAACAACGTATGGGAAAGTGAGAGTTCAGGAGAAGAAGGAGATTGTGTGCTTGCGGCATCCTTGGAAGTTGATCAAAGGGGTCCGTACGTAGAGGGAAGAGTAATGGGTCATCGTGTCTCATTCTTGGTTGACACGGGAGCCACATGTTCAACAGTTAAGAGCAGTGAAGTACCAAATTTGCCACTCTCAGGGAGGACAGTTCAAGGGGTGGGAGTAGCAAACAGACACCTGACGAACCCAATTACGGATCCGGTTCCAGTCAGCATCGGTAACTACCAAGGGGTACATCAGTTTGTGGTATGTGACTCAAGTCCGATAGCACTGTTAGGGAGAGACCTGTTGTGTAAATTGGGTTGTTCGATAATGTGTTCAAACGAAGGAATAACAATAGAAACTAGCAATGAGGGGGAAGAAGAGGACAGTGTAGAAGGGGATGAGATGGAAACAGTCGACGAAGAGTATCCTCTGATTTGTCTCTTCCCGATGATAACGGGAGAAGATATCCCAGCAGAATTACGGGAGACAGTCGGAAAGGAAGTGTGGGACATGACAGGGAAAGAGGTGGGATTGATGAAAGGAGTGGAACCAGTAAAAGTGATGGTAAAGCCCAATGCGATCTTTCCCCAGACCCCACAATACCACATGCCACAAGATACCCTCATGAAAGTTGCTCAACTCATTGACGAATTTGTAAAACAGGGGGTACTGAAAGAAGTGTTAAGCAGTCCATGTAATTCTCCAATAATGGGACTAATAAAGCCAAGTGGGAAAGTCCGACTCGTGCAGGATTTGATTAAAATAAATGACATTATAATAAAGTGCTGCCCTGTCGTACCGAATCCAGCTGTGATAATGTTTCAAGTTCCTTGCGATGCTGAATGGTTCTCAGTCATCGATTTGTCACAGGCATTCTTTTCTGTGCCTCTTCATGAGGACAGCCAATTCCTCTTTTGTTTCAAATTCCTAGACAGAGTGTATAGTTGGTGTCGAATTCCTCAAGGGTTCTCTGAGTCACCGTCAATCTTCAATCAGATTCTAAAGAAAGACCTGGAAGCATTAGAATTGCCATTCGAGTCAACCCTAGTACAGTACATTGATGACCTACTGGTTGCATCAAAGACAGAAAGCAACTGCACAGCCCATACCATTGCTCTGTTGAATCATTTGGGAAGGAATGGACATAAGGTGTCTCCTTCCAAATTACAGTTCTGTCAGAAGAAAGTGAAATACTTGGGTCACCAAATAGAGAAAGGGTCACGGAGAATAATGAAGGAAAGAATCACAAGCATACTTCAAATGAGTCCACCAAAGACAAGGAAGGAGGTGAGGAAGTTTTTGGGAATGGTGGGATATTGTCGCCAGTGGATACCCAACTTCTCGTCTCTAGCGAAGCCCCTACTGAAATTGACCCAAAAGGATACCTTGGATGAAATTGAACTGAAAGGAGATGAGATGGATGCTTTTGTTGAACTGAAGGAATGCATGTGCAGGGCTCCAGCTTTAGGTATGCCTGATTACACGAAGCCTTTCACATTGTTTTGTCATGAACGTGATGCATGTTCTTTGTCTGTCTTGACCCAAGCCCATGGTGTCGTAAACAGACCAGTAGCATATTTTTCAGCTACTTTGGATCCGGTTGCAGCAGCACTCCCAGGGTGTTTGCGCGCCGTAGCAGCAGTTGGTATCAGCCTCACTCAGAGTGAAGGAATAGTGATGGGACACCCAGTAACAGTCATGGTCCCTCACTCAGTTGAAATACTTTTGAACCGCTCACGAACGCAACACATGACTGGAGCAAGACTCACAAGGTATGAAACGATAATTCTGGGCTCACCGAATGTGCAGCTGAAAAGGTGCACTACGTTGAATCCAGCTACCTTGCTTCCTGGAGAAAATGCTGAAATTGAGAACGCTGAAGACGTCGAGCATGACTGCCTTCAGGTGACTGAATTTTGCACGAAACCTCGACCGGACATCAAGGATACTAAGCTTGATGTAAATGACCAAATTCTTTTTGTTGATGGTTCATGTCTAAGAGATGGGATGGGGATTTTGAAAGCAGGATATGCTGTATGTACTGTAACAGGTGTCTTGGAAGCGGGATGGCTTCAAGGAATATATTCTGCACAAGTAGCTGAACTTGTTGCCCTTACCAGAGCATGTCAACTGTCTGCATTGATGAAAGTCACCATTTACACTGATAGTCAATACGGGTTTGGGATTGTGCATGACTTTGGACAACTATGGTCACAGAGAGGGTTCCTGACTTCTTCAGGATCCCCAGTAAAGAACGGGGAGAGAATAAGGGAATTGTTACACGCCATTCAAGTGCCAGCTGAAGTTGCAGTGGTAAAGTGCAGTGCTCACACGAAAGGACAGGACTATGGGCCTGATTCTAACTTTGGAGGACGGTGTTAAACCGTCCCAAAAGTGGCGGATATACCACCTACCGTATTACGAGTTCCATAGGATATAATGGACTCGTAATACGGTAGGTGGTATATCCGCCACTTTTGGGACGGTTTAACACCGTCCTCCAAAGTTAGAATCAGGCCCTATGTGTCTCTGGGAAATGCATATGCGGATCAAGTCGCAAGATTTTGTGCCTTGAACTGTATATTACTAAGGGATGATTGGAATACGATAAATGAGCCAGAACTCGAACCAGCTGAAGCATTTGCCTTGAAGGTTGTAGATACAATAGAGGAACTGAAAGCACTACAGAACAATGTAAGGGAGGATGAAAGAGATTCATGGGTCAAATCACAATGCATAAAGAGACAAGACGAGTTATGGGTTTCACATGAGGGAAAATTTGTTTTGCCAAATAGTCTCTTATCACAGCTTGCGCGGTTCTATCATGGGCAAGCTCACCTAGGGAGAGATGCCATGATAAGATTGTTCAAAACTGATTGGTTTAACCCCAGATTTCGCCAAGCTGCAGAAGCAGTTTGCCATCGATGTGTCACTTGCCAGCAGATGAACCCAGGAAAGGGAACAGTTGTGAGCGCGAGTCACATTGGTAGGGCAAGCGGTCCTTTTAGCCGAATGCAGATGGACTTCATTGAGATGCCTGTGCATGGGGGTCTGAAATATGTGTTGGTGATTGTGTGCATTTTTAGTCACTGGATTGAGGCATATCCTACACGTAGAAACGACAGCCTTACAGTTGCCAAGCTATTGTTGAGGGAGTTAATACCACGTTTCGGATTCCCGATCTCTTTAGAATCAGATAGGGGAAGTCACTTCAATAACGAGGTGATGAAGTTACTTTGCGAAGCACTGAACATTGAGCAAAAGCTGCACTGTAGCTATCGCCCTGAAGCATCAGGACTGGTGGAGCAGATGAATGGTACGCTGAAATCGAGAATGGCAAAAATATGTGCATCGACAAATTTGAAATGGCCTGACGCATTGCCCTTAGTGCTAATGTCAATGAGAAACACTCCCGATAGAAAGACTGGATTGTCTCCACATGAAATACTCATGGGCAGGGCTATGAGACTTCCTGCAGTTCCCGCAAACATGCTTTTGAATATTACAGATGATATGGTGTTAGACTACTGCAAAGGACTGGCTGACGTGGTTCGCTCTTTCTCTCACCAGGTGGAAGCGACCACCTTGCCACCGATCCAAGGTCCAGGACACGCACTGAAAGCAGGTGACTGGGTCGTGGTAAAGAAGCACGTGAGAAAATCGTGTCTGGAACCCCGTTGGAAAGGCCCTTTCCAAGTGATCCTGACGACAACTACCGCTGTGAAGTGTGCGGGGGTTCCCAACTGGATTCACGCCAGTCACACAAAGAAGGTGTTGTGTCCCACAGATGAGGAAGTTGAAGCGCTGAAAATACCAGTGCCTGATAAAGCAGTGCCGAGTGCTGAGACAGAACAAAAGCGAACTGAAAGCGAACAGGCAGAAGCAGGAGAAAAGGAGATATTCTCCGACAACGAAGACACCAACTCACTTGGGGGAGACCAAGGAGAAAGTTCAGACAGCGACGAAGAAGCTGCAGGTGACAAAGAGCCTGAAGCAGCTGAGGGTAGCAAAAAGCCTGAAGCAGCTGAAGGTGACAAGGAGCCTGAAGCAGCTGAAAGTGATAAAGAGCCTGAAGAAAGTAACGGTGACGAAGGGCTCGGAAAAGGTGAAGAAGCAGGAGAGCCTGATCAGAGGAGGGCTTTCCCAGAAGCAGACGATACAGAAAAAGAAAAGGAGAACGTGATCGATTCCCCGGAAGAGGGGGATAAGACAGAACGGAGCGAAAAGGTTCAAGCCTCTACAGAAAAGATCGCAGGTCCATCAAATGGACATGGTGCAAAGAGAAGACAAAGTATCTCCCCAATAAAAGAGAAGGGTAAAGAAAGTTTGAACGAAGGAGGAAGGCCAAAAGTGAAAGAGAAAAGAAAGGAAGTGACTGTTGTGGATCAATCGTCAAGTGAAGAAAAAGACTTGACAAAAGAGGAAAGTACCAGCGAGGCAGAGTCGAAAAGAGAAGCAAAATTGAAAAGAAAAAGGATACCAAACAGGAGATATTCCGGTCCTGAATGGGCATATGCAGTCAATGATGATTGGACTGACGAGTTTGTATCTCTAAGCATCGAGAACGAAGAAGAAATACCAATAGAAAAGAAAAGTTTCATAGACTCTGTCGATTGAAAGAGTAAATGATATTGCTCGCTACAATATAACGTGAAAGAAACAACAAGCTGAGACATTGCTAAACCGGATGAGACACTTGCTAAACTGATAAAGACTGAGTTATTGCCGAATTGAGACAAATGCTGCTAACCGATAAGTGACTGGCCTTTTGAAGAAGACGGTGTGAACATTGCGCTTGTTCAGCTTTGTAACTGAATTGCTAAATAGTTTCATTTATAAGTGCTTCTAGCTCTCTGATTCTATACAGATCATGACGCCAAACAATAGAAAGAAGTTTTGTAAATATGTGTGTATAGGCTTGGTAATTACATGTGTAATAATAATAATGGCAATTGTGTTTGGAATGCATGGAAAGGGTGAGAATGAGACTATTACTGCTTCTACTATTGCTCCTGTTACCGTCACTGAACTAACACCATTGAAAAGATTAGCAATGGATGAGAGGCTCTTGCACGATAAGAAAGAGCTTTCGTATAACGTTTTCTATCGCTTACTAACAGAGTATGTTGAGACTATGGATGCAAAGGATTGTTATGTGTGTACACAGATACCGACATCAGTAAAAGAGGGGGTAACTTATCACCACATGCCCCTTACATATGGAATTACGTGTAGTATAGTAATGTCTAGGTTTTATGGTCAAACTAACATACAGTATTTTTACTCGAATTATGATGTTACCTTTGCTTATGTTCCTATAATAGCGCAGCTAAGCGAAACTGCAAGATATTGGGATTACAAAATTATGAGGGATTTTTTCGAGCCAATGCAACCTTTTGAAACGGCTCATGCTCATAGGGAAAACCTTACCTGCTCAGTCTCTGCTGTAGAAATAAGCTTTTTAGATCGCACAGATGATAGAAGGGCTCAAATGAAAGCAAAATTAGAAAAGGAGCTACATAGGAGGACTTCAGTAGATAATTATGATTTTGCTGCTATAAAGACACAAGGGAAAATAGCTTTAGATGCTTGGCATGTAGGGAAGTTTTGTATATATCGAGGTGAATCTTATTATGACAATATTTTTGTAGGAGCGAGTGAATGCAAACATACGTTTATTTTTAAGGCCAAATGGACATTCATGATGGACGGACTTGACCCTGTCATTCCAGGGGTGTATTACATTTGTGGGCATAATGCTTATTATCGTCTTCCCAAGGGATGGTGGGGGAGATGTTATGTGGGTATAGTGTTCCCAAAGGTTTATCAACTGGATGACGTATCGATGATTCAAAAGACATCTGGATCCCATCATATCCAGAAAAGAGAGACCGCAGCTGCTGTGGTAGGTGACATATTTGGAGCCATGATTCCTTCATTGGGAGTTGTGTTGAATTCCATCAAAATACGAAAGTTGTCTACTATAGTGGATAACATGCTGACAAAGTTTTCAGGTGCTATAATCCTGATAGATGCTGAGCTTGCAGCGGAAAGAGCTATGACTCTTCAAAATAGGCTTGCTTTAGACATTCTTTTAGCAAAGGATGGAGGCGTTTGCAAAATGATTGGTGCACGTCACTGTTGCACCTATATACCGGATAATAGTGTGAAGATTAAAACTATGCTTGCTAATCTAACAAAAGAAAGTGCAGATTTGAAAGAACTGAAAGAACCAGGAGTGTGGGAGAAGGTTGGAAAGGGAATAGCTTCAGTGGGACATTGGATTGGGGGAATTTGGAATGGAATATTATTGAAAATAATAGAAGGAATATTAATAGTAATAATTTGTGTATTTGGAATTTGGGGAATAAAAAGGGGAATAATAATGATTATGGAAAGAATTAAAAGAAGAAAAGAAGAGAAAATTATGAAAAGAATGGCAGAAGAATACAAAGCGCAAACTAGGGGAATTAAAAGGAAAAGGGAACTGACAGAATTTTAATGGAATAAAATTTGTGGGCGTGGTTTGGTGTGATGACTAGTAGTCATCAGAGGAGGGATTGATAAAGCAGAAAATGAAGGTTTTGATTTATTAACGCTTAAACGTAGTGCTGAAATAATCATGTGTGACATTAACCGAATTAATTAAGATTGTACGGGGACAAAATGTGTCCTCAGAGTAGTTTGCCATCATTTATACGCGTGCTTTATATAACGTGGTGTATTAGAATTGCACTAATCCGACATAATCATAAACGTGTGCTACGATTTGCTTGTTTGAAATGCTTTAGCTTAGCATTACTTTAGCAGAGGCTTTGGCCTAGTTGCCTGGTCTCACGGTTTAGATGCTCGTATTTTTCCACTGTGCTATTAAATGTGTATTCTTGCTTGAAGCTGTACTTTTCCACAGAAACTGTTCACATGCTTATCTTAAAGTTTCGTGCCAGCCTGGCATATTTTCTCTTTAATTCAAGGTCGACTTGCAGGTGCGGACAATGGAGGCTCTGAGAGTAAGCTAATTGGAAAACAATGTTGCAATTTGCGTACCCATCTCCAAGGATAATGTATGCTTAAGTAAAAGCTTGAGAACTGTCGTGTTTGATTGGTCAATTTGAAGCTAACCTATGAACCCTCCAATGGAGACCCTACTGGATTTGAACTGTTGTCTATAAAACCCAGGTGCACAAGAAGAAGGGAGCCATTATGCGCCATTACAGCCATTACCAGCTCGATACCCGCCATTTTGCAGACTTCGTAGCTTTTATGGCCCACTTTGCTGCGACGCCATTTTGAGAGACTTTGATGCTTTCTCTAATCGAGAGAAAGAGGCTTCAAATGATTCTTGCCCTAGAGACTGTAACTTTGATCTGATCCCTTTGCATGAAGTAATAGTTTTATCTTGCCGCCGTGAGGCAATTGCCCCGTCCACCCCTGCCCCTTTGTCCCGTCCCATGCTGATCGAGAAACGGTACCCATGCTGACCGAAGAACGGTACCTGTGAGACGAAGACTTCCTTGTATGCTGATCGTAATTGGTAAATATGAAAGGAAAATTGTAAAATGGCATTGTGTTTCTTTTAGGTAACCAACTGCTGATTTTGGTAAGGTCCCTAGTTAGGAGTTTTCTAAATTAATGTTGCTAAATTGTTTTTGCATGAAGTCCCACATGCCGATGCTAATTTGAGGTTAGACGAGGTTTTCATCTGTCGCACGATGCAATTTGAGATCTTGTTATGCTGACTAAATGTATGCCATTAGTTCGTTACAGATTATCGTATTAGTGATTTGCATTGCTATTATCGAATGCCTTGTGATTCAAATGCTTCATAGATTACACTTGTTTCGACGTTATGGACAGCTATTAATGTTCATTTATGTTTATCATTTGGTGTTGAGAAACATCTATATCGTGCTAGCTTTGTTAATATAGGGAAATAAATTCACTAACTTTGCAATAAACTGGTGTGGTTATTCCTGACTGAAAGGTCAGGGTCCGCCGAAATGTATTCTGGATTGATTGTAAAGTGTTATGTTGTTCAAGGTGTTGCACATGTTCGTTATTGATTATTGATTTGATGCGATTGATCGATATATGAGTACAGAGAGTTCCCACTAAGTCAAAAGATTCATCGGCCTAAAGAGCGTCCAAACGTAGGTAAATTTGTTACCGCGTTCCGCTCTATCAGTGCTCCTCAGGTAGGACCGCAGCATGCCCGGAGGCTGTCAATGAGTGCAGCTGACACAAGTACGTAGGTGGCTGCCACCAATAAAGAAGGACACAGGGGGTGAGGGTGAGTCTCTCGCCCCCGGTCACTGGGCCAGGGGTGCGAACTCCCACACTGTGCTTTTGGGCCCCACTTCAATTGGAGCGCAGAAGCTCCTAGGTAACGCCAGGTGGGAGAGATAATTGTTTCTCCCGGCACTGCAGAGCAGTGGTCTCTGTGCTTATGACTCTAGTGTTTTGCAGCTTGACCCCAATCCACGTCTGGGGCAGAGTGGCAGCTGTGCTTTGTGCATACTTTTCAGACAGCCTCTACACAGGGAGGGTGGAGGTGTCACAGAGGTGCATCTGCATATTAAGTGGTGTTCCTGGGCTGAGAGAAGGCGGGGCACCCCTGCATTTCTAAAGGCTGTGCTCTGGCCTCACACAAAGAGCTTGTTTACCCCCAACTGATGTCTGGAGCCTGTGCTGAAGGAGAGAGGGGACACTCCTAGAACTGGTTGTAACTGGTTGGAATCTCTTCCCCCCCTCTTTGAAAGTACTTTGCAAAACTGAGTATAAGTACAGAGGATTTTCCCGACGTAAGACACACAAGAAACGTTCTTGAAGAAATGGACGCACAATGCTGCTAGAGGGACTCACCAGGAACCGCCTTGGACTGCTGCTGCTGTGCTGACCTGTGACCTGCTGGGTCACCAGGAGGATCTGCCACTGACTGCATCTCCCTTGTGCTGGCCTGTTGTTGGGCACTACCACCCTGACCTTTACTTGTGGCCCCAGGGGCTGGGTGCTGCATCTCCTGTCCCCTGGATCTGCTTGATCCCTAGTGCGAAGACAGTGCTCTAACTGTAATGGAGTTTAGCACATGAGGAGCACTTCATTTTTATTGGTTTACCACATGAGGAGTGCTCTTCTATACTCGTTGGAGTGCATAGAGTAACGTTCTTCTCGATTCCTCCATTGTGCTTCGAGAGCGCTCTTCCATGTCTCACTAAGGAAGAAATCACTGCCGCGACCCGGGACACACTAGTGTGTCCGAAACGCACTTCTCCAGGTGCACCTGGGCATGGGCAGACAAATACAGGAGGGATCCCGTAGTGGCTGTGCCCCCGGGGCACTGAGGTGCTTTGAGGAGTACCCCCGGGGCTCAGGCCGGTATCCACTTTGGTGCCTTCACTGCTGCGGCCCAGGAGGGCTAGAGAGAGGCTTGCGCACTGCATTGGGTGTGGCCATATAGCGGGTGGGGCGGAAGCCTCATCGAAGGCTCTCCACTCCACCGGGCCCCAATCCCATTTGTGTGCATTTGTGGGTGTGGTGGAAGTGTCATCAGAGGACCCCGCTCCACCGGGTCCCCAGTCTGTTTGAGTGCATCGCGGGTGAGGTGGGAGTCTCATTGGAGGCCCCTGCACCGCTGGGCCCCGTTCCCCAGTGAAGTTATTTAGGCTTACGAATGAGTGGGAAAACCTCAACGTTCTTGCTGGGCCCCCCCTCCATGTCTTGTGGCTTGCGAGAGGGGAGGTGACCTCGCCGGAGGGACCCCATCCCTCTGGGCCCCAACCGTGTGCAGAAAGTGGAGCAGAGGAGCTTGGAGAGTGGGGACACAGATGTCCCGGTTTTTGCTCATCTTGTTTTTGCACCCAGTGCGGAGGAAAGGTCGCACTCAATAGATCTGGTGAAAATATTGCCAAATGACATATGCATTCCTGCTGATTGTTTTTGCAACAATAGTCATGTGTTCTCCTATGATCTGCGCAGCTAGGGTGATATGTTTTTATGACTTGCCATGTGCTCTCCAATGTTCCTTTTATGGGCATTTATGATGGTATGTTTAATAGGCAAGTGCATTCTTTGTAACGTCTTTACTGTGACCTTATGCCTTTCTGGTAATATGTGCTTTTACCCTGATATGTGCATTTTGGGAATGTTTACCTAAATACTGCTTATGTAGCAGGAAAACCAATGACCCGTATGTTCTATGTGACTACTTCTGGCTTTCGCGGTGTGATAGTACTGTGTCACATTCTGACAACTGCTTGGGTAGCAGGGTATTACTGACATGTTGTGTTTAGACTCATAATGTTGTGTACAATACAGTTTATATAACTTGGTGTTGTGTTTCCTTTATGGTGGGGATAGTGCATCACATGTGTTGTGTGTGCTGTCCAAATGCTTTACACATTGCCTCTGGGATAGGCCTGACTGCTTGTGCCAAGCTACCAAGGGGGTGAGCAGGGGCTATCTTGGGTGTGTAACTCCCTCGCTCTGACTAGGGTGGGTGGGCTCGGCCTGGCTTAGGTGCATACCCTAGCCAACCAGAAATCCCATTTCTAACAGCAACCCTGGGGGTTCACCCACCTGGGCAACTTCATATCCAAGGATCAAGGCACATACCTAGCTGAAAACCTGGGGAAGGTCCTAGACTCATATACGACCATAATTGATCATTGGAAGAGACTCCCCTTGTCCCTAATGGGGAAAGCAGCTCTGTACAAGATGATCTATCTCCTGAGATTCCTGTACGTAATGCAGAACACTCCTTTCTCAGTGCTCAAAGAGCTCTTTAGGTCTGTGGCAACATTCACAAGGGGCCTATTATGAGGGAGCAGGACTACAAAAATAGCTTGGGTGTTAGAAATGGGGTCTCTAGTTGGCAGAGGTATACACCTTTGTTCAAGTAGGGACCATAATCCTCATCAGGGTAAGTCAAAACACTTTGTTTAAACACATTTATTTGGCAAAATCAGAAGGCACGGGCCGCATTAAGCACATTATGTGCGGATAGAGAAAAGGGGGAGTTAGCTATTTCATCAATTTTAAAGCAGATCAATCTGTAGGCTGTCTATTCTCTAATGACTTTCGGGAATTAATATGCAGGGAGCATGATATTCTGTATCCAGCTCTTCTGGTGAAATCTCCCAAAAAAGTTCGCTATAAGATTCTTAAATGGCTCTTTAGGAGAAAAACAGATTTTTTTGAAGATATTCAATCCCATATTTGCATTTCTACACTCCTCTCACACAGTTCGCGCTACGCTCTGGCGCTCAACTCAATTCAGACTTAGTAAGGAGATGGGAGTATGCAGGATTTAGTAACATCAGGGATTTACCCATCAATGACAACTGGGAAACTCCCTTAAACATCCAGATGGTTGTCAAAAATGATTTTTTTGGGGTGGGATCCTATAATACTATGCTTCACAGTCTAAGGGATTTGGATATCGATTTAATCATTAATGCTCAGGTGTTAGTTGGCAAATTGGTGGACCCTCCTGGGATAAGGCGTGCGGGTGCATGGAGAAGGCTACTTCTAGAAAGGGATAAGGTCGATCTCGGGGCAAAGTCGCTAAGAAAATGGGCCTGCCAGGAGGACCTCGACCTTTCAAGAGAGTGCTCAGGGAGAATTAATCATTTAAATTTTACAGTACTTAGATGTGCGAACTGGCATCAAATGATATTTTTTAGTAAATGGCTATTATATCAAACCCCGCAAGCCTTATCCCGTGTGGTGCCCAGCTGTCCTGATCTCTGTTTTTGCTGTAAGGCAGTAGGGTGGTGGGTTGGATTCATGTGATTGGGACATGTAGATCTATACAGGAATACTGGGATGGAATATTCAAGATGCTAACAACTATGGCTCAGGTTATTATAACTCCAGCATTCGGTTGATGTGCTTGGGCTTCGACCCCGAAGCAAGGCTCCCTTCTAGGTGGGAGAAACTTGTTTTTATCGCCACTGTGGTTGCCAGATCTATCCTGTTAAGAAACTGGCGATCTGAGTTATCTCCCACCCCACAAGAATGGCTGAGAAAAATGATGCAAGTCAGAAATCAGGAAATGAGATATGCTAGCAGAATAGGAAGTGGTAAAAAGTTTTCCTGATCTGGGGTGAAATATTTTAGACAATCATGGGTAAATCTGCTCTAGGCTAAATCACCTATTGAATGAATTTGCGTAGCTACTGAGTCTCATTGTATCTGTCTAGAGCTTTCTTTCTGGGAACCATTGGGGAAGTTATTTAAGACAAGTTTGGAATTGCAATGTTTTTTTCTCTTCTGTTATCTTGGTGGATTCTGATAAAAACATTCAATAAAAAGATAACTAAAAATAAAATAAAAAAGAGACTTCAGAAACAGGTGGCAAGCTCCATCCAAGCCCTTGAGGGCTTTTGGGGAGGGCAGATCCTTCTAGAAAAGTCAGAGGCCAGCAGGGCAGCAGTTCTTCTGAGCAAAGTAGTCCAGATGAGTCCTTTGGGTAGTCAGGCAGCTCCTCTGACATAGTGAAGTATAGGTCCAGATGTGTCTGAACTGGTGGGGACAGAGGCCCAGTTCTTATACCAAAAAAATGCCTTTGAAGTGGAAGAGACTTCAAAGAGTGGTTTTGTAGTGCACCAGTTCCCCTTTTTGCCCAGCTTTGTCTGCCAGTGTTCCAGTTGGGGTTTATCAGTCCTTTGTTTGAGGGCACATCACTGGGCTTTGGAATCTAAGTGTAAGGTCCTACACCCTTCCAGCCCAGGAAGACCCACTCATTATGCACATGAATGCAGATGTGACTGAGTGCCCTGTGTTTGTGAATGTCTGGGTGAAATGCACAAGGGAGCTGTCAACCAGCACAGACCAGACATTGATTAGACAGGCTCTGAGACACAGATGGTTTTAATTGGAGAAAAATGCTCACTTTTTCAAAAGCAGTAATACTAAATCCTACTTCAACAATAAGCAGGATTTTCTATTACCATTCTGGGCATACAAAATATGACCTGGTTAACCCTTAAGATCAGAATCTACCTCTCAAAAAGTATACGAGGGCAGTCCTAATGCTAGTCTATGAAAGGAGCCGGCCTCACAGTATTCAAAAACAAATCTAGTTTTTTTTTACTACCAGGACATATAAAACACATATCTGCATGTCCTGCCTTTTACCTACATAGTACCCTGTCCTATGGGTTACCCAGGGCCTACCTTAGGGGTGAGGTATATGTAGAGAAAGGAGAGTTTAAGGCTTGGTAAGTACTTTCAACTGCCAAGTCGAAGTGGAAGTGAAACTGCACAACCAGGCCTTGCAATGGCAGGCCTGAGATATGGTTAAGGGGCTACCTATGTGGGTGGCACAATCAGTGCTGCAGGCCCACTAGTAGCATTTCATTTACAGGCCCTGGGCACATGTAGTGCACTGTACTAGGGGCTTAGAAGTAAATCAAATATGCCAATTGGGGATGAACCTATGTAACCATGTTCAAGTGAGAGAGCATATGCACTTTAGTACTGGTTAACAGTGTTAAAGTGCACAGAGTCCTAAAACCAGCAAAAACTGTGACAGAAAAGTGGAGAGAGGCAGGCAAAAAGTTGTGGGATGACCACCTCTAAGGCTGTCAGGTCTAACATTGTGCGTCTCTAATGAGGAAGCCAGTGGACGGGAGCATTGCACTTCCCAAGTTTTTACTATATTACTGGGCAGCCTAATTGCATACCATCAACGACTGAGCCTTTGCTTATAAGTGGGAGCCATTGGTGTTGACTGACAGGAGAGTCATGGACCCAGAGGGCTACATTGAGTGGCTATATAATGGAAGAGGACTCCCTCTGCTGCTGATGAACGTGGCGGTTACAGTCACATGCTGGCAAAGAGCCACAAGAGCACTGGGTTGGAAGGGTGAACTAACGTGGGGAATCCCCTCTGTGGGCATCCGAGCAACTGAGGGGGCTATGGGCCATGAACTGCCATGCAAAATGGGACATGATTGGATTTCCAAGGTGCGGGAGATATGGTGGGAGCATGAGATTATCCCCTTCCAGGAGCTCCAAGACCAATATGATCTATCCTGTGGACAATACCTATGCTACCAACAACTACATTATTTACTTCAACCCTACATAAAGGCCCTGTAAGAGGCCCCAGATTAACCCCTGCAGGAGAATATAGTTCTTACAGCTCCCTGCACTTCTTATGCAGTTTTACGTTTGCACTCAACTCTACTCCACAACAGCATCCCGCTACTGGACCGCTTGCAGGAAGAATTTGAGGAATACCTGGGCAGGGTAGAAGATGACAACTGGAGGGCAGCATGCAGGTACCACAGGGAGGCAGCTATCCAGGTTGGCTTCCAATGAGCACAACTGAAAGTCTTTCATAGGGTATACTATAACTGGATGAGACTGTGCTTGATGGGCAGGACAGATTCAAATAGATGCCAGAGAGACTGCAGACAAAGTGTTACCCTGCTTCATACACTCTGGGAATGCCCTTTCTTCAAGAGGTACTGGGAGGGGATATGTAGGCATCTCTCAGAGGTCCTGGAATGTATGACCAATTTAACCTCACTACAGATAGCCCAGTTGATATGGAGTGAGCAGACCCTTGATAAATATGCCCTGCTCTTCTGTAGCATGGCCCTAATGGTTCCCAAGAGAGATATGGGCAGAATGTGGGGGAGCAGTATGAAACCGAATTTGAGAACTTGGGAGGCCATGTGGACTGGTGCATTCACTATGCAAAAATGGTGTAGAAACCAAGGGGTAGCCCAAAAAAGTTTGGTAAGGGCTCTGGAGACAGGCCATGGATGACATGCAAAGATACAAGGGTGGTGGTTTTTAGGGGAATTGGCGTTCACAAATACCCAATCCTTGAAGTCTCTCTTGATCCTAATCTCTAAAAGACGGTGCACTTAAAGGGGGGAAAAACACACCGAAACCCCCAAATTTGAACAATCAAAGACTGTCATAACCAAGAAATCTACATTCAAAAGTCTAAAGTCACTTAGTATCGACTCTTGAAGAGATAGTATGGCAGCATAGTCGCAGTGCATGGACATCTACTTCCCTCAGGGAGTGTCGATACTAAGTGACTGTAGACTTTTCAAGAGTTGAAGGATTGAACACATACACTTCATTGGGTTTTCATTGATTACCAACCCTGACGAAGTTGGCAGGATAGTTCCCAAGATAAAACATGTGTTGGCTGATCTGAGGCTGATTTGAAACCGATTAAAACTGGCGGAACTGCACTGCAGGACTTGCGTTTCAATTTGTGACAGGCCAAATTGAATTGAGACAATTGGAGTTTGGATTTGAAGCCTGAGTGCCATCTGATCAATGAACATTACTTTATATATGGACTATCCACAATATAAGTGAATAATGTCTTGGAATTCCTTGTAGGTGTGTGCCTTCAATGTAGATTTCAAGAATGACATGCCCTGAGGAAGAGAGGATGTCGAAGCTACAGGACGAGCTCAGATGGAGAAAGATCTCACTGACTAGCAACTAGTGGGGGGGTCACAAGGAGTGTCGGCCAATATGATTGTGTCTATAGCAACGTGATTGATGTCTTAAAATAACGATTCTGTCATTGTGATATATATGAGCGAAATCACCTCAGTTTCTTATACTTGTTACAGTAGGGTGTCCATATTCCACTGGGCTGTATCAAAATGTGATAAAGATGTTCGAAAGAAAAAATAGTAAATATGATACTGTGAGACAAATGGGCTTTTTGCAGAAGCCCCCTCAATTTTTTGCCCCCATTTGTGACTGATGTTGGGGTTTTCTGTTGTCTCTGATTGTACCCTGTGCCCTGGTAACAAGGCTCAGGGCCTGTGCTCTGAATAAAAAGGAATATGCAAATTAGGCTTAATTATAATTGGTTCTGACAACCTACATGTATGTCCCTATTACATAGTAGGGAATGTAGATTTAGGGCCCCCGTGAAGCTATGGCACCCCTGGGTGCATTTCTGTGGTATTTGGTGTCAGTTTCAAGACAGGCCTGCATTGCTGGCTGTTGTTAAAATAAAGTTAACCCCAAATTTGACTTTAGATATAAAAGTGCTTCTACTGTCTTAAACTAGCTTATGTTTACATATGTCATCCATAAAGCCTGTCCTAGATGCCCCAAGGGCTGGGTGCAGTGTAAATATATGTAGGGACATTATAAAATAATTTCATTTTCCCCATTGTAGTAAATTAGCTCCATAGGCTAACATTGAAAGGCTTTATTTTAAAATAATAAGGACTTATTTACAATACAAGAGAACTAATTATGTCATGTAAGATTTCAAATCAATATTTGGAATAAATCCAACAACATGCCAATTTATTATAACTATTACAAGGAGAGAGTTTTAGCACTGTTTGTAAAAGTTGCATAAATCAGCTTTCCTGATTGGTCAGTCTCTGGCTGGTTGAGCCAAATTACCTTAATGAGGTGCATAGTGACCTTGGCTAAAGCAAAGGAAGCATCTGGTGGGCGGAGAACTGTTATAGAGAAGGCAGAGCAGGAAGGTGGGGTAGGTTGGAGAAACTGGCTGTCAAAGGAGAAAAAGCCACAAGGGACAGAAACCAGACTTCCCCCATTCCCTGCATTCCCAGCCAGTTGGGAGCTCCAGGAATTAGATTAGGAGAGGAGGTTGAAGGGGTGTGTTAGAGAAATGTAGCTACACCAGTGGTTGGGCTCAGCCAGATCTAACCTCTCAAGAGAGATTTTCTCCATTTGGGATTTTTTTTTTAAATAGTGCTTTCTGTGATTGTTTTTTGCCACACTTTGCAGGAAGTGGTCACCCCAGAGGGTGACAAACCACAATCCATTGGTCAGGGATGCCACCCTGCTTGTCAACCCACGAGCATGGATAAATAAGGAAGAGCTGCCCAGCAACTCAAATCCCTGCTAGAAGAAGATCAGAAGAAGGACTGCCTTGCTAAACCCATGATCTGCACCTGAAGAACTTTAACCACAAGGACTGCACTAGCTGCATCCTCTGGGCTTCACCACAAAAAAAGACTGTGCCTTGCTTACAAAGATCCACGTGTGGCCTCCTTGTAAGCACCAGGTACAAAGGAGCTACAGAGAGTTCCCTGCACCAAGTCCTGCAAGAAGAGCCCAGCTGCTAGGCATCCAGTGGCCTTTTCAGGATTCTGGGAATTGTAGTCCCAATTCCCAAGGAGAAACTCTGAGCTTCTGGAACCTTGGACCAAACTTGTGGATACCGCAAGACCCTTAAAAGCACTTCGAAGATCCAGAAGTTTGGAGAAGTTTGGAACAACTTTGTAAAAAAGCTCCTTAAGGTGACCGACTCGATGACAAGAGTCATGCCAGCGTGGTCGACTTACAACCCAGCCTGCATTTCAGCTTTGTCCTGCTGAAGCACCAGAGATTTTCCTCATCAACAAGACTTCCAGGAGTTGACTGGGACCTTGTGCTGAGCCAAGCCAATGATGTTACATCGCAAGTTGGGCTTAAGAGGAGCCCCGCTGGACGACGAGAGAAAAAGCTCTAGTAAAAAACCTAAGTCTGAAGGTAAAATTTTGAATGAGGTCTCCTGCTCAGCATATCCAATTTGGGCTTCATCGCGGTCAGCCTCAAACTTTGACTTTGCCCGAGTTAAGTGTGACCAGATGTCCGTGATAGTTGATTTTCATTTTTAGGCATTAGAAAGCACATTGTTGCACTTAATTTGTAAAAATTCATATCTCTGGTTTCCTAAATTGGATGTTTGTAATTTTGGTGTCCCTTTAAAGATAAAAATAGTTTCTATTTATGTAAATGAGTGTTAGATTTGTATTGTGTGTTATGTTTTACTTATTTACTGTGTTGTTGATATTAAGTGATGAAAATAATTTTCTCTAAAATTAATCCTAACAGTTTGTGGGCCAAGCTACCAAAGGTTGAGCAAGGATTAATTTATTGAGACCTTGACTGGACCTTAAATTGGGAATATGGCCCATTACTAAGTGCAGGCACCTACCTGCCCTTACTAATAAACAAATTTCCAACAGACATCTCCAGAGTTCAATACTTTTCCCACTTTTACTTAGTTTGGAGTAGGAATAACAAGTCTGCTTCCCCAAAATATGTGTGTTTTCCCCCACCATTAGTTAGTATGGATTTGTACGATACATTTTGCAACATGACCTAAGCACATGTTTTCCAATGCTAGCTGGATTGAATTTAGAATAGTAAGTCTGCCCCTCCTCTCCTGAAAAAAGAGGCAATTCTCTCAATTTTAGTAGGGTTGGAGTCTGATTAGTAAATCTGTACACCCCAATATATAGACATTATTTTACATTTTTCAAATTTAAAAACAATTGTGAAAATATTTATGTTCATATTTACACTTTTTTAGTCAAAATAATTTTGAGGCTGTATATTTTGATTGGTTTATTTTGCTATGTCATCACTTTAATAAGTAATAAATTATAGATATGCATCTTAATACTTTTCTACATTTTGTTTTTAACTTTGATTAGCTTGGATTTGGTATAGTAAATCTGACCCTCAAGATTTCAGATTTTTTTCCTATGTGTTTAGTCTGAAGTGTCAATAGTAATAAAAACCCCACCCCCCCCAGAATCAAACACTTTCCCCAATATTGTTTTGCTTGCAATGGGATCAATAAATATGGTCCCCACTCCTTCAGAGACCATCACTTTTCCTAATGTTTTTTTAGCTCGGAGTGGGTATAGTATACTTGACCCCTTCCACCCGAGTCCAATACTTTCACCAATTTTGTTTAGATTGGATTGGAAATAATAAATCTGCCTCCCCCTAAAGCTCAAATCTTTGCCTAATGTTGCATTTTTTGGAGTGAAAATAGTACATATGGCCTCGGGAGGCCCACACTTCCACCACTATTGATTTGTTTGTTATGGGAATCATAGATCTGACACACAGAGTCCAATATTTTCACAATTATGTTTTGTTTGTAGTGAGAATGATGAATCGTATCCCTCAGAGTATGAATAGTATCCTAATTTTAGTTGGTTTGAATTAGTATTGCAAAGATTAACTCACTTCCTAAGTTCATGTTTTCCAGTGCTAACTGGATTCCACGTAGAGGTGGGAGTCTCATTGGAGGCCCCTGCACCGCTGGGCCCCGTTCCCCAGTGAAGTTATTTAGGCTTACGAATGAGTGGGAAAACCTCAACGTTCTTGCTGGGCCCCCCCTCCATGTCTTGTGGCTTGCGAGAGGGGAGGTGACCTCGCCGGAGGGACCCCATCCCTCTGGGCCCCAACCGTGTGCAGAAAGTGGAGCAGAGGAGCTTGGAGAGTGGGGACACAGATGTCCCGGTTTTTGCTCATCTTGTTTTTGCACCCAGTGCGGAGGAAAGGTCGCACTCAATAGATCTGGTGAAAATATTGCCAAATGACATATGCATTCCTGCTGATTGTTTTTGCAACAATAGTCATGTGTTCTCCTATGATCTGCGCAGCTAGGGTGATATGTTTTTATGACTTGCCATGTGCTCTCCAATGTTCCTTTTATGGGCATTTATGATGGTATGTTTAATAGGCAAGTGCATTCTTTGTAACGTCTTTACTGTGACCTTATGCCTTTCTGGTAATATGTGCTTTTACCCTGATATGTGCATTTTGGGAATGTTTACCTAAATACTGCTTATGTAGCAGGAAAACCAATGACCCGTATGTTCTATGTGACTACTTCTGGCTTTCGCGGTGTGATAGTACTGTGTCACATTCTGACAACTGCTTGGGTAGCAGGGTATTACTGACATGTTGTGTTTAGACTCATAATGTTGTGTACAATACAGTTTATATAACTTGGTGTTGTGTTTCCTTTATGGTGGGGATAGTGCATCACATGTGTTGTGTGTGCTGTCCAAATGCTTTACACATTGCCTCTGGGATAGGCCTGACTGCTTGTGCCAAGCTACCAAGGGGGTGAGCAGGGGCTATCTTGGGTGTGTAACTCCCTCGCTCTGACTAGGGTGGGTGGGCTCGGCCTGGCTTAGGTGCATACCCTAGCCAACCAGAAATCCCATTTCTAACAGCAACCCTGGGGGTTCACCCACCTGGGCAACTTCATATCCAAGGATCAAGGCACATACCTAGCTGAAAACCTGGGGAAGGTCCTAGACTCATATACGACCATAATTGATCATTGGAAGAGACTCCCCTTGTCCCTAATGGGGAAAGCAGCTCTGTACAAGATGATCTATCTCCTGAGATTCCTGTACGTAATGCAGAACACTCCTTTCTCAGTGCTCAAAGAGCTCTTTAGGTCTGTGGCAACATTCACAAGGGGCCTATTATGAGGGAGCAGGACTACAAAAATAGCTTGGGTGTTAGAAATGGGGTCTCTAGTTGGCAGAGGTATACACCTTTGTTCAAGTAGGGACCATAATCCTCATCAGGGTAAGTCAAAACACTTTGTTTAAACACATTTATTTGGCAAAATCAGAAGGCACGGGCCGCATTAAGCACATTATGTGCGGATAGAGAAAAGGGGGAGTTAGCTATTTCATCAATTTTAAAGCAGATCAATCTGTAGGCTGTCTATTCTCTAATGACTTTCGGGAATTAATATGCAGGGAGCATGATATTCTGTATCCAGCTCTTCTGGTGAAATCTCCCAAAAAAGTTCGCTATAAGATTCTTAAATGGCTCTTTAGGAGAAAAACAGATTTTTTTGAAGATATTCAATCCCATATTTGCATTTCTACACTCCTCTCACACAGTTCGCGCTACGCTCTGGCGCTCAACTCAATTCAGACTTAGTAAGGAGATGGGAGTATGCAGGATTTAGTAACATCAGGGATTTACCCATCAATGACAACTGGGAAACTCCCTTAAACATCCAGATGGTTGTCAAAAATGATTTTTTTTGGGTGGGATCCTATAATACTATGCTTCACAGTCTAAGGGATTTGGATATCGATTTAATCATTAATGCTCAGGTGTTAGTTGGCAAATTGGTGGACCCTCCTGGGATAAGGCGTGCGGGTGCATGGAGAAGGCTACTTCTAGAAAGGGATAAGGTCGATCTCGGGGCAAAGGCGCTAAGAAAATGGGCCTGCCAGGAGGACCTCGACCTTACAAGAGAGTGCTCAGGGAGAATTAATCATTTAAATTTTACAGTACTTAGATGTGCGAACTGGCATCAAATGATATTTTTTAGTAAATGGCTATTATATCAAACCCCGCAAGCCTTATCCCGTGTGGTGCCCAGCTGTCCTGATCTCTGTTTTTGCTGTAAGGCAGTAGGGTGGTGGGTTGGATTCATGTGATTGGGACATGTCGATCTATACAGGAATACTGGGATGGAATATTCAAGATGCTAACAACTATGGCTCAGGTTATTATAACTCCCAGCATTCGGTTGATGTGCTTGGGCTTCGACCCCGAAGCAAGGCTCCCTTCTAGGTGGGAGAAACTTGTTTTTATCGCCACTGTGGTTGCCAGATCTATCCTGTTAAGAAACTGGCGATCTGAGTTATCTCCCACCCCACAAGAATGGCTGAGAAAAATGATGCAAGTCAGAAATCAGGAAATGAGATATGCTAGCAGAATAGGAAGTGGTAAAAAGTTTTCCTGATCTGGGGTGAAATATTTTAGACAATCATGGGTAAATCTGCTCTAGGCTAAATCACCTATTGAATGAATTTGCGTAGCTACTGAGTCTCATTGTATCTGTCTAGAGCTTTCTTTCTGGGAACCATTGGGGAAGTTATTTAAGACAAGTTTGGAATTGCAATGTTTTTTTCTCTTCTGTTATCTTGGTGGATTCTGATAAAAACAATCAATAAAAAGATAACTAAAAATAAAATAAAAAAGAGACTTCAGAAACAGGTGGCAAGCTCCATCCAAGCCCTTGAGGGCTTTTGGGGAGGGCAGATCCTTCTAGAAAAGTCAGAGGCCAGCAGGGCAGCAGTTCTTCTGAGCAAAGTAGTCCAGATGAGTCCTTTGGGTAGTCAGGCAGCTCCTCTGACATAGTGAAGTATAGGTCCAGATGTGTCTGAACTGGTGGGGACAGAGGCCCAGTTCTTATAACAAAAAAATGCCTTTGAAGTGGAAGAGACTTCAAAGAGTGGTTTTGTAGTGCACCAGTTCCCCTTTTTGCCCAGCTTTGTCTGCCAGTGTTCCAGTTGGGGTTTATCAGTCCTTTGTTTGAGGGCACATCACTGGGCTTTGGAATCTAAGTGTAAGGTCCTACACCCTTCCAGCCCAGGAAGACCCACTCATTATGCACATGAATGCAGATGTGACTGAGTGCCCTGTGTTTGTGAATGTCTGGGTGAAATGCACAAGGGAGCTGTCAACCAGCACAGACCAGACATTGATTAGACAGGCTCTGAGACACAGATGGTTTTAATTGGAGAAAAATGCTCACTTTTTCAAAAGCAGTAATACTAAATCCTACTTCAACAATAAGCAGGATTTTCTATTACCATTCTGGGCATACAAAATATGACCTGGTTAACCCTTAAGATCAGAATCTACCTCTCAAAAAGTATACGAGGGCAGTCCTAATGCTAGTCTATGAAAGGAGCCGGCCTCACAGTATTCAAAAACAAATCTAGTTTTTTTTTACTACCAGGACATATAAAACACATATCTGCATGTCCTGCCTTTTACCTACATAGTACCCTGTCCTATGGGTTACCCAGGGCCTACCTTAGGGGTGAGGTATATGTAGAGAAAGGAGAGTTTAAGGCTTGGTAAGTACTTTCAACTGCCAAGTCGAAGTGGAAGTGAAACTGCACAACCAGGCCTTGCAATGGCAGGCCTGAGATATGGTTAAGGGGCTACCTATGTGGGTGGCACAATCAGTGCTGCAGGCCCACTAGTAGCATTTCATTTACAGGCCCTGGGCACATGTAGTGCACTGTACTAGGGGCTTAGAAGTAAATCAAATATGCCAATTGGGGATGAACCTATGTAACCATGTTCAAGGGAGAGAGCATATGCACTTTAGTACTGGTTAACAGTGTTAAAGTGCACAGAGTCCTAAAACCAGCAAAAACTGTGACAGAAAAGTGGAGAGAGGCAGGCAAAAAGTTGTGGGATGACCACCTCTAAGGCTGTCAGGTCTAACATTGTGCGTCTCTAATGAGGAAGCCAGTGGACGGGAGCATTGCACTTCCCAAGTTTTTACTATATTACTGGGCAGCCTAATTGCATACCATCAACGACTGAGCCTTTGCTTATAAGTGGGAGCCATTGGTGTTGACTGACAGGAGAGTCATGGACCCAGAGGGCTACATTGAGTGGCTATATAATGGAAGAGGACTCCCTCTGCTGCTGATGAACGTGGCGGTTACAGTCACATGCTGGCAAAGAGCCACAAGAGCACTGGGTTGGAAGGGTGAACTAACGTGGGGAATCCCCTCTGTGGGCATCCGAGCAACTGAGGGGGCTATGGGCCATGAACTGCCATGCAAAATGGGACATGATTGGATTTCCAAGGTGCGGGAGATATGGTGGGAGCATGAGATTATCCCCTTCCAGGAGCTCCAAGACCAATATGATCTATCCTGTGGACAATACCTATGCTACCAACAACTACATTATTTACTTCAACCCTACATAAAGGCCCTGTAAGAGGCCCCAGATTAACCCCTGCAGGAGAATATAGTTCTTACAGCTCCCTGCACTTCTTATGCAGTTTTACGTTTGCACTCAACTCTACTCCACAACAGCATCCCGCTACTGGACCGCTTGCAGGAAGAATTTGAGGAATACCTGGGCAGGGTAGAAGATGACAACTGGAGGGCAGCATGCAGGTACCACAGGGAGGCAGCTATCCAGGTTGGCTTCCAATGAGCACAACTGAAAGTCTTTCATAGGGTATACTATAACTGGATGAGACTGTGCTTGATGGGCAGGACAGATTCAAATAGATGCCAGAGAGACTGCAGACAAAGTGTTACCCTGCTTCATACACTCTGGGAATGCCCTTTCTTCAAGAGGTACTGGGAGGGGATATGTAGGCATCTCTCAGAGGTCCTGGAATGTATGACCAATTTAACCTCACTACAGATAGCCCAGTTGATATGGAGTGAGCAGACCCTTGATAAATATGCCTTGCTCTTCTGTAGCATGGCCCTAATGGTTCCCAAGAGAGATATGGGCAGAATGTGGGGGAGCAGTATGAAACCGAATTTGAGAACTTGGGAGGCCATGTGGACTGGTGCATTCACTATGCAAAAATGGTGTAGAAACCAAGGGGTAGCCCAAAAAAGTTTGGTAAGGGCTCTGGAGACAGGCCATGGATGACATGCAAAGATACAAGGGTGGTGGTTTTTAGGGGAATTGGCGTTCACAAATACCCAATCCTTGAAGTCTCTCTTGATCCTAATCTCCAAAAGACGGTGCACTTAAAGGGGGGAAAAACACACCGAAACCCCCAAATTTGAACAATCAATGTGAGAAACTGGGGCTGATTGCAGAGGCCCCCTAACTTTTTGCCCCCATTTTCCACTTTATGCTGGTGTTTTCCTGACTCTGATGGTGCCCTGGGTACTGCTAACCAGTCCCAGGGCCTGTGCTCTGTGTAAAATGGATATGCAAATTAGGCTAATTATAATTGGCTAAGTTAATCTACCTATAAGTCCCTAGTATATGGTAGGGCATGTAGGTTTAGGGACCACAGCATAGGTGGTGCACACCTAGGTGCATTGCTGAGGTGCCCAGTGTCATTTTAAAAGCAAGCCTGCCTTGCTGGCTGCTTTTAAATTAAAGTTATATGCAAATTCGACTTTGGAATTAAAGGTACTTCCAAAGTCTTAAACTACCTTATTTTTACATATAAGTCACCCCTAAGGTGTGCCCTATGTGCCCCTAGGGCTGGGTGCCATGTAACTATAAGCAGGGACTTTATAAAAATAGATTTATAAGCCCTGGTGAGGTAAAAACAGCCAAATTCGTTTTTCCCTCATTGAAGTAAATGGCCTTCATAGGCTAGAATGGGCAGACTTTATTTAAAATTTTAAAGTCTCCTTAAATGTTACATACCAAGAATTTGGTATCAAATTGATTGTTATAATAAATCCCACAACTTCCAGTTGTTGGATTTAATATAACTAGTGCAGGTAAAAAGTTTAGACTTTACCTAAAAAGTTGCCAATTTCAGCTCTGCATTGTTTTTGCTGCTGTGCTCTGATTGGCCAGCCTGCAGCAGCTTCTGCCAGGCTACTTTAATGAGGTGTGAAGTGGCCTGACTTCACACAAAGGAATGTGCTTGGGGGAGAGAATCTCCCCTCAGCAGATGGGGAAGCAGGAAGGGGGAGGGCTGCCAAACTGGTCTTCAAAGGCAGAGAAGGACATCTGGAGCACCCAGCAACACCCCCACATCCTGCAACCCCAGACAGCTAGGTGCCCCCTTGATTAGATTAGGAGAGGGCAGGAGAGGGGTGTGTTTATGATTTTTAGCCACACCAGTGGGTGGGCTCAGCCAGATCTCTCCTCTAAAAATCAGATTCATCCATTTTGGATTTTTAGAGACTGTTGCCTTCTGGGATGGATTTTTGCCACACTTCCCAGGAAGTGGTCATCACAGGGGGACGACCCTGTCCCTGATTGGAGGACCAGGGCCCCCCTGCTTTTCACCCAGGAGCAAGGATAAAACTGGCAGACCTGCACCCACGCCTCAGATCCCCACCAAATTTCAAGAAGAAAGAACTACAAGGAGAAGAAGGACTGCCCTGCTGGACCCCTGGCCTGCACCTGGACCCTGCACTCAGAAAGACTGCACCAGCTGCACACTTGGGCTTCACCACAAGAAGGACTTTGCCTGGCTTCAACTGGTTCAAGGAGGGACTCCCTGTTTGCTACAGGTGAAAAATTGCTAAACCAGAGTCCCCTGCACCAACTCCTGAAGAAAGCGACCAGCTGACCACTGTCCAGTGGCCAAAAAGGAGTTTGCGCCAGGTGCATTCTGGGAGTTGAAGTCCGCACTTCCCAAGGACCATCACAGAACTTCTGGACCCTTGGGGTGAGCTGTGGACCCCAAAAGAACCTTAAAAGAACATCTGGGTGAAGCCCCAGAAGTTTGGAAAAGATTGGAGAAATTTTAGAAAAAAGCTCCATAAAGTGACCGACTCGACGCGGAAATTCTAGCCGGCTTGCCTCAACCGCGACCCGGCCTGACTTTGTGGTTCGTCCCGGTCAAGAAAAACATCCGAAAAAAAGACTAAGTCCGAACGTAAAAAGTTGACCGGGACCTTCCAGCCATCGTATCCGAGAAGGGCTCCACGGACGTCGGATCAAGATCCAGGTTTACCCCGGTCGAAGGATTTTCATCTCGAAAAAACGACTAAGTCCGAAGGTAGAAATCACCACCGAGGAAACCGACTTCGCGTATCCGGACAAGGGCTCCAGGAGGTCAGATCCAACTGGCAGGTTCGTCCCGGTGAAGAAAAACTTCAAAATAAAGACTAAGTCAGAAGGTAACTTTTTAACCGAGGCTTCCCGCGACCTGTATCCGAGCAGGGCTCCATCGCGGTCGGCCTGAAAGTTTGACTTTGTCCCGGTCCTGGTGCAACCAGATGACCCGATTGGCGCTTTTTGTTTCTAAGCGCTAGAAAATAATAATACTTTAAAAATTCATATCTCCGGTTCCCCTGAACCGATTTTAATCGTTTTTGTGTCATTTTAAAGATAAAAATATAAGCTATTTTTATGAATTGGTTTTGGATTTTTAAACTGTTTCCTGTGTTTTATTTAATTACTGTTGTGTGATATTTGAATGCTTTACACTTTGTCTCCTAAGTTAAGCCTTGACGCTCGATGCCAAGCTACCAAGGGTAGAGCTGGGATTAATTTACTGAGACCTAACTGTACTTTTGTGGAGGTTTGTGGCTTGTTGCTAGGTGTAGGTACCTACCTGCCCTACCAATAACCCATTTTCCAACATAATTGGAAGCAGCGACGGGATCCTGTACTTGTGTTCAATATCACGTTACAGTTTTAGATAAAACAAATTAAAAATCCTTTAAATTGTCCTAGTGCAAAAATTGTTTTTAATTTTTAATTTTAAATTTTTTTAAAAAATTAATTTGGATTAATTTCAATTATTGAATTTTTGTAATTTTTCTAAATTCTTGTTTCCAATTTTTGCAAAAAGTTTTTGTTGACACAAAACTAGGGAACCATGGAGCTTGATCTGGCTAGCCTACCCACACTGACAGTAGTCCAGCTTAGGGGGTTGTGTATTGAGAGGGGGTTGCCTGCAACCACTAATCTCAGGAAGGAAATCCTGATTAAATCCCTGACAGCATGGGCTGAGGCCCAAGAGGTAGAGACAGAGGAAGCTCCAGAGGAGGAACCAAAAGAGGATGATGCTAACTCTAACCACTCAGGGGAGGAAAGGCATCAGACCCCAAGTGAGGAAGAGGAGGAACGGTCCTCACTGGACACAGTCACTAGGGGCAGACCCAAAGCTAGTGGTAGGAAGAGGGTCCTTTCAGGAGGAGAGAACCCATCCATCAGGGAGAGAGAGCTGGAAGCCCAGCTAGCCTACATAGCTTTGGAGGCAGATAAGCTTGCCCTAGAAAAAAAGAAGTGGGCAAGCAAAGAAAAAAAAGATGGAAGCAGCGATAAAGAAGCTGAGGTGTCCATGGGTGGGGGAGTTTGCCCCCGATTACCCAAGGGGGTGGTTCCTGCTTATGTAGAGGGGGATGACATAGATAAGTGGCTAGGGGCCTTTGAGAGGGCACTCCAAATGAGAAGGGTTAGGCCTCAATACTGGGGTTCCCTTTTGTGGGAGTTGGTCCCCAACTCAGGGAGGGATAGGCTTCTGACCTTAAGGGGGGAGGAGGCAGATTCATACCCTAGTATGAAGAGGTGCTTAGTCAAGAAGTTTGGTCTGACCCCAGAGCAATATAGAATGAAGTTCAGGGACACCCAGAAGGTCAGTACCCAGTCTTGGGTTGACTTTGTGGACACCTCACTAAAGGCACTAGAGGGCTGGATTATTGGCAACAAAGTAAATACTTATGAGGGGTTATACAATCTGATCATGAGAGAGCACATCTTGACCAATTGTATCCAAGAAAGGTTACGCCAGCATCTAGTGGACTCTAAGCAGACCAACCCTAGAGAGCTAGGGGAGGCAGCTGATGAGTGGTTGAGAACCAGGGTGGTTGTCAAGTCCCAGGGGGGAGACTCCAAGAAGGGGGGGACAGGTCCCCAAAAACCTAAGGAGGGAGGTGGTAAGCCCACCACAGAGACTCCCTCTGTACCCCAGAACCCTAAGAAGGAGGAGAGTAAATCCCACTCCCAATCTGACATGCAGAGACAGGGAGACCCAGGGTTAAAAAAGCTCTTGGACAGTAGGGCTTGCTTTGACTGTCAGCAGACAGGTCACTTCAGAGGAGATGCAGCCTGTCCAAAGAAAGTGGTTAGCACTGGGCTGTCCAGTGTAGCCATAGAGGAGGATTCCTCAGATGATGAAGTCCTCCTAGCATTGTGCTGGGAGACAGGACCAGATGGTAAGCTGGTGATCCCTGAGGGTGGGAGTAGGCACTTCCACCACATTCAAGTGAATGGGATCCCTACCACTGGCCTGAGAGACACCTGTGCCAGTCACACTGTAGTGAGTGACCGGTTAGTGACCCCAGACATGTATGTCCCAGGAAAGACAAAGAAAGTCAGGATAGCCACAGGGGAGGTCACCTCCAAACCTGTAGCCATAGTGCCCCTAGAGAGGGAGGGTATCCTTGACTGGATTAGGGTGGTAGTCAGTGCTGACCTTCCCCTAGATTGTATCCTGGGCAATGACCTCCCAGAGGTGAGTCTGGTCACAGATGGGGTGGTCGCCCAGGGCGCCCCCCCAACCCAAAGTCCTGGGGAGTCAGTCCCTACAGTTAGGAGACAGGGGTCCCCAAGAAAAGGAAAGAAGAAAAGGAAGGGTAGGCCACTCTTAAAGAGAGTTCCAGGGAGCCAAAGGCCTTCTGCCCCAGTAGGGGGGGAGCCCAGAGTTGGCACTGGTGAGGCCTCACCTGACCCCAAGGAAGTCCTGAGTAGTCAGGCAGCTGTCCAGATGCAAGGTGTTGCCCCTGCACTGACAGAAGGGAGAGTGGAAGGAGGGTGTCTGCCACAGGAGGTGGTAGCCCCCCACTCTAGACAGCAAGAGGGGTGCCAGGACCCCAAAGATGCCCCTAAAGCAGCTCAGCCACCTGTCAGTGGAGAGCTTAGGGTGTGGTTCTGGGTACTGACAGCTGTCAGTAGCCTCTGCTGGGTGCTGGCCTTCCTGGCAGCACTGTACTTGGCCTGGGAGGCAGACCCCAAGGCCAATAGCAAAGTAGGCCCCCTGACCCTGTTGGTCATGGTGGGGTTGCTCAAGTGTTGGGTGACCTCTTTGGGTAAGCTAGGTGTTGCCCTAGCAAAGTTAGGAGTAGGGGAGGTGGGCACCTCACTACCCAAGTTGGCAGAGAGAGAGGAGGAAGACCCCCCTAGAGGGAAGTTTCAGTTTGGGTTGGGTCCTTTTACTGTTGGGATGGCTTCACTACCCAGAGGGAGTGACCCTGACAGGAGGATATAAGGCAGAGTAGGCCCTGCAAAGGGACAGCCAGTTTTCTTCACTGTCTTCCTCGCCTAACAAGCCAGGAAGACTCTCCCAGGGTTGGGCTGAGTCTCCTGGGCGTGTGGGCTGGGGGGGGGTTGTGTGAGAAACTGGGGCTGATTGCAGAGGCCCCCTAACTTTTTGCCCCCATTTTCCACTTTATGCTGGTGTTTTCCTGACTCTGATGGTGCCCTGGGTACTGCTAACCAGTCCCAGGGCCTGTGCTCTGTGTAAAATGGATATGCAAATTAGGCTAATTATAATTGGCTAAGTTAATCTACCTATAAGTCCCTAGTATATGGTAGGGCATGTAGGTTTAGGGACCACAGCATAGGTGGTGCACACCTAGGTGCATTGCTGAGGTGCCCAGTGTCATTTTAAAAGCAAGCCTGCCTTGCTGGCTGCTTTTAAATTAAAGTTATATGCAAATTCGACTTTGGAATTAAAGGTACTTCCAAAGTCTTAAACTACCTTATTTTTACATATAAGTCACCCCTAAGGTGTGCCCTATGTGCCCCTAGGGCTGGGTGCCATGTAACTATAAGCAGGGACTTTATAAAAATAGATTTATAAGCCCTGGTGAGGTAAAAACAGCCAAATTCGTTTTTCCCTCATTGAAGTAAATGGCCTTCATAGGCTAGAATGGGCAGACTTTATTTAAAATTTTAAAGTCTCCTTAAATGTTACATACCAAGAATTTGGTATCAAATTGATTGTTATAATAAATCCCACAACTTCCAGTTGTTGGATTTAATATAACTAGTGCAGGTAAAAAGTTTAGACTTTACCTAAAAAGTTGCCAATTTCAGCTCTGCATTGTTTTTGCTGCTGTGCTCTGATTGGCCAGCCTGCAGCAGCTTCTGCCAGGCTACTTTAATGAGGTGTGAAGTGGCCTGACTTCACACAAAGGAATGTGCTTGGGGGAGAGAATCTCCCCTCAGCAGATGGGGAAGCAGGAAGGGGGAGGGCTGCCAAACTGGTCTTCAAAGGCAGAGAAGGACATCTGGAGCACCCAGCAACACCCCCACATCCTGCAACCCCAGACAGCTAGGTGCCCCCTTGATTAGATTAGGAGAGGGCAGGAGAGGGGTGTGTTTATGATTTTTAGCCACACCAGTGGGTGGGCTCAGCCAGATCTCTCCTCTAAAAATCAGATTCATCCATTTTGGATTTTTAGAGACTGTTGCCTTCTGGGATGGATTTTTGCCACACTTCCCAGGAAGTGGTCATCACAGGGGGACGACCCTGTCCCTGATTGGAGGACCAGGGCCCCCCTGCTTTTCACCCAGGAGCAAGGATAAAACTGGCAGACCTGCACCCACGCCTCAGATCCCCACCAAATTTCAAGAAGAAAGAACTACAAGGAGAAGAAGGACTGCCCTGCTGGACCCCTGGCCTGCACCTGGACCCTGCACTCAGAAAGACTGCACCAGCTGCACACTTGGGCTTCACCACAAGAAGGACTTTGCCTGGCTTCAACTGGTTCAAGGAGGGACTCCCTGTTTGCTACAGGTGAAAAATTGCTAAACCAGAGTCCCCTGCACCAACTCCTGAAGAAAGCGACCAGCTGACCACTGTCCAGTGGCCAAAAAGGAGTTTGCGCCAGGTGCATTCTGGGAGTTGAAGTCCGCACTTCCCAAGGACCATCACAGAACTTCTGGACCCTTGGGGTGAGCTGTGGACCCCAAAAGAACCTTAAAAGAACATCTGGGTGAAGCCCCAGAAGTTTGGAAAAGATTGGAGAAATTTTAGAAAAAAGCTCCATAAAGTGACCGACTCGACGCGGAAATTCTAGCCGGCTTGCCTCAACCGCGACCCGGCCTGACTTTGTGGTTCGTCCCGGTCAAGAAAAACATCCGAAAAAAAGACTAAGTCCGAACGTAAAAAGTTGACCGGGACCTTCCAGCCATCGTATCCGAGAAGGGCTCCACGGACGTCGGATCAAGATCCAGGTTTACCCCGGTCGAAGGATTTTCATCTCGAAAAAACGACTAAGTCCGAAGGTAGAAATCACCACCGAGGAAACCGACTTCGCGTATCCGGACAAGGGCTCCAGGAGGTCAGATCCAACTGGCAGGTTCGTCCCGGTGAAGAAAAACTTCAAAATAAAGACTAAGTCAGAAGGTAACTTTTTAACCGAGGCTTCCCGCGACCTGTATCCGAGCAGGGCTCCATCGCGGTCGGCCTGAAAGTTTGACTTTGTCCCGGTCCTGGTGCAACCAGATGACCCGATTGGCGCTTTTTGTTTCTAAGCGCTAGAAAATAATAATACTTTAAAAATTCATATCTCCGGTTCCCCTGAACCGATTTTAATCGTTTTTGTGTCATTTTAAAGATAAAAATATAAGCTATTTTTATGAATTGGTTTTGGATTTTTAAACTGTTTCCTGTGTTTTATTTAATTACTGTTGTGTGATATTTGAATGCTTTACACTTTGTCTCCTAAGTTAAGCCTTGACGCTCGATGCCAAGCTACCAAGGGTAGAGCTGGGATTAATTTACTGAGACCTAACTGTACTTTTGTGGAGGTTTGTGGCTTGTTGCTAGGTGTAGGTACCTACCTGCCCTACCAATAACCCATTTTCCAACAATCAAAGACTGTCATAACCAAGAAATCTACATTCAAAAGTCTAAAGTCACTTAGTATCGACTCTTGAAGAGATAGTATGGCAGCATAGTCGCAGTGCATGGACATCTACTTCCCTCAGGGAGTGTCGATACTAAGTGACTGTAGACTTTTCAAGAGTTGAAGGATTGAACACATACACTTCATTGGGTTTTCATTGATTACCAACCCTGACGAAGTTGGCAGGATAGTTCCCAAGATAAAACATGTGTTGGCTGATCTGAGGCTGATTTGAAACCGATTAAAACTGGCGGAACTGCACTGCAGGACTTGCGTTTCAATTTGTGACAGGCCAAATTGAATTGAGACAATTGGAGTTTGGATTTGAAGCCTGAGTGCCATCTGATCAATGAACATTACTTTATATATGGACTATCCACAATATAAGTGAATAATGTCTTGGAATTCCTTGTAGGTGTGTGCCTTCAATGTAGATTTCAAGAATGACATGCCCTGAGGAAGAGAGGATGTCGAAGCTACAGGACGAGCTCAGATGGAGAAAGATCTCACTGACTAGCAACTAGTGGGGGGGTCACAAGGAGTGTCGGCCAATATGATTGTGTCTATAGCAACGTGATTGATGTCTTAAAATAACGATTCTGTCATTGTGATATATATGAGCGAAATCACCTCAGTTTCTTATACTTGTTACAGTAGGGTGTCCATATTCCACTGGGCTGTATCAAAATGTGATAAAGATGTTCGAAAGAAAAAATAGTAAATATGATACTGTGAGACAACTGGGCTTTTTGCAGAAGCCCCCTCAATTTTTTGGCCCCATTTGTGACTGATGTTGGGGTTTTCTGTTGTCTCTGATTGTACCCTGTGCCCTGGTAACAAGGCTCAGGGCCTGTGCTCTGAATAAAAAGGAATATGCAAATTAGGCTTAATTATAATTGGTTCTGACAACCTACATGTATGTCCCTATTACATAGTAGGGAATGTAGATTTAGGGCCCCCGTGAAGCTATGGCACCCCTGGGTGCATTTCTGTGGTATTTGGTGTCAGTTTCAAGACAGGCCTGCATTGCTGGCTGTTGTTAAAATAAAGTTAACCCCAAATTTGACTTTAGATATAAAAGTGCTTCTACTGTCTTAAACTAGCTTATGTTTACATATGTCATCCATAAAGCCTGTCCTAGATGCCCCAAGGGCTGGGTGCAGTGTAAATATATGTAGGGACATTATAAAATAATTTCATTTTCCCCATTGTAGTAAATTAGCTCCTTAGGCTAACATTGAAAGGCTTTATTTTAAAATAATAAGGACTTATTTACAATACAAGAGAACTAATTATGTCATGTAAGATTTCAAATCAATATTTGGAATAAATCCAACAACATGCCAATTTATTATAACTATTACAAGGAGAGAGTTTTAGCACTGTTTGTAAAAGTTGCATAAATCAGCTTTCCTGATTGGTCAGTCTCTGGCTGGTTGAGCCAAATTACCTTAATGAGGTGCATAGTGACCTTGGCTAAAGCAAAGGAAGCATCTGGTGGGCGGAGAACTGTTATAGAGAAGGCAGAGCAGGAAGGTGGGGTAGGTTGGAGAAACTGGCTGTCAAAGGAGAAAAAGCCACAAGGGACAGAAACCAGACTTCCCCCATTCCCTGCATCCCCAGCCAGTTGGGAGCTCCAGGAATTAGATTAGGAGAGGAGGTTGAAGGGGTGTGTTAGAGAAATGTAGCTACACCAGTGGTTGGGCTCAGCCAGATCTAACCTCTCAAGAGAGATTTTCTCCATTTGGGATTTTGTTTTTAAATAGTGCTTTCTGTGATTGTTTTTTGCCACACTTTGCAGGAAGTGGTCACCCCAGAGGGTGACAAACCACAATCCATTGGTCAGGGATGCCACCCTGCTTGTCAACCCACGAGCATGGATAAATAAGGAAGAGCTGCCCAGCAACTCAAATCCCTGCTAGAAGAAGATCAGAAGAAGGACTGCCTTGCTAAACCCATGATCTGCACCTGAAGAACTGTAACCACAAGGACTGCACTAGCTGCATCCTCTGGGCTTCACCACAAAAAAAGACTGTGCCTTGCTTACAAAGATCCACGTGTGGCCTCCTTGTAAGCACCAGGTACAAAGGAGCTACAGAGAGTTCCCTGCACCAAGTCCTGCAATCCCAGCTGCTAGGCATCCAGTGGCCTTTTCAGGATTCTGGGAATTGTAGTCCCAATTCCCAAGGAGAAACTCTGAGCTTCTGGAACCTTGGACCAAACTTGTGGATACCGCAAGACCCTTAAAAGCACTTCGAAGATCCAGAAGTTTGGAGAAGTTTGGAACAACTTTGTAAAAAAGCTCCTTAAGGTGACCGACTCGATGACAAGAGTCATGCCAGCGTGGTCGACTTACAACCCAGCCTGCATTTCAGCTTTGTCCTGCTGAAGCACCAGAGATTTTCCTCATCAACAAGACTTCCAGGAGTTGACTGGGACCTTGTGCTGAGCCAAGCCAATGATGTTACATCGCAAGTTGGGCTTAAGAGGAGCCCCGCTGGACGACGAGAGAAAAAGCTCTAGTAAAAAACCTAAGTCTGAAGGTAAAATTTTGAATGAGGTCTCCTGCACAGCATATCCAATTTGGGCTTCATCGCGGTCAGCCTCAAACTTTGACTTTGCCCGAGTTAAGTGTGACCAGATGTCCGTGATAGTTGATTTTCATTTTTAGGCATTAGAAAGCACATTGTTGCACTTAATCTGTAAAAATTCATATCTCTGGTTTCCTAAATTGGATGTTTGTAATTTTGGTGTCCCTTTAAAGATAAAAATAGTTTTTATTTATGTAAATGAGTGTTAGATTTGTATTGTGTGTTATGTTTTACTTATTTACTGTGTTGTTGATATTAAGTGATGAAAATAATTTTCTCTAAAATTAATCCTAACAGTTTGTGGGCCAAGCTACCAAAGGTTGAGCAAGGATTAATTTATTGAGACCTTGACTGGACCTTAAATTGGGAATATGGCCCATTACTAAGTGCAGGCACCTACCTGCCCTTACTAATAAACAAATTTCCAACAGACATCTCCAGAGTTCAATACTTTTCCCACTTTTACTTAGTTTGGAGTAGGAATAACAAGTCTGCTTCCCCAAAATATGTGTGTTTTCCCCCACCATTAGTTAGTATGGATTTGTACGATACATTTTGCAACATGACCTAAGCACATGTTTTCCAATGCTAGCTGGATTGAATTTAGAATAGTAAGTCTGCCCCTCCTCTCCTGAAAAAAGAGGCAATTCTCTCAATTTTAGTAGGGTTGGAGTCTGATTAGTAAATCTGTACACCCCAATATATAGACATTATTTTACATTTTTCAAATTTAAAAACAATTGTGAAAATATTTATGTTCATATTTACACTTTTTTAGTCAAAATAATTTTGAGGCTGTATATTTTGATTGGTTTATTTTGCTATGTCATCACTTTAATAAGTAATAAATTATAGATATGCATCTTAATACTTTTCTACATTTTGTTTTTAACTTTGATTAGCTTGGATTTGGTATAGTAAATCTGACCCTCAAGATTTCAGATTTTTTTCCTATGTGTTTAGTCTGAAGTGTCAATAGTAATAAAAACCCCACCCCCCCCAGAATCAAACACTTTCCCCAATATTGTTTTGCTTGCAATGGGATCAATAAATATGGTCCCCACTCCTTCAGAGACCATCACTTTTCCTAATGTTTTTTTAGCTCGGAGTGGGTATAGTATACTTGACCCCTTCCACCCGAGTCCAATACTTTCACCAATTTTGTTTAGATTGGATTGGAAATAATAAATCTGCCTCCCCCTAAAGCTCAAATCTTTGCCTAATGTTGCATTTTTTGGAGTGAAAATAGTACATATGGCCTCGGGAGGCCCACACTTCCACCACTATTGATTTGTTTGTTATGGGAATCATAGATCTGACACACAGAGTCCAATATTTTCACAATTATGTTTTGTTTGTAGTGAGAATGATGAATCGTATCCCTCAGAGTATGAATAGTATCCTAATTTTAGTTGGTTTGAATTAGTATTGCAAAGATTAACTCACTTCCTAAGTTCATGTTTTCCAGTGCTAACTGGATTCCACGTAGAAGGGTAATTCTGCAATGGGCTAGGATTTGAATAGTTAATGTGCAACCCCCTCTTCTCCAAATATATATATAATTATAATTTGATATTTTTGTACATTTATAAGAAATTCATTTATATTTTTTTAAATAGAAAGTTATTGTGAATGTATTTAGCTTTAGTTTTATTTTCAGAGAAATCAAAGTTTATAAATATTATGTTGTTTTTCATTGATCTATATGTCTATGTACATATTTTTAAAGAGTAATTAGAAATGCATTTTACTTATATAGTATACTTAAAAGTTAAAAGTTGTTGCAACTTAAAAAAGTTACATTCATTTTAATTAAATACATTATTTACTTTAACTGATATCAATATTTTTACACTATATTTTGGTTTTCACTATGTTATACCTAGTGTTTATTTCAGAACTCACCATTACTGTTATCTATCTTTTTGTTTTAGACATTTTTAACATTAGGTATGCATAGGATGATTTTTTGGAGTCAGTACCTTCGGTATTTTAATTACAAGTTTGTGGATTACAATATTTTTGTAGTTAATATATTGACCTAAATATTTTGGAAGGTCAATATATTCATAGTTGATGTTCAAGACTACAGTTGGTTTTGTGCAGTTTTGTCAAATGACACCAAAGTTTTTAAAGATTCCTTAAGGGTGTGTAATGTAACCAGTGCACTGTAATATATTTGAATTCATATATGTGTGTAGTTTGGGGTTTATTTTGATATAATATCAATATATTATGTAGACAATTTTGATATCTAATATATATAAATGTCCACATATGTCTCTATATAGAAATGTAGACTGTAGCTAGACAGATAGATAGATAGATAGGTCTTTAGTTGGCAGTCAGGTTACCCCCCTGGCCAAGCAAGGACCCTCATTCTAGTCAGGGTAATGGAGAAACACTTATATAACACTTGTTTGCTCCCTTTTTTACCTGGCAAAAGTAGTCTGGCTTATCTCAGAAGCAATGTGTAAAGTATTTGTACAAACACACACAGTAATACAGTGAAAACACACAAAAAATGGACACCACACCAGTTTAGAAAAATAGGTAATATTTATCTAAATCAAAGAAGACCAAAATGACAAAAATCCAACATACACAAGTTAAAATATGACTTTCCAAAAGAATAAGATTGTTACTTCATAGAAAACAATGGAAACTTTGATTTTGCACCTGGTCAGCTTAAAAAATAAAGCCGCATGGGCAAGCGTGCGTCGGAAAAGGAAGTGATGGGTTGATTTCTTCCTTGCAAGGGAGGCTGGGTGTCGTTTCTTCTCCGGTCGTATCGGAGATGCGTCTTTTTTTCCCTTGCAAGAGAGCGATGCATCAATTTCCAGATGGGGTACCTCGAATAAGCACAGAGTAGGGTTGACTTTGGCGCCCAGGGAAGATGTGTGGAAAATTCTGTTGCATGGTGTTGGAAAACAGCGCTGCGTGGGGTTTGTTTCATTATCAACTGACGCAAGCGGGTTATGCACATTGTCTCTCCATCCGTGATGCGTCGATCTCCCAGCTGCGATGCAGGTGGAACGTCGATTTTTGCCACAAAACCAGCTGCGCGTCGTTTATCAGCTTCATTGCAGATGGTGCGTCAAAATTTTTCGCGCACAGCATTCTGTGCGACGATTTTCAGCTCTTGTCTGCCAACTTCACCTTTCAAGGTCCCAGGGAGTGGATAGGGCACCACTTGGCAGGGCTGGAGTCTCATCAGAGAGTCCAGGTGCTGGCAGAGGAAGTTTTTGATGTCCCTGAGACTTCAAAACAGGAGGCAAGCTCAGTTCAAGCCCCTGGAGATTCTTCACGAGCAGCAATATGCCACAAAGTCCATTCTTTGTCCCCTTTTACAGGCAGAAGCAGCAACTGCAGGATAGTCAAACAAAGTAAAGTCACAGGCAGGGGCAGCACTTCTCTTCAGCTTTTAAGCTCTTATCCTTGGCAGAGGTTCCTCTTGAATCCAGAAGTAATCACATTTTCAGAGGTTTTTGGATCAATACGTATACCCCTTTTTGTCTTTGAAGTAGGCATACTTCAAAGGAAAGTCTCAATTGTTCACAAGATCCTGCCTTGCCCGGGCCAGACCCCAGAGATAAACCAGAGGGTTGGATACTGCATTACGTGACTGTGAGAAAACAGGGCTGATTGCAGAGGCCCCCTAACTTTTTGCCCCCATTTTCCACTTTATGCTGGTGTTTTCCTGACTCTGATGGTGCCCTGGGTACTGCTAACCAGTCCCAGGGCCTGTGCTCTGTGTAAAATGGATATGCAAATTAGGCTAATTATAATTGACTAAGTTAACCTACCTATAAGTCCCTAGTATATGGTAGGGCATGTAGGTTTGGGAACCACAGCATAGGTGGTGCACACCTAGGTGCACTGCTGAAGTGCCCAGTGTCATTTTAAAAGCAAGCCTGCCTTACTGGCTGCTTTTAAATTAAAGTTATATGCAAATTCGACTTTGGAATTAAAAGTACTTCCAAAGTCTTAAACTACCTTATTTTTACATATAAGTCACCCCTAAGGTGTGCCCTATGTGCCCCTAGGGCTGGGTGCCATGTAACTATAAGCAGGGACTTTATCAAAATAGATTTATAAGCCCTGGTGAGGTAAAAACAGCCAAATTCGTTTTTCACTCATTGAAGTAAATGGCCTTCATAGGCTAGAATGGGGAGACTTTATTTTAAATTTTAAAGTCTCCTTAAATGTTGCATACCAAGAATTTGGTATCAAATTAATTGTTGTAATAAATCCCACAACTTCCAGTTGTTGGATTTAATATAACTTGTTCAGGTAAAAAGTTTAGACTTTACCTAAAAAGTTGCCAATTTCAGCTTTGCATTGTTTTTGCTGCTGTGCTCTGATTGGCCAGCCTGCAGCAGCTTTTGCCAAGCTGCCTTGATGAGGTGTGAAGTGGCCTGGCTTCACACAAAGGAATGTGCTTGGGGGAGAGAATCTCCCCTCAGCAGATGGTGAGGCAGGAAGGGGGAGGGCTGCCAAACTGGTCTTCAAAGGCAGAGAAGGACATCTGGAGCACCCAGCAACACCCCCACATCCTGCAACCCCAGACAACTAGGTGCCCCCTTGATTAGATTAGGAGAGGGCAGGAGAGGGGTGTGTTTATGATTTTTAGCCACACCAGTGGGTGGGCTTAGCCAGATGTTACCTCCAAAAATCAGATTCAGCCATGTTGGATTTTTAGAGACTGTTGCCTTTTGGGATGGATTTTTGCCACACTTCCCAGGAAGTGGTCATCACAGGGGGACAACCCTGTACCTGATTGGAGGGCCAGGACCCCCCTGCTTTTCACCCAGGAGCAAGGATAAAACTGGCAGACCTGCCCCCACACCTCAGATCCCCGCCAGATTTCAAGAAGAAAAGAACTAAAGGAGAAGAAGGACTGCCCTGCTGGACCCCTGGCCTGCACCTGGAACCTGCACTCAGAAGGACTGCACCAGCTGCACACTTGGGCTTCACCACAAGAAGGACTTTGCCTGGCTTCAACTGGTTCAAGGAGGGACTCCCTGTTTGCTACAGGTGAAAAATTGCTATCCAGAGTCCCCCTGCACCAACTCCTGAAAAGTGACCAGCTGACCACTGTCCAGTGGCCAAAAAGGAGGTTGCGCCAGGTGCATTCTGGGAGTTGAAGTCCGCACCCCCCAAGGACCATCACAGAACTTCTGGACACTTGGGGTGAGCTGTGGACCCCAAAAGAACCTTAAAAGAACATCTGGGTGAAGCCCCAGAAGTTTGGAAAAGATTTGAGAATTTTTGAAAAAAAACTCCAGAGAGGGACCGACCCGCCGTGGAAATTCTAGCCGGCTAGCCTCAACCGCGACCCGGCCTGACTTGGTGGTTCGTCCCGGTAAAGAAAAACCTCCAAAAAAGAGACTAAGTCCGAAGGTGAAAAGTTGACCGGGACCTCCCAGCCATCGTATCCGAGAAGGGCTCCACGGACGTCGGATCAAGATCCAGGTTTACCCCGGTCGAAGGATTTTCATCTCGAAAAAACGACTACGTCCGAAGGTAAAAGTCTCCACCGAGGAAACCCACATCGCGTATCCGGACAAGGGCTCCAGGAGGTCGGATTCAACTGGCAGGTTCGTCCCGGTGAAGAAAAACTTCAAAATAAAGACTAAGTCAGAAGGTAACTTTTTAACCGAGGCCTCCCGCGACTTGTAGCCGAGCAGGGCTCCATCGCAGTCGGCCTGAAACTTTGACCTTGCCCCGGTCCTGGTGCAACCAGATGACCCGATTGGCGCTTTTTGTTTCTAAGCGCTAGAAAAATAATAATTCTTTAAAAATTCATATCTCCGGTTCCCTTTATCCGATTTTATTCGTTTTTGTGTCATTTTAAAGATAAAAATATAAACTATTTTTATAAATTGGTTTTGGATTTTTAAACTGTTTCCTGTGTTTTATTTAATTACTGTTTTGTGATATTTGAATGCTTTACACACTGTCTCCTAAGTTAAGCCTTGACGCTCGTTGCCAAGCTACCAAGGGTTGAGCTGGGATTAATTTACTGAGACCTAACTGTACCTAGGTGGACGTTAGTGGCTTGTTGCTAGGTGTAGGTACCTACCTGCCCTTACCAATAACCCATTTTCCAACACTTTTGGTGGCAGCGGTGGGATCCTGTACTTGTGTTCAGTATCACGTTACAGTTTTGAGTAAAACAAATTAAAAATCCTTTAAATTGTCTTAGTGCAAAAATTATTATTTTTTTTAATTTTTAATTTTAATTTTTTTTTTTTATTAATTTGGATTAATTTCAATTATTGAATTTTTGTAATTTTTCTAAATTCTTGTTTCCAATTTTTGCAAAAAGTTTTTGTTGACACAAAACTAGGGAACCATGGAGCTTGATCTGGCTACCCTACCCACACTGACAGTAGTCCAGCTTAGGGGGTTGTGTACTGAAAGAGGGTTGCCTGCAACCACAGACCTCAGGAAGCAAATCCTGATCAAATCCCTGACAGCATGGGCTGAGGCCCAAGAGCTAGGCACAGAGGAAGCTCCAGAGGAGGAAGAAAAAGGGGAGGATGCTAACTCTAACCACTCAGGGGAGGGAAGGCATCTGAGCCTACGTGAGGATGAGGAAGAACGGTCCTCAGTAAATACAGTCACTAGGGGCAGACCCAAAGCTAGTGGTGGGAAGGGGGTCCTTTCAAGAGGAGAGAACCCATCCATCAGAGAAAGAGAGCTGGAGGCCCAGCTAGCATACATAGCTTTGGAAGCAGACAAGCTGGCCCTAGAAAAGAAAAAGTGGGCAAAGAAAGAGAAAAGAGATGGTGGCAGCGACAGAGAAGTTGAGGTGTCCATGGGTGGGGGAGTTTGCCCCAGATTACCCAAAGGGGTGGTTCCTGCCTATGTAGAGGGGGATGACATAGATAAGTGGCTGGGGGCCTTTGAGAGGGCCCTCCAGATGAGGAGAGTCAAGCCTCAGTACTGGGGTTCACTTCTTTGGGAGTTAGTTCCCAACTCTGGGAGGGATAGGCTCCTAACCATGAGGGGGGAGGATGCAGACTCATACCCCAGTATGAAGAGTTGCTTGAATAAAAAGTTTGGTCTGACCCCAGAGCAGTATAGGCTCAAGTTCAGGGACACCCAGAAGGTCAGTACCCAGTCTTGGGTTGACTTTGTGGACATTTCACTAAAGGCACTAGAGGGCTGGATTATTGGTAACAAAGTAGATACTTATGAGGGGTTATACAATCTGATCATGAGAGAGCACATCTTGACCAATTGTACCCAAGAAAGGTTACGCCAGCATCTAGTGGACTCTAAGCAGACCAACCCTAGAGAGCTAGGGGAGGCAGCTGATGAGTGGTTGAGAACCAGGGTGGTTGTCAAGTCCCAGGGGGGAGACTCCAAGAAGGGGGGGTCAGGTCCCCAAAAACCTAAGGAGGGAGGTGGTAAGTCCACCACAGAGACTCCCTCTGTACCCCAGAACCCTAAGAAGGAGGAGAGTAAATCCTACTCCCACTCTGACAAGCAGAGACAGGGAGACCCAGGGTTAAAAAAGCTCTTGGACAGTAGGGCTTGCTTTGACTGTCAGCAGACAGGTCACTTCAGAGGAGATGCAGCCTGTCCAAAGAAGGTGGTTAGCACTGGGCTGTCCAGTGTAGCCATAGAGGAGGACTCCTCAGATGATGAAGTCCTCCTAGCATTGAGCTGGGAGACAGGACCAGATGGTAAGCTGGTGATCCCTGAGGGTGGGAGTAGGCACTTCCACCACATTCAAGTGAATGGGATCCCTACCACTGGCCTGAGAGACACCTGTGCCAGTCACACTATAGTGAGTGACCGGTTAGTGACCCCAGGCATGTATGTCCCAGGAGAGACAAAGAAAGTCAGGATAGCCACAGGGGAGGTCAACTCCAAACCTGTAGCCATAGTGTCCCTAGAGAGGGAGGGTATCCTTGACTGGTTTAGGGTGGTAGTCAGTGCTGACCTCCCCCTAGATTGTATCCTGGGCAATGACCTCCCAGAGGTGAGTCTGGTCCCAGATGGGGTGGTCGCCCAGGGCGCCCGCCCAACCCAAAGTCCTGGGGAGTCAGTCCCTATAGTTAGGAGACAGGGGTCCCCAAGAAAAGGAAAGAAGAAAAGGAAGGGTAGGCCACTCTTAAAGAGAGTTCCAGGGAGCCAAAGGCCTTCTGCCCCAGTAGGGGGGGAGCCCAAAGTTGGCACTGGTGAGGCCTCCCTTGACCCCAAGGAAGTCCTGAGCAGTCAGGCAGCTGTCCAGATGCAGGGTGTTGCCCCTGCACTGACAGAAGGCAGAGTGGAAGGAGGGTGTCTGCCACATGAGGTGGTAGCCCCCCACTCTAGACAGCAAGAGGGGTACCAGGACCCCACAATGGCCCCTAAAGCAGCTCAGCCACCTGTCAGTGGACAGCTTAGGGTGTGGTTCTGGGTACTGACAGCTGTCAGTAGCCTCTGCTGGGTGCTAGCCTTCCTGGCAGCACTGTACCTAACCTGGGAGGCAGACCCCAGGGCTAATACCAAAGTAGGCCCCCTGACCCTATTGGTCATGGTGGGGTTGCTCAAGTGTTGGGTGACCTCTTTGGGTAAGCTAGGTGTTGCCCTAGCAAAGTTTGGAGTAGGGGAGGTGGGCACCTCACTACCCAAGTTGGCAGAGAAAGAGGAGGAAGACCCCCCTAGAGGGAAGTTTCAGTTTGAGATGGGTCCTTTCATTGTTGGGGTGGGTTCACTACCCAGAGGGAGTGACCCTGACAGGAGGATGTAAGGCAGAGTAGGCCCTGCAAAGGGACAGCCAGTTCTCTTCACTGTCTTCCTCACCTAACAAGCCAGGAACACTCTCCCAGGGTTGGGCTGAGTCTCCTGGGCGTGTGGGCTGGGGGGGGGGGCTGTGTGAGAAAACAGGGCTGATTGCAGAGGCCCCCTAACATTTTGCCCCCATTTTCCACTTTATGCTGGTGTTTTCCTGACTCTGATGGTGCCCTGGGTACTGCTAACCAGTCCCAGGGCCTGTGCTCTGTGTAAAATGGATATGCAAATTAGGCTAATTATAATTGGCTAAGTTAACCTACCTATAAGTCCCTAGTATATGGTAGGGCATGTAGGTTTGGGAACCACAGCATAGGTGGTGCACACCTAGGTGCACTGCTGAAGTGCCCAGTGTCATTTTAAAAGCAAGCCTGCCTTGCTGGCTGCTTTTAAATTAAAGTTATATGCAAATTCGACTTTGGAATTAAAAGTACTTCCAAAGTTTTAAACTACCTTATTTTTACATATAAGTCACCCCTAAGGTGTGCCCTATGTTCCCCTAGGGCTGGGTGCCATGTAACTATAAGCAGGGACTTTATAAAAATAGATTTATAAGCCCTGGTGAGGTAAAAACAGCCAAATTTGTTTTCCCTCATTGAAGTAAATGGCCTTCATAGGCTAGAATGGGGAGACTTTATTTTAAATTTTAAAGTCTCCTTAAATGTTGCATACCAAGAATTTGGTATCAAATTAATTGTTGTAATAAATCCCACAACTTCCAGTTGTTGGATTTAATATAACTTGTTCAGGTAAAAAGTTTAGACTTTACCTAAAAAGTTGCCAATTTCAGCTCTGCATTGTTTTTGCTGCTGTGCTCTGATTGGCCAGCCTGCAGCAGCTTTTGCCAAGCTGCCTTGATGAGGTGTGAAGTGGCCTGGCTTCACAGAAAGGAATGTGCTTGGGGGAGAGAATCTCCCCTCAGCAGATGGTGAGGCAGGAAGGGGGAGGGCTGCCAAACTGGTCTTCAAAGGCAGAGAAGGACATCTGGAGCACCCAGCAACACCCCCACATCCTGCAACCCCAGATAACTAGGTGCCCCCTTGATTAGATTAGGAGAGGGCAGGAGAGGGGTGTGTTTATGATTTTTAGCCACACCAGTGGGTGGGCTTAGCCAGATGTAACCTCCAAAAATCAGATTCAGCCATGTTGGATTTTTAGAGACTGTTGCCTTTTGGGATGGATTTTTGCCACACTTCCCAGGAAGTGGTCATCACAGGGGGACGACCCTGTACCTGATTGGAGGACCAGGACCCCCCTGCTTTTTACCCAGGCGCAAGGATAAAACTGGCAGACCTGCCCCCACACCTCAGATCCCCGCCAGATTTCAAGAAGAAAAGAACTAAAGGAGAAGAAGGACTGCCCTGCTGGAGCCCTGGCCTGCACCTGGAACCTGCACTCAGAAGGACTGCACCAGCTGCACACTTGGGCTTCACCACAAGAAGGACTTTGCCTGGCTTCACCTGGTTCAAGGAGGGACTCCCTGTTTGCTACAGGTGAAAAATTGCTATCCAGAGTCCCCCTGCACCAACTCCTGAAAAGTGACCAGCTGACCACTGTCCAGTGGCCAAAAAGGAGGTTGCGCCAGGTGCATTCTGGGAGTTGAAGTCCGCACCCCCCAAGGACCATCACAGAACTTCTAGACCCTTGGGGTGAGCTGTGGACCCCAAAAGAACCTTAAAAGAACATCTGGGTGAAGCCCCAGAAGTTTGGAAAAGATTTGAGAATTTTTGAAAAAAAGCTCCAGAGAGGGACCGACCCGCCGCGGAAATTCTAGCCGGCTTGCCTCAACCGCGACCCGGCCTGACTTGGTGGTTCGTCCCGGTAAAGAAAAACCTCAGAAAAAGAGACTAAGTCCGAAGGTAAAAAGTTGACCGGGACCTCCCAGCCATCGTATCCGAGAAGGGCTCCACGGACGTCGGATCAAGATCCAGGTTTACCCCGGTCGAAGGATTTTCATCTCGAAAAAACGACTAAGTCCGAAGGTAAAAGTCTCCACCGAGGAAACCCACATCGCGTATCCGGACATGGGCTCCAGGAGGTCGGATTCAACTGGCAGGTTCGTCCCGGTGAAGAAAAACTTCAAAATAGAGACTAATTCAGAAGGTAACTTTTTAACCGAGGCCTCCCGCGACTTGTAGCCGAGCAGGGCTCCATCGCGGTCGGCCTGAAACTTTGACTTTGCCCCGGTCCTGGTGCAACCAGATGACCCGATTGGCGCTTTTTGTTTCTAAGCGCTAGAAAAATAATAATTTTTTAAAAATTCATATCTCCGGTTCCCTTTATCCGATTTTATTCGTTTTTGTGTCATTTTAAAGATAAAAATATAAACTATTTTTATAAATTGGTTTTGCATTTTTAAACTGTTTCCTGTGTTTTATTTAATTACTGTTTTGTGATATTTCAATGCTTTACACACTGTCTCCTAAGTTAAGCCTTGACGCTCGTTGCCAAGCTACCAAGGGTTGAGCTGGGATTAATTTACTGAGACCTAACTGTACCTAGGTGGAGGTGGGTGGCTTGTTGCTAGGTGTAGGTACCTACCTGCCCTTACCAATAACCCATTTTCCAACAGTGACAGAAGGCACAGCCCATTTAGTTGTGTGTGCCCACTCCTCCCTCCACTCTAGCACAGATGGCTCATCAGGATATGCAGGCTACACCCCAGCTCCCTTTGTCTCACTGTCTAGAGGGGATTCACAAAGAGTCCAACTGTCAAACTGACCAAGGCAGGGAATCCACAAACTGGCAGAGTCACAGAATGGTTTATGCAAGAAAATGTCTACTTTCTAAAAGTGGCATTTGCAAACTAACAATCCAAAAACCAACTTCACTAAAAGATGGGTTTTTAAATTGTAAGTTCAGAGACCCCAAACTGCATATTATCTGCTCTCAAAGGGAATCTATACTTTAATAATATTTTAAGGTAGCTCTCATGTTAACCTATGAGAAAGATAGGCCTTGCAATAGTGAAAACTGAATTTAGCAGTATTTCACTGTCAGGATATGTAACACACATCAGTAAGTGTCCCACCTTGAACATACACTGCACCCTGCCCATGGGCTACTAGGGCCTATCTTGTTACATGTATGAAATGGGAAGGTTAAGGACTGGCAAGTGGGTACACTTGCCAAGTCGAATTGGCAGTGCAAATATGCCAGTCATGGAGAAGCCAATTATACATACATTATACATAGGAGCACTTGCACTGTAGCACTGGTTAGCAGTAGTGAAGTGTCCAGAGTGTCGAAAACAGCAAAAACAGAGTCCAGTACACATCAACAACCTAGGAAGCAGAGGTAGAAATTTAGTGGAGACCATACCAAGGATGCCAAGTCTAAAACGTGTCCCCTCCAGCTGAAAGTGGGAAGTAACTACTCAACCTCAATGGAGTTTTGCTCACTAAGGAGGAAGAATCTGGACAGACCATCAGCATTGGCGTGTTCTGTGCCAGGGCGGTGTTCTACCGTAATGTAAATCCTCTGTAGGGAAATGAACCACCTCAACAGTTTTGGGTTCTCACCCCTCATCTGCATTAACCATCTGAGGAGCCTGTGGCCTGTCTGAAACCGGAAATGAGTCCCAAACAAGTAGGGTCTTAGCTTCTTCAGTGCCCAGACCACAGCAAAAGCTTCACGCTCAATTGCACTCCACCCACGTGACCTGGGAAGTAACCTCCTGCTAATGAAGGCTACAGGTTGGTCTAGACCCTCTTCATTTAGCTGTGAGAACACTGCTCCTATACCATCCTCTGGGGTATCAGTTTGCACAACAACCTCCTTTGAGAAATCAGGTGCCTTTAGCACAGGTGCTGTGCACCTGGCTGCCTTCAGGGCATCAAAACTGTCTGGCAAGACTCTGTCCAGACCACCTTCATTGGTTGCTTCTTGTAAGTCAACTCATTCAAGGGGACAACAATGGTGCCATAGCCCTTGTCAAAATGTCTGTAATATCCAGTAAGGCACAAAAAGGCCCTAACCTCAGTCTGGGTCTTGGGAGGCCCCCAAGCCAGAATGGTGTCAATTTTTGGCGGCAAGGGTGCCACCTTGCCACTCCCTACTTGGTGTCCCAAATACGCCATTGAACCCTGTGCTATCTGCCACTTACTGGCCTTACTAGTGAGGCCTGCCTTTTGCAAGAACTGCAACAGTTTCGAATGGTGCTGCAAGTGTTCCTCCAAAGTGGAACTGAACACTGCAATGTCAACCTGGCAGTCTGCACTGAAATCATCCAGTCCTTCCAAAACCTGGTTGACCAACCTCTGAAAAGTGGCGGGGCATTCTTTATCCCAAAGGGCATTACTTTAAACTGGTAGTGCCCATCTGGGGTGCAAAATGCTGACCTCTCCTCGGACCCATCAGTTAAGGCAATCTGCCAATAACAAGTCGTCAAATCAAAGGTGCTACGGTATTTGGTAGCTCCCAACTGATCAACAAGCTCATCAGCTCGGGGGATGGGGTGCGCGTCAGTCTTAGTGAATGCATTGAGATCCTGGTAATCCACCCAGAACTAGCATTCTGATGTGGCACCAGGAGCAACAGCCTTTGGGACCAAGACCACTGGGCTGGCCCAAGGACTATGGGAAAACTCAATTACCCCTAGGGTTAACTTCTTTGATACCTCATCTTTGATGCTCACCCTGACCTTATCAGTCACTCTGTAAACCTTCAGTTTAACAGATGAACTGTCCCCAGTGTCCACATCATGGGTACACAGGTTTGTGACCCTTGGGCTCAAGGAGAACAGGGAGGCAAACTGACCCAACACCTGGCAACAGTCCTTCTGTTATTCTGGGGTTAGGAAGGGGAGAGGTTGACACCGTCCACAGACCCATCCTTCTCTCCAGCAGACAGGAGGTCAGGAATAGGCTCACTCTCTTTCTCTACCCCATCATCTGTTGCTAAGAGCACAGACAATTCAGTTAGCTCAAAGTGCGGCTTGAGGCGATTCACATGTAGGACCCTCGAAAGGTTCCTGGGCTGCCGCAAGTTCACCAGGTAGGTGACTTCGCTCTTACACTCCACCACCTCAAATGGCCCAGTCCACTTTTCCTGGAGTGCGCTAGGCTCCCCTGGAGCCATTGTAGGAGGCTGGACTGGCTTGTAGTGAGTACCAAGGGGTACTTGCACCTTGCACCAGGCCCAGTTATCCCTTATTAGTGTATAGGGTGTCTAGCAGCTTAGGCTGATAGATAATGGTAGCTTAGCAGAGCAGCTTAGGCTGAACTAGGAGACGGGTGAAGCTACTACAGTACCACTTAGTGTCATATGCACAATATCATAAGAAAACACAATACACAGTTATACTAAAAATAAAGGTACTTTATTTTTTATGACAATATGCCAAAGTATCTTAGAGTGTACCCTCAGTGAGAGGATAGGAAATATACACAAGATATATATACACAATAGCAAAAATATGCAGTATAGTCTTAGAAAACAGTGCAAACAATGTATAGTTACAATAGGATGCAATGGGGAAACATAGGGATAGGGGCAACACAAACCATATACTCCAAAAGTGGAATGCGAACCACGAATGGACCCCAAACCTATGTGACCTTGTAGAGGGTCGCTGGGACTATTAGAAAATAGCGAGAGTTAGAAAAATAACCCTCCCCAAGACCCTGAAAAGTGAGTGCAAAGTGCACTAAAGTTCCCCTAAGGATAAAGAAGTCGTGTTAGAGGAATAATGCAGGAAAGACACAAACCAACAATGCAACAACTGTGGATTTCCAATCTAGGGTACCTGTGGGACAAGGGGACCAAGTCCAAAAGTCACAAGCAAGTCGGAGATGGGCATATGCCCAGGAAATGCCAGCTGTGGATGCAAAGAAGCTTCCACTGGACAGAAGAAGCTGAGGTTTCTGCAAGAACGAAAAGGGCTAGAGACTTCCCCTTTGGTGGACCAATCCCTCTCGCCGTGGAGAGTCGTGCAGAAGTGTTTTTCCGCCGAAAGAACGCCAACAAGCCTTGCTAGTTGCAAATCGTGCGGTTAGCGTTTTTGGATGCTGCTGTGGCCCTGGAGGGACCAGGAGGTCGCAAATTGGACCAGGAGAGAGAGGGGATGTCGAGCAAGACAAGAAACCCTCTCAGCAGCAGGTAGCAACCAGAGAAGTGCCAGAAACAGGCACTATGAGGATGCGTGAAACAGTGCTCACCCGAAGTCGCACACAGGAGTCCCACGTCGCCGGAGACCAACTTAGAACGTCGTGCAATGCAGGTTAGAGTGCTGTGGACCCAGGCTTGGCTGTGCACAAAGGATTTCCGCCGGTAGTGCACAGGGGCTGGAGTAGCTTCAAAAGTCGCGGTTCCCAGCAATGCAGCCCAGCGAGGTGAGGCAAGGACTTACCTCCACCAAACTTGGACTGAAGAGTCACTGGACTGTGGGGGTCACTTGGACAGAGTCGCTGGATTCGAGGGACCTCGCTCGTCGTGCTGAGAGGAGACCCAAGGGACCGGTAATGCAGCTTTTTGGTGCCTGCGATTGCAGGGGGAAGATTCCGTCGACCCACGGGAGATTTCTTCGGAGCTTCTGGTGCAGAGAGGAGGCAGACTACCCCCACAGCATGCACAAGCAGGAAAACAGTCGAGAAGGCGGCAGGATCAGCGTTACAGAGTTGCAGTAGTCGTCTTTGCTACTATGTTGCAGGTTTGCAGGCTTCCAGCGCGGTCAGCAGTCGATTCCTTGGCAGAAGGTGAAGAGAGAGATGCAGAGGAACTCGGATGAGCTCTTGCATTCGTTATCTAAAGTTTCCCCAGAGACAGAGACCCTAAATAGCCAGAAAAGAGGGTTTGGCTACCTAGGAGAGAGGATAGGCTACTAACACCTGAAGGAGCCTATCAGAAGGAGTCTCTGATGTCATCTGGTGGCACTGGCCACTCAGAGCAGTCCAGTGTGCCAGCAGCACCTCTGTTTCCAAGATGGCAGAGGTCTGGAGCACACTGGAGGAGCTCTGGACACCTCCCAGGGGAGGTGCAGGTCAGGGGAGTGGTCACTCCCCTTTCCTTTGTCCAGTTTCGCGCCAGAGCAGGGCTAAGGGGTCCCCTGAACCGGTGTAGACTTGCTTATGCAGAATTGGGCACATCTGTGCCCAAGAAAGCATTTCCAGAGGCTGGGGGAGGCTACTCCTCCCCTGCCTTCACACCATTTTCCAAAGGGAGAGGGTGTCACACCCTCTCTCAGAGGAAGTTCTTTGTTCTGCCATCCTGGGCCAGGCCTGGCTGGACCCCAGGAGGGCAGATGCCTGTCTGAGGGGTTGGCAGCAGCAGCAGCTGCAGCTGCAGTGTAACCCCAGGAAGGGCAGTTTGGCAGTACCAGGGTCTGTGCTGCAGACCACTGGGATCATGGGATTGTGCCAACTATGCCAGGATGGCATAGAGGGGGCAATTCCATGATCATAGACATGTTACATGGCCATATTCGGAGTTACCATTGTGAAGCTACATATAGGTAGTGACCTATATGTAGTGCACACGTGTAATGGTGTCCCCGCACTCACAAAGTTCAGGGAATTGGCTCTGAACAATGTGGGCGCACCTTGGATAGTGCCAGGGTGCCCTCACACTAAGTAACTTTGCACCTAACCTTTACCAGGTAAAGGTTAGACATATAGGTGACTTATAAGTTACTTAAGTGAAGTGTAAAATGGCTGTGAAATAACGTGGACGTTATTTCACTCAGGCTGCAGTGGCAGGCCTGTGTAAGAATTGTCAGAGCTCCCTATGGGTGGCAAAAGAAATGCTGCAGCCCATAGGGATCTCCTGGAACCCCAATACCCTGGGTACCTCAGTACCATATACTAGGGAATTATAAGGGTGTTCCAGTAAGCCAATGTAAATTGGTAAAAATGGTCACTAGCCTGTTAGTGACAATTTGGAAAGAAATGAGAGAGCATAACCACTGAGGTTCTGATTAGCAGAGCCTCAGTGAGACAGTTAGTCACTACACAGGTAACACATTCAGGCACACTTATGAGCACTGGGGCCCTGGGTTACCAGGGTCCCAGTGACACATACAACTAAAACAACATATATACAGTGAAAAATGGGGGTAACATGCCAGGCAAGATGGTACTTTCCTACACAACCCCCCCCCCCCAAACTAAGGACAATAAGACTAGCCATGACCTGATGAGTCTTCATTGTCTAAGTGGAAATATCTGGAGAGTCCATCTGCATTGGAGTGGCTACTCCCAGGTCTCTGTTCCACTGTATAGTCCATTCCCTGTAGGGATCTGGACCACCTCAACAATTTTGGATTTTCACCTTTCATTTGTTTTAGCCAAAGTAGAGGTTTGTGGTCTGTCTGAACAATGAAGTGAGTGCCAAACAGGTATGGCCTCAACTTCTTCAGAGCCCAGACCACAGCAAAGGCCTCCCTCTCAATGGCAGACCAACGCTTTTCTCTAGGGGTCAACCTCCTACTAATAAAAGCAACAGGTTGATCCTGGCCCTCAGAATTAAGTTGTGATAGGACTGTCCCTACTCCTAATTCAGATGCATCAGTCTGGACATAGAATTTTTTAGAGTAACAAGGGCTTTTCAGGACAGGTGCAGAGCACATGGCCTGCTTCAGCTCCTCAAAAGCTTTCTGACAGTTTGCTGTCCATAATACCTTTTAAGGCATTTTCTTGGATGTGAGGTCATTAAGAGGGGCTGCAATGGAACCATAGTTCTTAATGAACCTCCTGTAATACCCAGTGAGGCCTAGGAAGGCTCTCACCTGAGTCTGAGTGGTAGGGGGAACCCAATCAATAATTGTTTGGATTTTCCCCTGTAGTGGTGCAATCTGTTCCCCACCAACAAGGTGTCCCAGATAAACCACCGTACCCTGCCCTATCTGGCACTTTGAAGCCTTGATAGTGAGGCCTGCCTTTTGCAGGGCCTCCAAAACTTTCCATAGGTGGACCAGGTGATCATCCCAGCTGGAGCTAAAGACAGCTATATTGTCCAAATATGCTGCACTGAAAGCTTCCAGCCCTTGCAGGACTGTGTTCACCAACCTCTGAAAAGTGGCAGGTGCATTTTTCAAACCAAAAGGCATTACAGTAAACTGGTAATGTCCTCCAATGGTTGAAAATGCAGTCTTAGGTTTAGCATCTTCTGACAATTTGATCTGCCAATACCCTGCAGTCAAGTCAAAAGTGCTTAGATACTTGGCAGATGCCAGTATATCTATGAGCTCATCTGCCCTGGGTATAGGGTGAGCATCAGTTTTGGTTACCAAGTTGAGACCTCTATAGTCTACACAAAACCGCATTTCCTTCTTTCCATCTTTGGAATGGGGTTTTGGTACCAGTACCACAGGAGAAGCCCATGGACTGTCAGAGTGCTCAACCACTCCTAGTTCTAACATTTTCTTGACCTCTTGCTTTATGCAGTCCCTGACATGGTCAGGCTGCCTATAGATCTTACTTTTGACAGGCAAGCTGTCTCCAGTATCTATAGTGTGCTCACACCAAGAAGTGGTACCTGGCACAGTAGAGAAGAGTTCAGAGAATTGATCTAGGAGATTTATGCAATTGTCTTTTTGCTCAGCAGTAAGGCAATCAGCCAAAACTACACCTTCCACCAGAGCATCTTGTTCTGTGGAAGAGAAGAGATCAGGTAGAGGATCACTGTCTTCTTCCTGTCCCTCATCAGTTGCCATGAGCAGGGTGAGATCAGCCCTGTCATAGTAGGGTTTCAGGCGGTTGACATGGAGCACCCTAAGGGGACTCCTGGCAGTGCCTAAGTCAACTAAATAGGTGACTTCTCCCTTCTTTTCAACAATTGTGTGGGGTCCACTCCATTTATCTTGGAGTGCTCTTGGGGCCACAGGCTCCAAGACCCACACTTTCTGCCCTGGTTGGTACTGAACCAAAACAGCCTTCTGATCATGCCATTGCTTCTGGAGCTCTTGGCTGGCCTGAAGGTTTTTACTGGCCTTTTTCATGTACTCAGCCATTCTTGATCTGAGGCCAAGTACATAATCCACAATATCCTGCTTAGGAGCTTTTAAAGGTTGTTCCCAACCCTCCTTTACAAGTGTGAGTGGACCCCTAACAGGGTGTCCAAAAAGAAGTTCAAAGGGGCTGAAGCCCACTCCTTTCTGGGGTACCTCCCTGTAGGCAAAAAGGAGGCATGGTAGAAGGATATCCCATCTCCTGCGGAGTTTTTCAGGGAGACCCATAATCATGCCTTTGAGAGTTTTATTAAATCTTTCCACCAGTCCATTTGTTTGTGGATGAAAGGGTGTTGTGAACTTGTAAGTTACACCACACTCCTTCCACATGGCCTTTAAGTATGCAGACATGAAATTGCTTACCCTGTCTGATACTACTTCCTTTGGGAAGCCCACCCTGGAAAATATTCCCAGGAGGGCCTTTGCCACTTCAGGTGCTGTAGTGGTCCTTAAAGGAATAGCTTCAGGATATCTTGTGGCATGGTCCACTACCACTAAGATGAATCTATTGCCTGAAGCAGTAGGAGGGTCAAGGGGGCCAACTATGTCAACCCCTACCCTTTCAAAGGGAACCCCAACCACAGGCAGTGGAATAAGGGGTGCCTTTGGGGTGCCACCTGTCTTGCCACTGGCTTGACAGGTTTCACAGGACTTACAAAATTCCTTTGTGTCCTCAGACATTCTAGGCCAATGAAACAGGGGAACAAGCCTGTCCCAAGTTTTCATTTGTCCTAGATGCCCAGCTAGGGGAATGTCATGTGCCAGGGTTAGGAGGAACTTTCTGTACTCCTGAGGAATCACTAATCTCCTGGCAGCTCCAGGTTTAGGATCCCTATGCTCAGTGTACAAGAGGTTGTCCTCCCAGTAAACTCTGTGAGAGTCACTGACATCCCCATTAGCCTGTTTGACAGCTTGCTGTCTGAGACCCTCTAATGTGGGACAGGTTTGCTGTGCCACACTCAGCTCCACTCTGGCAGGCCCCCCTTCACCCAAAAGCTCAGCAGTGTCTGCTTCCAGCTCCTCTGGTGTAGGTTCTGCACAGGGAGGGAATTCTTCTTCCTCAGAAGTTGAATCCACTGTAGAGGGAGGGATAGTAGGAAGTGGTTTGCTTCTACTAGCGCTAGCTTTATGGAGCACTTGGTCCATTGTTCCAGGATCCAATCTTCCCTGTCCTTTTTGCTTTTTGGCCTGAGCCCTTGTCAAAGCAAAAATATGCCCTGGGATGCCCAGCATTGCTGCATGGGCCTCCAACTCCACATCTGACCAAGCTGATGTCTCCAAATCATTCCCTAATAGACAGTCTACAGGTAAATCTGAAGCTACCACAACTTTCTTTGGACCAGTAACCCCCCCCCCCCAGTTGAGATTTACAATAGCCATGGGGTGGCTAAGTGTGTTGTTGTGAGCATCGGTTACTTGGTACTGGTGACCAAGTAGGTGTTGTTCAGGGTGGACCAGTTTCTCTATGACCATAGTCACACTGGCTCCAGTGTCCCTGTAGGCCTGAACCTCAACACCATTTATTAGGGGTAGCTGCTTGTACTTATCCATATTAAGGGGACAAGCAACTAAGGTGGCTAAATCAATAGCCCCCTCAGAGACTAACACAGCCTCTGTGGCCTCCCTAAAAAGGCCAACCCCAACTAAGTTACCAATAGTGAGCCCAGCTACTCCCTTGGATTGGCTATTAGTAGGTTTGCTCCCACCACCACTGCTATTAGTAGGGACACTAGGTGTAGCAGTAGGGGTTGTAGTGGTAGGAGGCTTGGTGCCTTTCTTTGGACAACTGGGATCTGTTGTCCAATGGCCTTTTATTTTACATAAATAGCACCATGGTTTCTTTTCCTTGTTTTGATTAGAAGAGGATTTGGGCCCACCACCCCCACCAGAGTGTTTTTGTGGGCCTGATGAAGACATATTTTTAGATTTGTCCCCACCCTTGTCAGAAGACTTACCATCCTTCTTCTTGTTGCCATCTTTGTCACCCCCTGTATGAACTTTTCTGTTCACCCTTGTTCTGACCCATTTGTCTGCCTTCTTTCCCAATTCTTGGGGAGAGGTCAGATCAGAGTCCACCAAGTACTGGTGCAACAAATCAGACACACAATTATTAAGAATATGCTCTCTCAGGATCAAGTTATACAGGCTGTCATAATCAGTAACTTTACTGCCATGTAACCACCCCTCCAAGGCCTTCACTGAATGGTCAATGAAATCAACCCAGTCTTGTGAAGACTCCTTTTTGGTCTCTCTGAACTTTATCCTGTATTGTTCAGTGGTTAAGCCATAACCGTCCAGGAGTGCATTCTTAAGAACTTTGTAATCATTAGCTTCATTTTCTTTTACAGTAAGGAGCCTATCCCTACCTTTTCCACTAAATGATAGCCATAGGATAGCAGCCCACTGCCTTTGAGGGACATCCTGTACAGCACAGGCCCTCTCAAGTGCAGCAAACCACTTGTTAATGTCATCCCCCTCCTTATAAGGGGGAACTATCTTGTGCAGATTCCTGGAAACATGCTCTTTTGCAGGATGACTATGGGGAATACTGCTGCTGCCACCATGGGTTTCTAAACCCAGTTTCTGTCTCTCCTTCTCTACTTCTAAAGTCTGTCTATCCAAATCCAGCTGTTGCTTCTTGAGCTTCAGTCTGGTTTGTTCCACTCTCAATCTATTGAGCTCCCTTTCTAACAATCTGTCATCAGGGTGGGTGGGAGGGACATGCCTTGAAACAGAAGTATGGTGAGAATGGACAGAAGGAGACCTGTCCCTTACAGAGGGCACCCTAACAGCTTGGCTAACAGAAACATCAGTACCACTGTGGTGAGAATAAATGCTTTTGCTATGATGTGAGACAACACTATTTGTATGGTGTGACTCCACATCATTACCAACTATGCTAGACTGTCTAGTAATGGGCAGGCTAGGAAGTTTCTTTCCTGAATCTTTTCCTGGGGGAGTCCCTGGATCAGATTGGGAACCATTAGCTACTTTTTCAACAGATGGGACACTTCTTGCCTTATCTTGTTCTCTAAGCATGTTAAGTAACAATTCCAAGGAAGGATTCTTCCCTACACTCAAACCTCTCTCTATGCAGAGACTCCTTGCTCCTTTCCAGCTAAGGTGATCATATGCAAGTTTGGACAGATCAACATTTTGGCCTGTGCCAGAATTTTTTAGAGAGAGTTAAAGTGATAGAAAAAGATAAAAAGTTTGTCAGAGCTTTTAGAAAGACAGAAAAAAAACTTTTTCAACTTTTTAGAACTTTTTAGAAAGTTAGAAGTACTTTTCAGCACTTAGAAAAGAGTGAAAAGAGGAAATGCAAACCTTTTTGGCTATGTGTATATACACTGACCTTGTTTTGTATATTTTTCTCTTATGAAAAGTACAATGACAAGAGTGGTAAGTAGTCTCAAAGCACTTATCCCACCGCTGCACAACCAATGTAGGAGGCTGGACTGGCTTGTAGTGAGTACCAAGGGGTACTTGCACCTTGCACCAGGCCCAGTTATCCCTTATTAGTGTATAGGGTGTCTAGCAGCTTAGGCTGATAGATAATGGTAGCTTAGCAGAGCAGCTTAGGCTGAACTAGGAGACGGGTGAAGCTACTACAGTACCACTTAGTGTCATATGCACAATATCATAAAAAAACACAATACACAGTTATACTAAAAATAAAGGTACTTTATTTTTTATGACAATATGCCAAAGTATCTTAGAGTGTACCCTCAGTGAGAGGATAGGAAATATACACAAGATATATATACACAATAGCAAAAATATGCAGTATAGTCTTAGAAAACAGTGCAAACAATGTATAGTTACAATAGGATGCAATGGGGAAACATAGGGATAGGGGCAACACAAACCATATACTCCAAAAGTGTAATGCGAACCACGAATGGACCCCAAACCTATGTGACCTTGTAGAGGGTCGCTGGGACTATTAGAAAATAGCGAGAATTAGAAAAATAATCCTCCCCAAGACCCTGAAAAGTGAGTGCAAAGTGCACTAAAGTTCCCCTAAGGATAAAGAAGTCGTGTTAGAGGAATAATGCAGGAAAGACACAAACCAACAATGCAACAACTGTGGATTTCCAATCTAGGGTACCTGTGGGACAAGGGGACCAAGTCCAAAAGTCACAAGCAAGTCGGAGATGGGCATATGCCCAGGACATGCCAGCAGTGGATGCAAAGAAGCTTCTACTGGACAGAAGAAGCTGAAGTTTCTGCAGGAACGAAAAGGGCTAGAGACTTCCCCTTTGGTGGACCGATCCCTCTCGCCGTGGAGAGTCGTGCAGAAGTATTTTCCCGCCGAAAGAACACCAACAAGCCTTGCTAGTTGCAAATCATGCGGTTAGCGTTTTTGGACGCTGCGTTGGCCCTGGAGGGACCAGGAGGTCGCAAATTGGACCAGGAGAGAGAGGGGACGTCGAGCAAGACAAGGAGCCCTGTCAGCAGCAGGTAGCACCCGGAGAAGTGCCAGAAACAGGCACTACAAGGATGCGTGAAACGGTGCTCACCCGAAGTCGCACAAAGGTGTCCCACGTCGCCGGAGACCAACTTAGAATGTCGTGCAATGCAGGTTAGAGTGCCGTGGACCCAGGCTTGGCTGTGCACAAAGGATTTCCGCCAGAAGTGCACAGGGGCCGGAGTAGCTGCAAAAGTCGCAGTTCCCAGCAATGCAGCCCAGTGAGGTGAGGCAAGGACTTACCTCCACCAAACTTGGACTGAAGAGTCACTGGACTATGGGGGTCACTTGGACAGAGTCGCTGGATTCGAGGGACCTCGCTCGTCGTGCTGAGAGGAGACCCAAGGGACCGGTAATGCAGCTTTTTGGTGCCTGCGGTTGCAGGGGGAAGATTCCGTCGACCCACGGGAGATTTCTTCGGAGCTTCTGGTGCAGAGAGGAGGCAGACTACCCCCACAGCATGCACAAGCAGGAAAACAGTCGAGAAGGCGGCAGGATCAGCGTTACAGAGTTGCAGTAGTCGTCTTTGCTACTATGTTGCAGGTTTGCAGGCTTCCAGCGCGGTCAGCAGTCGATTCCTTGGCAGAAGGTGAAGAGAGAGATGCAGAGGAACTCGGATGAGCTCTTGCATTCGTTATCTAAAGTTTCCCCAGAGACAGAGACCCTAAATAGCCAGAAAAGAGGGTTTGGCTACCTAGGAGAGAGGATAGGCTACTAACACCTGAAGGAGCCTATCAGAAGGAGTCTCTGACGTCACCTGGTGGCACTGGCCACTCAGAGCAGTCCAGTGTGCCAGCAGCACCTCTGTTTCCAAGATGGCAGAGGTCTGGAGCACACTGGAGGAGCTCTGGACACCTCCCAGGGGAGGTGCAGGTCAGGGGAGTGGTCACTCCCCTTTCCTTTGTCCAGTTTCGCTCCAGAGCAGGGCTAAGGGGTCCCCTGAACCGGTGTAGACTGGCTTATGCAGAATTGGGCACATCTGTGCCCAAGAAAGCATTTCCAGAGGCTGGGGGAGGCTACTCCTCCCCTGCCTTCACACCATTTTCCAAAGGGAGAGGGTGTCACACCCTCTCTCAGAGGAAGTTCTTTGTTCTGCCATCCTGGGCCAGGCCTGGCTGGACCCCAGGAGGGCAGATGCCTGTCTGAGGGGTTGGCAGCAGCAGCAGCTGCAGTGAAACCCCAGGAAGGGCAGTTTGGCAGTACCAGGGTCTGTGCTGCAGACCACTGGGATCATGGGATTGTGCCAACTATGCCAGGATGGCATAGAGGGGGCAATTCCATGATCATAGACATGTTACATGGCCATATTCGGAGTTACCATTGTGAAGCTACATATAGGTAGTGACCTATATGTAGTGCACATGTGTAATGGTGTCCCCGCACTCACAAAGTTCAGGGAATTGGCTCTGAACAATGTGGGGGCACCTTGGCTAGTGCCAGGGTGCCCTCACACTAAGTAACTTTGCACCTAACCTTTACCAGGTAAAGGTTAGACATATAGGTGACTTATAAGTTACTTAAGTGCAGTGTAAAATGGCTGTGAAATAACGTGGACGTTATTTCTCTCAGGCTGCAGTGGCAGGCCTGTGTAAGAATTGTCAGAGCTCCCTATGGGTGGCAAAAGAAATGCTGCAGCCCATAGGGATCTCCTGGAACCCCAATACCCTGGGTACCTCAGTACCATATACTAGGGAATTATAAGGGTGTTCCAGTAAGCCAATGTAAATTGGTAAAAATGGTCACTAGCCTGTTAGTGACAATTTGGAAAGAAATGAGAGAGCATAACCACTGAGGTTCTGATTAGCAGAGCCTCAGTGAGACAGTTAGTCACTACACAGGTAACACATTCAGGCACACTTATGAGCACTGGGGCCCTGGGTTACCAGGGTCCCAGTGACACATACAACTAAAACAACATATATACAGTGAAAAATGGGGGTAACATGCCAGGCAAGATGGTACTTTCCTACAGCCATCACCCACATTTTCTGTCCAGGTTGAAACTCGACCAGAGTGGTATTCTGGTCAGACCACCATTTCATGTCTTTCTGGCTTGCTTTTAGGTTCTCTTGTGTGAGAGCTCTGAAGCGGGTAGTCTGATTTCTAAAAGCCAGCATGCAACTGAATGCATCCTGAGGAGGTTTTCTGGGGGCTTTCTCTAAGCCCTCCTTCACCAGACTCAAAGGTCCCCTGACAGGGTGCCCATACAGTAACTCAAAAGGACTAAATCCAAGCCCTTTTTGAGGCACCTCTCAGAAGGCAAACAAAAGGCATGGTAAGAGGACGTCCCAATTATACCTCAAGGTCTCTGACAGGCCCATAATCATGCCTTTCAAGGTGTGTTTGAACTTTTCAACCAGACCATTGCTTTGAGGGTGGTAAGGAGTGGTGAACTTATATGTTACCCCACATTCCTGCCACAGAGTCTTCATAAAAGTAGATATGAAATTGGTACTCCTATCAGATACCACTTCCTTTGGAAACCCCATGAGGGTAAAGACCCCCATCATCGCATGTCCTAACACAGGGGAGGTGAATGATCTCAGAGGAATGGCTTCTGGGTACAGGGTGGCTCATAAGCCTGTTGCCCATGCCTGTCTTGGGATCCAGGGGCCCCAAGATGTCAATATCAACTCTCTTAAAGGGTCTACTAACCACAGGAAAAGGTTGGAAGGGAGCCTTATATTTCCCCCCACTCTTGCCACTTGCCTGACATGTCTGGCACGACCTACAATGTGCATCTGAGTGCCTGCACATTAGGGGCCAGTAAAAGTGGGTGACTAGCCTGTCAAAGATCTTGTCCTTTCCCAAATATCCAGCTAAAGGTTCATTATGAGCCACACCCAGTAGGAAGGCTCTGAAGCACTCGGGTACCACCAGAAGAAGGGCTGACCCTGGCTCAGCAACCTTAGGCTCACTAGACAGGAGGCCATTCTCCCAATAGATCAGGTTACACCCTGGCTCCTTGCCAGCTGACTGGTCTGAAGCCTGCTGCCACACACCCTCCAGGGTAGGGCATACTCTCTGTGCCTCACAAAATGCCTCCGTGTTGGGCCTCCCTTCCTGTTGCCATTGCGACAGCTCAGGGACTTCCCCCAGCTCAGCCACCTGTTCCCCTGTAGCCTCCGGGGCATCACCCTCAGGTTCAGCCTCCTCCCGGACCATGGGAACTTCTTGGACCGGTTTCCCACACCCTTTGCCCTTCCTCTTACTGGCAGAACCCTGGGCCACTTTTTCAAACTCCAGAGGTTTCTGACCACTCCGACAGGCTGCCATTGAACAGATAGATATTCATACCCACACAGGCAGACCCAACATCTCCAAGTGTGACCTGTGTTCCACCTCCTTCCAAGGGGAATCCTCTAGGTCATTGCCAAGCAAACAATCCACAGGCATGGTTGGACTCAGCTACTTTGAACGGAGCTGAGATCTCCCTATTCAAAGGGAGCCTGTGCCACTCTTCACAGGCGCTTTGAGTTGTCTACCCCACCTACTTGGTGAAGTACATGGGGACCCATCTGCTCTTCAGACACCAGCTGACTTCCCACGGTAGTCACACTGGCTCTGGTGTCTCTCAGAGCCTCTACCCTCTGTGCATTGATGGTCACCCACTGCCTGTACTTCTTAGTGTTCTCAGGCCTAAGAGTTCTCCGGACTATCTCACTGTCTCCTAGTGAGACAAGGGTCATCTCAGCTGGCTCCCACCTACCTGGAACCAACTCCTCCCCAAGCTCTACACTGGCCTAACCCTGTGACTGAGCAGCAGTGGGTGGTGGTGTACCCTTGGAGCATTTGGGGTCCTCCCTCACATGACCCACCTGATCACATGTGAAGCACTTGTGGGGACACCCATCTATAGATTTCCCTTTGGAGAATCATGGTGTCTTATCACTGGAGGACTGGGAATCCTTTCCCTGGGAACTAGGTTGGGGTCCTTTAGAGAACTCCCCCTGTTTATCCTTACCCCCCTTCTTCTGAGATGGACCCTGCACACCCTTGGCATGGTCCCCCCCATAACTCTTCTGGACCTGGATGCTCTCCCAGCAGTATGCTTCCTGTGCAAGCTTCCTGGGGTCAGTCAGCTTGCTGTCAATCAGGTGCTAGGGCAGCTCTGGAAAACAAAGAATGCACAAGTGCTCCCAAGCATTTAGATTGTAACGCCCCTCATATAATGTTACCTTACTGCCCTTCACCCAACCATCTAGTGACCTGCAAAAGGAATCTACACACTCCAACTAAGTTTGGGACTCTTTCTTTTTGTAGGCCCTAAACCTGTTCTCATACTGCTCAGGGGGTCATACCATATCTTGTGTGTATGGCGTCTTTCATTATGGTGTAGGTGAGCCCCTGAGGATCCCCTAAGGATGTCAGAGTGTCCCTTCTCTCTACCTCCTCAAAGTGCTTCCACAGACCCGCCCCCCCAATGTGCCTCAGAGACCAGTTTCATATGGAGAGGGACTCACACCCCTTGAACCACATGTATATGTCATCCTCCCTCTTATAGTCCTTCACTAAGTCTTTAGGAATGTGTACCCTTCTCTCAGACTGCACTGTAGGGTTGCTGCCACCATCTCTACTGGACTCGCTCCTCTGATCATGCTCCCTAAAGCTGAGCTCATGAGCCAGCAGTAACTTTTTCTCTTCAATGGCCAGTCTCCTCTCTTCCATCTCCCTTTGCATTCTACACTTTTCTAATTGCAATTGGTGTGCCCTCTCTGCCTGCCTGTCCTGTAACTCTTCAGGAGTCAGACACTGGGACAACACATTGCTACCTGCCTGGAGACCCTCCCCGCAGGCATAACAGGTCCACCCACTATACCATTGTGTATACTCTGCACCTCCTCATCCTCATCCTCCTCTACTGTGCCCCCTAGCCTCCTTGGCTGTCACCCAGGTCCTCAGTGCCTTTTGCAGCTGCTCTTTCCTGGTGGAGCTCTTAATGGGAGAGGCAAGATCCTTACAGAACTGTTTCAACTGTGTAACTTTCCAGTTTCCCTAATTCAAAAACAGCTCCAGCTGGTGCATCTCCAGATTGAGATGTGATGGCAAATCAAAAGTGCAAGGTTCCAAGGCAAAAAAGAGTTCCCAATGAGAAGTTCAAGAATCATCAAAAATATGGAAGCAGGAAAAAAAAGTTCAAATAGAGCAAAAGCAAAACCAATACTATGTGGTCACGTAATGGTCTGCACTGAAAACAGTAGTGTACACTTAATCACTGTATGTCAAGTACAAATCCAAATCCAATCCTCACCGGTAATCACCAATGTTAGAAATTAGGTCTTTGTTTCACAGTCAGGTTACCCCCGTCCAAGCAAGGATCCTCACTCTGGTCAGGGTAATGGAGAAACACACTTAGATAACCCCTGCTTACCCATTTGGTAGCTTGTCACAGACATTCAGGCTTATCTCAGAACCAATGTGTAAAGTATTTGTACGAACACACACAGTAATACAGTGAAAACACTACAAAATGGATAACACACCAGTTTAGTAAAATAGGTAATATTTATCTAACTCAAACAAGACCAAAACAACAAAAATCTAATATACACAAGTTAAGATATGAATTTCCAAAAGAATTAACAGTCTTGTTCCATAGAAAACAATAGAAACGATGATTTTGCACAAAGTACGTGGTTAGTGTGAAAAATAAAGCTGCATGGGCGAGTGTGCATTGGAAAAGGCAGTGATGTGTTGATTTCTTCCTTGCAAGGGAGGCCGTGCATTGTTTCTTCTTCAGTCAGGTTGGTGATGTGCCGTTTTTCTCCCTCACAAGAGAGGGATGCGTCAATTTCCAGATGGGGCACCTCGAATCCACTCAGAGTAGGATTGACTTTGATGCCAAGAGACAATGCATGGAAAATCCTGCTGTACGGTGTTAGAAAACTGCCCTGCATGGGGTTTGCGTTGTTATCAGCAGCCGCAAACGAGTGTTGCATGTCGTTTCTCAAGACGCAAAGCATCAATCTCCTAGCTGTGTTGCAGACGGTGCGTCGAAAATGGATTTTCAACTCTTGTCTGCCAACTTCACCAGGTCCAGGTGCTGGCAGAAGAAGTCTTTGATGGCCCTGAGACTTCAAAACATTAGACAAGCTCAGTTCAAGGCCTTCCTTGGAGATTCTTCACAAGTAGGAATATACCACAAGGTCCAGTCTTTGTCCTCTTTCACAGGCAGAAGCAGCAACTGCAGGATAGCCAAAAAAACACAGTGACAGATAGGGGCACCACTTTTCCTCAGCTCTTCAGCTCTTCAGTTCTTCTCCTTTCCAGAGGGTCATCTTGAATCCAGATGTGATCTAATTTTCAGGGGGTTTGGATCCAATACTTATACCCCTTTCTGCCTTTGAAGGTGGCATACTTAAAAGGAAAGTCTCTCTTGTTCATAAGATCCTGCCTTGCCCAGGCCAGACCCCAGTCACACACCAGGAGGTTGGAGACTGCATTGTGTGAGGGCAGGCACAGCCCATTCAGGTGTGAGTGACCACTCTGCCCTCCACTGTAGTACAGATGGCTCATCGGGATATGCAGGCTACACCCCAGCTCCCTTTGTCTCACTGTCTAGAAGGGATTCACAAACAGACTAAGGCCCTCATTACAACCCTGGTGGTAAATGCCGCTTACCGCCGTGCTGACAGCCGCCAACATACTGTGATCGGGTGTTATACCGCTACGGTTATTATGACCCACTCAGAGAATTCAACCACCATACAGACACCCACACAAGTCTGCCAGCCCAAAGGTCAGTGATAAACTGGTGGTACCAAAACCCACACCGTTACGCCAACAGAAATACACCCACAGTATCAGGACCCACGAATCACCGCAGCGGTATTTCAACCGTGGTAAACCAATGGCAGTACACACTGTCGCACTCAAAATACACACACACACTAACAAAACTACACCACATTGGATAATTCAAAATACACACATCTGACACACATACACACACACCACACCCACACACTCAGACCACTATAAAACACACACTCACATTACCCACAACCCTTTCAATGAAAAAAAAAGATTGATAACTGAGAGAGAGACAAGCCGGGAGCACCCACTCAATCTGAGCCACAGAACACCATCACCTATACACCATCCACGCACCTCACAGCACACACCCCAACACAGCACCCCACACACCCTCACACATACCACTCACACCACATCCATGGCACCCCAAAGACACCACACGTTTTCAGAGGAGGAGCTAAGGGTCATGGTGGAGGAAATCATCCGGGTAGAGCCACAGCTATTTGGATTACAGGTGCAGAAGACGTCCATTGCTAGGAAGATGGAGCTATGGCGGAGAGTCGTGGACAGAGGTGGAACGCACCGACCTATGGGTGAAGGTGCGTTCCGTGGTTGCAAGACACCAGGTAGCCGTACAGAGGACTGGCGGTGACCCCCACCTCCTCCCCCACAACTAACAACATGGGAGGAGTAATTCTTGGCAATAATGCATCCTGAGGGCCTCGCACGAGTAGCAGGAGGACTGGACTCTGGTAAGTCAAATCTTTACTATTATATCCCCCACCCTTCCTGCATGCCATCACGAACTCCTACCCCTCCCTCACACTCATCACTCCACCACCTCACATATACCACACTATCACAACCCACTCATCACAAAACCAAGCCCTGCATGCCACACCAATGCATGGACACCCATCACAGACCTGCATGGACACCCATCACTAAAGCATGCACAATAGGGAGAATCACCTAGCCCACAAAATCACCACTCACACAAGAAAAAGCTGACAGGGCAATCACAACCATACAGGGAAACACACCCATGCACAAGATGGCACATACAGATACAATAACACTGAATTTACTTCCCCACAGGACCCCTACTCAACGTCACCGGAGAGGAGGTGCCACCAACATCCAGTCCCCCCCTCCCAGAAGAGGCCCCCAATGATGACAGCAGCCCTGCACACCTGGATCACGATGACCAACCTGGTCCATCAGGGACCTCTGGACAGTCAGTTACCCTGCCACAGTCCCATACCACCACAGAGCCTCCCCCCTTAGGAAACACCAGCACAGCACCCACCCAGTGGGCCCATACCTCTGTCCCCATGACACGTCAATCAGCAGTGTGTCCACCACTACTGGGACCCCAGGCAACCCCACAAATACAGCACGATCAGGGACCTGGGGTCAGTGGCAGTGGGCACACGATTCAGGGGACAGAGGCACAGGACAACAGGGAAGCTTGGAGGACTGCTGTGTGATAGGGGAGAACAAGCCTAGGGAACCCACTCTCCACGAGGCACTTGCAGCGATCCTGGGAGCATACCAACATTCCCAGGAGACGTTCGGCCAGATACTGTACAAGTTTCAGGAAACCCAGCGGATGCAGGAGGGACAGTACCTGGTGATTACGGAGGACCTCAAACACATCCACACCATCCTGGTCACCATTGCAGGGGTTCTGGCTGATATAGCCAACACCATGAGGGAGGCAGTGGCACACCAACGGGCCCCTGACACTAGCCACACTGATGAACAGCCCTCCACCTCCGCCGGCATTAGTGGACAGGAGGCCCCACCACAGGACCAACTGGCCACCAGCACCCCAACCCCTGCAGAAGGAGAACCACCCCGCAAACGGTCCCTGCGATCCAGGCAGAAGCCAGAGAACATTGCCAAGACCCCCGCCAGGAAATAAGTCTCTCCTGATTGTCACCCTTCTGTCCCACTCTGTTACCCTGTTCAACTTGAACTGCTATTGCTCCCCTTCCTATGCCCCACTGGACAATGCACCTGTGATACCAATAGACTGGACACTACCCTGGACTTTCCTCCATCAGCAACCCAGCCCATTGCAATACCCTCTCCACTTATTTGCACAAAAATAAACACCCTTGGAACTAATACAAGTATGGAGTCTGTCAATTGATTCAAATATGTATTCATTTAACAAGCTGTAAACATTGCAATTTAATTGTACAGTCATGTATACATAGGTATGACCTGTAGTGGGCAGCAGGGAACACACCAGGAGCCAGAGTGGGGCACATAGATCTGAAAATAGAGATGCGAAAGGGTACAGTAAGTGGGCATACAATATCGAAATTCAGGCTGCCATGTACAATGTCCAACACAAAACTTCAATGGAAAGTGAAGTTACAGTGTCTTACCTATGTGTCACTTGAAGTACTGTTGTATGAGTGATCTTCTGTTGTCCATCTTTTCTTCTTCTGTCTCCTCTTCCTCACTGTCCACAGGCTCTACTGCTGCCCCAAGACCATCTCCAGGCTCATCTTCCTGCAGAAAAGGCACCTGGCGTCTCAAGGCCAGGTTGTGCAACATGTAACGATGATCTGGCACACCTTCTTGGGTGAGTAGTACAGGGATCCACCTGTCTGATGGAGGTACCGGAACCTGGCCTTCAGGAGGCCAAAGGTTCTTTCAATGATCCTCCTTGCTCGCCCATGTGCCTCATTGTAACGTTCCTCTGCTCTTGTCCTGGCATTCCTCACTGGGGTCAGTAGCCATGAGAGGTTGGGGTAACCAGAGTCACCTGAAAATATTCGAGGGATACCTGTTAGACATACACTCACCCTTAGGGATAACCCCACACCCATATACCTACATCAACTGGGTGGGGACCATGGGCTCACTTATTAGCCACACCCTGTGCCTCTGGAGTTGAGACATCACATTTGGAATGCTGCTTTCCTCAAGATGAAGGCATCATGCACAGAGCCAGGATACTTGGCATTCACATGGGAGATGTACTGGTCCGCCAAACACACCATCTGCACATTCAGAAAGTGATAGCATTTTCTATTCCTGAACACTTGTTCATTCCTCCGGGGGGTGAGGGGGGCACATGCTACATGTGTACCATCAATGGCACCAATGATGTTGGGGATATGTCCCAGGGCATAAAAGTCAGCTTTCACTGTGGCCAAATCCTCCACCTGGGGGAATACGATGTAGCTGGGCATATGTTTCAGCAGGGCAGACAACACTCTGGTCAACACGTTGGAGAACATAGGCTGTGACATACCTGATGCCATGGCCACTGTTGCTTGGAAGGAACCACTTGCCAGGAAATGGAGCACTGACAGGACCTGCACTAGAGAGGGGATACCTGTAGGCTGGCGGATAGCTGAAATCAGGTCTAGCTCTAATTGGGCACACAGTTCTTGGATTGTGGCCCTATCAAGTCTGTAGGTTAGGATAATGTGTCTGTCCGCCATTGTTGTCAGGTCCACCAGGGGACTGTACACGGGAGGATGTCTCCATCTCATATTCATCCTCAGCGGTTGAAGTCTAGGGAGAAAAACGGTGAGCAGAGGGTCATATTCACACATATGTTGAAATAATGATGCATCACTTCCTTTACAGAAACAGTATGTGAATTTGAGAGTCAGTTGATGTGCCAATGTCTGCTGTGATGCAGTTAGGTGCCATGGCCTGTGCCCTACTGAAATTGCGGCTGCCTGACCTGTGAGGAGAGACAAGTGGAAATGAGGTAATTCCGTTGGCGTTGTGTGCCGTAGCGGGCGGCGGTCAACGACCGCCGCGCAACTTCACATTGGTTAACATTAGGCCCTATGGGTTCCAGGAGCCAATGGTGATCTACACCGGCGGTGACAGTACGCACCACCATGGACGTGACTGCCATTTTCTAACTGTTCACTCACTTGCTACCTGACCTTCAACAATAGAGGACCTACACTGCAAGTGCTGCTGTGACATGTGTCTGGAAGCGACAATGGCTCATGTGTCTGGGGAAAGGGCCCCTGCCTTCACTTTGGAGGAGTTGGAGAGACTGGTGCATGGGGTCCTACCCCAGTACACTTTACTCTATGGTCCTCCAGACAAACAGGTGAGTACAATGTGAGCATGATGTGTGGGCCATGAATGTTTGGAGTGCTGTGAGTGTAAGCCACATGTGGGGGGGGGGCGAGGGGTCCTGAGGAGAGTGCTACATGTATGGTGGTCAATGTATGTGTGTAAGGGGATGGGAGGGATATGGTGGGCCAAAGAGTATGACAGTCCGGATGGTATGACTAATCCCTTTTCTGCTGTCTTTTTCCTGCAGGTCAGCACCCATCAGAAAAAGGTATTTGGTGTGCCATTGCCAAGGAGGTGCAGACCCTGGGGGTCTTTGAAAGGCAGAGCACCCACTGCTGCAAATGATGGCAAGACCTGCGCCGCTGGGCAAGGAAGACGGCAGAGGCCCAGCTGGGGCTGGCCTCCCAATGAGGAAGGGGTGCCCATCGTACCCTGACACCCCGATGTTCCGCATCCTGGCGGTGGCCTATCCGGAGTTGGGTGGGTGCTTGAGGGCATCACAGCAGCCACAAGGGGGTGAATATAGATTCAGAATCATGACTTTGTACGTGTTAAGGTTTTACGTGGGTGGGGGATGTGGACTGTGGTGCCCCTAGGCCAGGGTGAACATAGCAGGGTCGGTCTCTTGTTGGTCAGGTTCTGAAGCACTCCAACCCCAATGGTGTTAGTGGGCATCTACTACTGGGCAGAGCCCTATTTGTTTCAGTTGTGCAGCTGATGGCGTTATGCTATGTACCTCATGGGCTGGTGACTATCCTTGTAACTGGTAGTGCATGGCCTAGTGCAGAGGGCTGCTCCCTGTGTGTTGTGTACGCCAACGGTAGTGTTGTTGCTGGCATTGACCAAGTGTATCCTCTGTCTCTCCCCCCCTTTATGTTTTGTCACCCTGTCCTTGTGTGCATTAGCATCATCTGGCAGAGGAGCAGAGGCACCAGTGACGGAGGAAGCTGCATCCCACATGGGCCTAGAGGCCGAATCCACCGAGGATGAGGGCACCAGTGGGACAGAGGGCATGGGGAGCACCATGACGGAGACAGGAGGGGACACTAATGACAGTGACTCCTCCTCCGATGGAAGCTCCCTGGCGGTGGCAGACACCTCTGTGCCTACCCCAACAACAGGTACAGCTGCCACCCCCCACCAGCACTGCCCTCCCAGCAGCCCCTCAGCATGTGCCCGCCCACCCAGGAGGGTGGGCATCTCCTTCGCCCCAGGCACCTCAGGCTCTGCCCCAGTCAGCCCTGCTGCCCTCAGTGAGGAGGCTATTGACCTCCTTAGATCCCTCACTGTTGGGCAGTCAACCATACTGAATGCTATCCAGGATGTGGAGAGGCATTTGCAGCAAACAAATGCATACCTGGAAGGCATTCACTCTGGCGTAGCAGCCCAACAGATAGCATTTCAGGCTCTGGCCTCCGCACTGATGGCAGCCATTGTCCCTGTCTCCAGCCTCCCCCCTCCAACTTCCTCTACCCAGTCCCAATCCCCTCAACCCCAGTCTATCCCAAGCACACTTTCAGACCAGCATTCACCCAAATCAACACACAGAAGTGGCTCAGGCAAAAACAAGCACCACACTTCATCTCACAGGCACTCACAGAAGCACCATCCCCATTCAGACACACCAACAACCACTGCCTCCACTGTGTCCCCCTCCTCCTCCTCATCCACCTCCCTCCTAGTAGCGTCTCCACTCACACCTGCATGCACTACATCCTCATCCACTACCTCCATCACCAGCACGCCCATCACTGCACACCCCTTGAGAGACTGTGGCTTTGCACTCCCCAGGACCAAGCAGCGGGCAAACAACCCACTTGACAGACTGTGGCTTTGCACTCCCCAGGACCAAGCAGTGGGCATGTAGCCCCCTCCAGGAGCAGTGGAATTGTACCATCTTCCGGCTGAGGTGCCCCCCCTCCTTGTCCCCCTGAGGTGCTTGTGTGTTTTCGACCTGATGCCCCTGCAGTGTTCTCTCCGTTTTGAGGCAGGAGTCAAGTGTGGGCTTGGCCTATGTGTTATGGCCCAGTGGGCCACGGACTATTTTTGTGTGGACATTGTCCCTCATTTTGTATATATTGTATATATTGTACATACTGTTCATTTATTTATGTACATATTTCTACGGATTTCTAATATTACACTAATTTGACTCCATTCCTTTTGTCCTTACGTTATTCCTGAGGGTTACGGGGTGTATATGTAATGTTATTGCATCTGTTTGTGTGTATGGTGTTGGAGGTGAGGGTAGGGGTGTGTGTGTTGTGTGTGTGTGTCACTCTCTTTTTCCGCCCCCCACCCCTGTATTCTAGGTGCAATACTCACCGTGGCCGTCGTCGCCGGCGTTGGTGCTCCTGGTATATGAGCAGATATACCAGCATGGGGAGGACCTGCATCTCGGGCTCCATGACGTCCTGGTTCTTCCTTGAGTATCGAGAGGTAAGTGGTTTCTCTTCAAAGTATTGTTTCTGCCGTGCTTTTGATGGCGTTGGTACCGCCCCAGAAAAGCTGGCGGATCGGCGTGTTGTAATTCTGTGGGTGGTACATTGTCTTCCGCCTGGCTGTTGGTGGTTACCACTGCGGTGTTTGTTGCTACCACCATGGTGGTCGGAGTGTTAAACTGGCTGTCTGTGTTGGCGGTTTCCGCCATGGTCATGATTCAATTTTTGTTAACGCCAGCCTGTTGGCGGTATTACCGCTGCTTTAACACTGACCGCCAGGGTTGTAATGAGAGCCTAACTGTAAATCTGACCCAGACAGGGAATAAACAAACTGGCAGAGTCACACAATTGTGTAAGCAAGAAAATGTCTACTTTCTAAAAGTGACGTTTTCAAACTAACAATCCAAAAACCAACTTCACTAAAAGATGTATTTTTAAATTGTGAGTTTAGAGACCCTAAACTCCATATTTTTATCTGCTTTCAAAGAGAATGTGCACTTTAAAATTATTTAAAGGCAGCCCTAATGTTAACCTATGAGAGAGATAGGCCTTGCAACACTGAAGACTGAATTTAGCAGTATTTCACTGTAAGGACATGTAACACACACCAATACATGTCTCACCTTGAACATACACTGCACCCCGCCAATGGGGCTACCTAGGGCCTACATGAGGGGTGCTTTACATGTATGAGAAGGGAAGGTTTAGGCCTGGCAAGTAGGTACATTTGCCAAGTCGACTTGGCAGTTTAAAACTGCACACACAGACACTGCAGTGGCAGGTCTGAGCCATGTTTACAGGTCTAGAAATGTGGGCGGCACAACCAGTGTGCAGGTCCACTAGTAGCATTTGATTTACAGGCCCTGGTACATCTGTTGCACTTTCATAGCGACTTACTAGTAAATCAAATGTGCCAATCATGGATAAGCCAATTACATATACAATTTACATAGAAGCACTTGCAGTTTACCACTGGTAAGCAGTGGTAAAGAGCCTAGAGTATCAAAATCAGCAGAAACACAGTCCAGCACACATCTATATCCTGAGAAGCAGAGGCAAAAAGTTAGGAGAGACCATACCAAGGATGTGAAGTCTAACAGATAGATAGATAGATAGATAGATAGATAGATAGATAGATAGATAGATAGATAGATAGATAGATAGATAGATAGATAGATAGATAGATAGATAGGTTATAAGGTAGATAGATTGTGTTTGAGGAGGGTTTTAACAACCACAATCCCATTCGCGGTTAACCATTAAACGTTACTAACTTAACCTGTGCTTAACTCTCTGGTAGCTTGGCACAAAGCAGTCAGGCTTAACTTAGAGGCAATGAGTAAAGTTTTTATGCAGCACGCAAACAGCACTAAAGTTAAAACAGAACACAAGATAAATCCCACACAAATTTGGAAAAATAGAGTGAATAAGGTTAATAAATTATTTGAAAACAAAACAACAAAAATCCGAACAAGAGATATGCAATTTCAAAGATTTTAGGTAATTATAGTGCCTAAAGGCACAAAGTGCCACTCACCGTTATTTGGTGGAGCTAGACCTGGGGAAAATCACAAGTTCAGTCTGATTGCGATGGAGTGCTGGCCAGATACAGAGACCAAGTTAGTCCCACTAAAAAAAGTTACCTTTTGAAACTCTGGTGCCAAGAGCCCAGTTTGAGTGGAGAAGGCTGCATAGAGCAAGGAAAGCATAATGGATGGTCATCGCTGTTGCACAAATAGCAGGCCGGACGTCATGGCCTGTAGATGTTGCAGCGCAAAGATTCTGTTGGGTGTAGCGGACAGTCATTTCTGGAGCATTAGCGGTCACCGTAGGCTGTCATCACTGTTCTGCACAGTGCAGATCTTGTGTTGCCAGTTATTGTCGGCCACGTAGCACAAAGAGTTAAGCCCACTGGAGCTTCACTTTGATGACTGTCACGAGCAGCAACATCTCAGTGTGAATAGGTCCATTCACAGTCAGGAAAATCCCAAAACTTCAGGATTACTCCTTTTCTTCACAGGAGGAGCCCAAATGATGCCACTCAAGGGCCCAGAACATAGGAAGCACCACTTGGGGATCAGGAACTCACTCCAGCAGAGACTAGTCAGGCAAGTCCAGTTGTAGGTCCAGGCAGGTCCAATGCAACAAGCCAGCTGGGCCATTGCAGGGAGGCCTCTGGAGCATGTTATATTCCTGTGGCTCTGAACAGGAGGCCAGTCGGCTCACCCATGGAGTTACTTCAAGCATCGGGATGAGGACTGCAGGCTCAGACATCCTTCTCAGACAGTAGGGCAGGCCTGAGGAAGCAGGGTAGTCCTTCTTCTGTAGTATTCACAGCTCCACATGTGTACTGAAAAGTTGGTCTGAGGGTCCACTATAATTACCTGATGCCAGCTTTGAAGTGGGTGAAACTTCTAGACTTCTCTCCACATCTGGTTCTCGAATTCCCTTCCTCCCTGTCCTGGTCCCAGGATGTCTGGAGTCACAAAAGACTAGAGTGAAGTTCTTTGTGTGTATGCTGAGAAAATCCTTTGAAGTGTATTTGTGGTAGGTGTCAGCTCTGCCACTCCCATCAGGTCGCGATGGTCTATACGGCCGATGTCCGGTCTCCCTTTGAGATACTCTCTGGGGGTAATACACAAAGGTAAACTTTCAACCTACTCCTAGTCGTGTAACCCGGGATACAACCTGCAGGCCCAAATGGTTAGGAGAAGGAATTGCCAATTTCTAAAAGTAACATTTTCAGAACAGTGATTTAAAAATCTGACTTTACCATTAATGAAGACTTTTAATTGATTTGATTATAAACACAGCATTTCTACTAGTTTCCCAACAAACGCTATCACTTTTTAAATCTAATAAGGTAACCAATTTTATTCTAGGGGAGAGGTAGGCCTTGCAGTAGTGAACAATGAATTTTAGTTGTTTACTACCAGGAGAAGTAAGACTTAAAAGTAAATGTCAACCTTTTTAAATACACCTCACCCTGACCCATGGTCTGTTTATAGCCTGCTTTGGAAGTGACATATGTATTAGATAAGAACTTTTAGATCTAGAAGAGGTTTATTTTGTCAGGTTGAAATGGCAGCTCAAAACTGCACACAGGCTGCAATAGCTGACTTAAGACATGTTGAAAGAGGCTACTTAGGTGGGTGGCACAATAAGTGCTGCAGGCCCACCAAAAGCATTTAATTTACAGGCCCCGGGTTCGTGTAGTATTCTTTTATTTATTTATTGCATTTATAAAGCTCAAACTGTCACCAAACTGGTATCCTGGAACTGAAAGCTTATAGATAGCCACAACACTGCAGACATAGAAATAAAGAGTGCACATGAATGAGTGGCGGAGTTACTCAGAGAAAAGCCAGGTCTTTACAGCTTTCCTAAATTGCAACAGTTCCATTGATGACCTGAAAGCAGGTGGTAGTTTGTCCCACAGCTAGGCCACCTTAACTGTAAAAGCCCGACCACCTTGTCTTCTTTTGTAAAATGTATTTATGCAAACAAGATAAGCAGCCCTCAGGTGTAGAAATCTCGTAGGAGTGTGTTCTTTCAATCTACATTGTAGAAGCACAGGGCATTTGCCATGAAGAGACGTACACACAATGCACTTCGCTCTAAAGATGATCGTTTGCCTCAATGGATGCTAATGCAAATCCCTCTTTGCATTGGATGCCACAGATATACAGGGTTTGTTTAAAGCAAGTTTAGCTGCTGCCACCTGGACTCTGTACAGTCTCCTAATCAAATAGTCAGGAGCTCAAAGTAATAGGGTTTTGCAGTGATGTAACCCTAAAGAGTGTGTCACTGCACACAAATGGAGATTTAGCTTGGATGGGTAGTAAAGGTAACACCTTCCTAAGGCCATGTAAGAGTGTGATACTGGTGCCTGCGACTTGATCGACATGGCTCTCCAGAGGTTTATCGTAGTCAAATAAGACCCCAAGATTGCGATCTGCACCTGATGGTCACAGCTTCTCTTCTGTTGGGAAGGGCCAAAAATTGTGGGGGAAGTTCCATGGGGATTCTATTTGCTGAACAGTATAAGAATTCTGCTTTATCCCCATTTAGATTGAGGAAATTTAAGATCCTCTAATAAACAATATCTGATAAGCAGCTCTGAAAAGCTACCAAGACGTCCTGCTTCTCCTTATTGAGGGACAGGCAAATCATGATGTGTATCATCTGCATAGTTGACCAGCCTGATGTCATATTTCTTTATAAGAGTGATCAAATGCCTCATATAGAGACTAAACAGGACTGGACTAAGTGCTGAGCTCTGTGGAATGCCTTGATGCAGACTTTTAATTTCTGATCAATAGGGGGAAAGGCAACAGCCTCACACAAATCTGACAGGTAGAATTCCATCCACTTTGGCACTGTACCCCACGCCAATTGAGGCTAGTCTAGTCAGAACGATTTTATGGTACCACTTTGCTAGTGAAATAATAAGTAAAATATAAATGTTTCAATTGGGTGTTACCATGTTTAGAGCAAGAGCACAAGCACTCTAGCACTGGTTAGCAGTGGTAAATTGCACAGAGTGCTAAGGCAAACAAAATCAAGGTCAGAAAAATATGGAAAAGTAAGACAAAATGTTTGGGGGAAACCAAACCAAGGATGAAAGATCTAACAGATAGATAGATAGATAGATAGATAGATAGATAGATAGATAGATAGATAGATAGATAGATAGATAGATAGATTCCAAGTAAAATCCAAAACTTCTAAAAAGAATTACCAAATTATAACAATTTAACAAAAGAGCAAAGAAGAAGGCCTCTGTGTAGGACTATGTATACCAGCCTCCTCTTTAGGACCATCCCTCTATAACTTCCGACTTTCCCCTTAAACCAATCTTCGGATATTTACCAGATTGAAAAATAATTATTTTTGCTATGTTTCATGGTAGATTTCATGCAGATTTCTCAAATGGGCCAAACCTTTAGCACACAATTGTTTTTTTTTTTATTATTGGTTTATGTGATCTAGCCATAACTACATTAGAGTTTCCACTCACTGTATACATATATATATATATATATATATATATATATATATATATATATATTGAAATGTTTTACCTTCACTTTGTAATGATAGGCACCTGGCACCTATCACGTAATAATATATGAAGTATTCTGCTGCCCTTGGAGTCTAGATTTATGGTATATAAATGTTTATTATTTTTATGATTATTATTATTATTTTAAGGTTGATGATTATTATTATTGTCGTTGTTGTTAATAATAATAATAATAGTAATAATATTTCCTTCTTTTAGCTCACTTGACCTCTCAATTATGTAATTGCTTGGTCAAATGTCCATTAGGTACCAGGCTTTGATGGCTGCCTGCCATCCTCATTGAACCCCGCGCTACATCTATTTTCAAGTGAGCCAGGCATTTTTTATTGGTTGATGAAACAAAGACAATGTTATTTGAGGAAAGACAAAATGTGAGAAGCTGTTGGCTAATGCTTCAAAACCACAGCAACTATAAGTAAACGACCGACACGTACAACACTATTTGTGAATTGATACACAGAAACAATTCACATTACCTGGTGACAATAAAAAACTTATTTTCTGCAATTGATGTACTTATAAAGGAAGCCGGCAGACCATCTGAAATCTTACAAATAAAAGGTTTTTTCAAATATTTTATCTGTCAGTGAAATACATCTCTTTTTATCAAGACAGACATTATAAACAGTTGCCATGGCAGCGAGGGCAACAGTTCAGTCTAATTTAGATCACGGAACCCCTTCTGAGCCAATAAAATTGCAAAAGCCACAGATAAATGCACATCCACTGATCAGCATCACATGGCCATCATTTTTGAACCACATCATTATAACTGCAGCGGCTTGCATTTGTGTACACCCGACAAACATTCGGAAAGGACATACGCTATATATTCCAAAAACGGATTCCTGTTTGCAATCTGTATTCACCCTCTGATATAATCTCTCTCATGTGACTACAGAAACATCTTCCAATGAAATGTGCCCTCCCGCAACTATCATACCCTGTAGCTGTCTGATTTTTTGTGTACCCCCTAAACTCCAGTCTCCGAAAAATGTGTGTTAGCTACTGTAAAACCACAGACCACATGCAAATCAAGGAAGATAATCAATCAAGGTGGACACACTGCAGGTGGAAATAGCCAACAAATGCCCTCGTCAAAAGGGAACACACAAACAAGCATCTGTGAAGGCCCTCTGTGCTCGAGGCAGTTTTCTCACAACTTTGTGAAACGCTTTGGTGAATCTTTATAGTAGGAATGAAGAACCAACTCAACGTGCTCGTTTGAGTCGAAAATGTTAGAAAGGCATCAGGCTTCGGCTTCAGGTGCGCAGGGTGAGTGCAGCAAGCCTGATGAGAATCTAAGCATGCCGGGAAAAGAGAGGGGGTGCTGCTGGAAAGAAAATGAAAGGTAATGAGATACCAGTTCATGCATTATGCATGACTGGAAACATGGCTACATAAAAAGGCAGTTATTTCCACAAGGTTTGACTGCAATCATGCACGTTATCTTCCAAAAGAAGGGATAGGTAGCCCCGTCGAAACCATGGGGCACTGAAACGAACTTCTACATCACACCTGTAGGTTTTTAAGCGCAGACAAATACGTCTTAACTGGGCGTAAGGAACTAGGCTTGTATTTACTTAATCAGATAGTTCTTAACAAAGACTCAACTTCCAAATATTCAACAAAACTTATTCTTAACCAAGCGGTCTGGTGTTTCCTCACAGTTGTGGTGGCGACGGTGCGTACGTAAGTGTGTGAGCAGGTGTGCGTTTGTGTGTGTGTGGGGGAGGTTCGTGGGAGTAGGTTTGCGGAATCTCATTGAAATAACAGGTTATATGGCATTTTTTCAAGATGTGATGAAAAAATGCCATTTGAAATCATTCATGCGCACTTTCAGCAGAAAGAATTCGGATAAACGTTGCCGCGATAGTCGGGCTTGAAAACCATAACGTGACTTATCGATGCCATAAAATTTTACTGCTTCTGATAAAATATGATATATTTGATTTTTTAGATAGTTTGAGTTTACTGTTTGTGAGTTTGGTATGTTGCTGAAGAGTTAGCTGCTATGTTGATTAATCTTGTGGGTCTACATTTTTTTTCCATATCTATTTGTATTATTTTACAATAACAGTCGCAACTGTGAAGCCTTTAAAAAAGGGTGCAATACATAGTTATGTATACAAACTACATACACATTCTCGATATGAACTGGATCAGGGGGAATAATAAACAAACCGAAAGGAGGACACGTGAGTGAGGGATAATAACGTGTGGGGTGGGGAAGGGGGTCGAGGCGTCGCTCAGCAGGTAGTGTGGTGAGAACGGCAGGCTTTAAGTATGGCAGAAGTTGCAGGGGGGTCTAGTGAGTAGTTGGGGTAGCCACCATGAATCCGGGGTGAGTCTCATGCTAGGCATTCACTTGAGCTTATAGTGTAAGGGACCTATGGGCATGTTATGTAGTTTCCATGCATAAGACTCAGCTTGAGTAACAAGTCATTTCCTCAAGGTGGGCAGGTATTATTTTTGGCTTTAATGTTCACATAAATGTCCCACTTCCCACTTCCCATGTCTGCCATTTCTCTATCTCAGAGGGAGCGCAACACACTGCCCCCCTTGTGCCCACTGTAGGTGCGAATTCAGCCATTTAGTAGTGTTCAGAACTGTAGCCTTCCACTGCATTGCAATTTGTTCTTTAAACAACACAAACACAAGGTTAATGAACCTGTGTAAATGGTTGTCCCTTTTAGATTTTTAGAGCCCGAGGAGGAAGGACTCGGAGATGGGAGACAATGCATGGCCCGCTAATTCTGCTGTGGTGGCAGGGGATCTCTACCCATGTCAGTTGTAATGGGGGGGGGGGGGGCAGTCCATACCATATGGTAGAATCCAGCCTCAGCAAGCTTTTAATGTGGGCACTCGGATGTGGATGTAGGGAACATACGCTGATGCATTGTGGGGAAAGATATGCATGGTGTATGTAATTAAATTATGTGAAACACAATCTGGGATTCCTGGATACCTCTTTTACTTGTTGTAATGCTCGTGTCCAAGTCTTAGTCATCAGTGGTTGTGAAGTACGGCATTCCAATGTATTAGCGCTATCCCCACATCTGCCTGCACTGTTGTGGTTAATGCCTCATATAATGTTGTGATAGTTCGACGAAGTCCACCATATGTGAGGACAATGTGGAGGATAGATGATTGGGGTGGTTCTATATTACCAACACCCACATGGCTCTTAGCGCATGCTAAATGTCATGATAACATAGAATGTACAGTCATAGGTATCTATAACGTCTCCGTAGGACATAGGAGTTCCCTCTTGGTAGAGATCTCCTAAGCTATCTATTACCACCGTCCTCCAAGGTGCCATGTTGTGTCACTCAGCCAGCCTTCTCATGCCTGGTAATTGCTCCAGGCAGATCGACAGGGAGTAGTGCATAATAGGTGTTCGCAATATTCGCCATTTGCATCAGACTAGACCCCCTTTGTGGAGGACAAGTGCAGCCAGTTAACCAGGTATACCATTTGGTCGCACCCATCCTGACACTGACAGCCGCCTGTTCTGCGCTCATGGTCCCCACAAGCCAGCACAGTGGCCACTACAGCTGTACTGTGGCATTACATAGCTCAAAGGTGGGCACGTCCAGACCTCCCTTGAGCAACAGCTGGTGTGCCATGGCTAAGGCTACACTCCAGCGACTCATTCCCCACATAAACTCCAATAAAAGACCATCTAGTTCTCAAAAGAAATGTCTAGAGTGCACGATTGATAGTGCAGCAGATGTTAGAGCACTAACATCTTAGCTATTGCCAATCCTCCAAGAATGGATAAGGACAGTGAGCACCAGAAGTGGAGAGATCCACGTATAGAAAGTAGCATTTGATTCACATTGCCCTCCTTGAGAGCTCTTCAGTATGGTATATTTCAATACCTAAATACTGAAATGTCTCATAGCACCATTTAAGTAGGTGCTCTGAGGGAGCGACTCTGTGGGGCTCTAAGGTCAAGACGAGAGGGAAGACACAGGACTTAGAATTGTTCAATGTGAGGCCAGAGACTGCTCCAACAGCATCCAACAGTCATATCAATTCTGGAAGGAAGGCTCGAACATTATTCAGGAACACCAGTCCATCATCTGCGTAAAGTGATACAATGTGGTAAGTGTCCAATTCCCAAATACCTTAGTGCTGTGCCTGCAATCATAGGCAACACAAAAGCGGCACCTGTACAATTGTGAAAAGCAGTGGCGATGGCAGACACCCCTGCCTAGTGCCTCTTATGATTGGGAAACTGTCCAATATCAGCTACCCTATTTTCATCCGGGCTACTGGGTTCGAATACAGGATACAAATCAAACCAGAAATCCCAGACTGAACCCCAAACATTGTCATGTCAATAAAAACTCCCAGCTGAGGATGTCAAAGGATTTCTAGATATCCAGGGATACTGCCACCCTTTCATATGCTTCTGATGATGTACCATGGAGTATCTGCAGGAGTCCCCATATATTGAGGAAAGTACTCAGACCTGGTATGAATCTCGACTGATCTTCATGAATCAGCGTATCGATTTGGGGAGTAACATTTTTGCGAGGATTTTACCTAGGACTTTGCAGTCAAGGCTAAGGAGAGTCAATGGGCGATAGAAGCGCACATCCAGTGGATCATGTCCCAGTTTTGAGAGAACCACTATCAGCACTTCACACTGTGAGCCTGGAAGCTGACTGCGGGTTTTAGCTTCATTAAACACCTTCAAGAGAGCTCGAGTGAGAAGAGTGGAGAATGAGGCATATTATTAGATTGGTAGTCCTTCCCAGCCCAGGGTCTTGTTCCTGGCTATCTGGGCTATGGCTGCTCCAATCTCCTCCAGTCAAATTGGTTCTTCCTGATAAACTTTCTGGAGCAGGGATGGATAAGGTATGGGGAGGCCATCCATGAATCTGTCCAACTGTGCAGAGGTTGGGGCCTCGACCACAGCTTACAATATGCGGTAGTAATCTCAGAAGTTATCGTTGATCTCAGCTTATGTGGAGGTCATGAAGCCATCATCACACCTGATGGCTCCAATCAAAGAAAACTGCTGGTTCTCCCTTACCAACCATGGCTCAAGCGATCGCCTTCAAGTGGTTCACGTTCAAGCGATGTTTATAGTCGTGTCTACTTTAAAGCGCCTCGGCCTCCATCTCCACCTCCCTGCGTTGTCTCTCAACTCTTCACTCCAGGCAGTCACTGCCCTCCCCAAGGGGTGCAGCTCCTGTTCCATTGACATAAGTTCATCCTGCAGTATCCACCAGTCACCCCAAGTGGTCATCATGCAATTATCCTGCACCACTACTTAATAGACGTCCCATTCTTTAGCCCAAAGTGGAGTGGATTCCTTATTATGAAATGAAGGGGAGTCTAAGAGTGTTTCAGTTGGAAGGTGCAATGTTGGGATTCCCACCGGGCATGGTCTGCCCCACTGTAGAACTACTTGCGGTGGGTAGTGATTTGAAAGAGTATGGGCTAAGTATTCCAATTATTGGATCAATGGGCCCAGTTGGTCAATGCTAAGAATCAGATCGATCCTAGAGTGAAGTTCATGGACCAACGAATAAAAGGAATACTCGTGATCCGTCGGGTGTCCAAGATGCCATAGGTCATAAAGCTGCCTCTGTGTCAGGTCAGTCAGGTACAGAAGTGCTGCAATGTCAAGTTATCCATCACACCCTGTATAGGGGTAACAGATATATCCCAAGCCACATCTGGCATGCAGTTAAAATCCCCACTCTATATCCATGGTGCCACTGGGTTTCAGAAGATGACATGAGTGAGTAAGTCAAAAAATTCAGATTGATTGGAATTGGGCACATTGAGTCCCACTAGTGACACACAAGTGCTATTGAGGTGCCCTTCCAGTACTACATGTACTACATGTCTACCCTTTGTGTACAGCATCACTAAATAGAGGCCTTCTGGTGCAATCCATAATAATACATCATGGGAGAATGCTGAGAAGGATGTTCCATATGCTTGTCCTCCCCATTTCAGTCGGACTTTCTGGTGTTCTGTGGCCGTGAGGTGAGTTTCCTTTGGCATGGTGATATGTGTGGTGGCGATTAAGGTATGCATGAATTTGATGGTGTTTATTATGAGTCATCATGCCTTGCACGTTTCAAGTAATCACATTGTAATGCAGGGTAATAAATTGGTGTGTATACCCATCGTGTATATTGACAGTGTGTGTACCAGGTGGTGGATGGGATACACCTGGTGACCCTTGTCCACCATACACAGTAATTGGCATGTGAGTACTGCAGCTGTGTCTCTGACCAGAAAATCCTTCACCAATACAGGTTTGCATATAAAGGCTTCACATAACCAAAGTTAAAAAAACTTTAGAAAAACATGCCCCCCAGGTAAGGTGACAGTTGAACCCTCCGCCGAATGCCCCTAGACAAAAACCTTAAATGAGGAAAACAATACAGTGGATGAATCATGCCCATTTGGTAGTCTCTTAGTGGAGTGTGGAACTCTAAATGTTTATCATCCCCTTGACCGAAGCCCGATTCAGAGGCCTCAGCATCCAGCACCCAGCCACTGATAATTAATACCTTACCTTCAGTATGCCCACACCAACCATCAGTGATTGAGTGCCCCTCGCAGTCCAGCTGGGTTCTGGTAGATACTTCAGATATAGAAGTGCAAGGAAAGCTGCATTATAATGTGAGTTACGTAATCAACAAGTGCTGCTCCAGGGCAAAAATGTCCGATCTCTACATGTAATCAGTGGAGCATGGTGTGACCTTCGGGCCCTGGTATCTGATGTTGACATTCCCGAACATCCAGTATCAGAGCCAGACCCTGGGAGGCACTCAGGTTGTAAAAGTTTGAAGGTGTTCATTTTGTGCTGTGAAGCCTTCTTCACCTCCCCGGCCTGTTCCTCCAATCCCTGATCCTTGGAGTGTCTGAATGTTATAGATTTACATCTGCACTGGTGAGGTCTTAGCATAAGCCATTCTACCACATATGGGTCCTCCGAGGGGGTTGTGCCATGCCCTTGACCTGTAACCAAGTCCAGACATCTTTAGGGGTGAAAAAGATATGAGACGTCTCTCCATCCACCACTCAGAGTTTTGCTGGAAATCAGAGGGTACACTGGACGCTCGGTTCCCATAGTCATTGCTTGAGTTTGGTGTAGATCCCCCACTGACCATGTACTTCTTCCATGAAGCCTGGTTAAGCAGTTATGGGTGTGCCCTTATATCTCCAGGGGCCCTTCGTTTGGAAGCGCTCGAGCACCAGGTCCCTGTCTCTAAAATTGAGAAGTCGGGCTATAATGGATCATGGCAGAGCTCCTGGGGGATGGGTGGTCTGCCAGGTATCTGATGCGTCTTCTGAACCAAGAAAAACTTAGGAATCTTGTCAGCAAAAACCATGTCCATCAGCCATTGTTCGACAAAGAGCTTTGTATTGGGGCCTCCTGAGCATTCAGGAAATCCTAGGAGGCGAATATTGTTCTGCCTAGACAGCTCTTCAGCATCCTCTGCCCTGCGGTATAGGAATACCACTTCTATGATCAATGATTTCATTCGCTCCTGCTGTTCCTGCACCATTTCAAAGTGGTCAGGGTGAAATCCACTTTATCTACCTAGTAGGAAAGCTTGTGGCGATCGGACCAGAGCAAATTGACATAAGGGAACCTGTGCTGATTTTGGCTTCCAGTGACATTTTAGAGTCCAGGATCGCTTGGAGTACTTTCTCAAACTGGTTAGAGTGTGTCTGCAGGGTGGCCTCCAGGTGATTCAAAGGCCCTGAGGTGCAGTCTGCAGAAGCAGGAGAGGGGGTCAGACCCGTGACATCTTGTGAGAAAGGTTTGGGGCCTGGGTTTCACCATCATGATGAGGTGCAGTTCACAATGTAGGCTGGGAGAATGGGCAGCGGGTGTCACAGCATTTTGATTCCCAGTATCATGAGGAAGGACCAAGCAGTTGGCTGTCGCTAGTATTGAGCAAGGTTGGAATGCAGCAGCCCCTAGGTGTGGCATCGGCTGACAGCACCACGTCTGGCAGGGGGCAGCAGGGTATGCATTTCCCATCTTCTGGGGAAAGTGGCTTGCGGCAACAGGTGGCCTCCCTGTTACTGGATGTTGTGCAGTATATCAGAGACTGCCTCTTTGTGGGCTTCACTGGGCCCAATAGCACCTGCAGGGCAAAGGTGGAGCCCGGGTGTACCAAAAGGTAAAGGCAAATTAGTAGTGGAACAAAAGAGGATGCACTCCAGTTCAAGCATTGCAGAGGCAGAGGGGCCGAGACCAGCAGCTAGATGCATTTTCTTTGATGTACAATCCATGTGGAAGGCCCCTCTGGGACAACAAGAGGCAAGGAGGCCTACATTTGGTACAGACAAGGCAATTAGGAGGCTGAGCAAGCATAGAACAGGAAAGCATGCTTCAATGATATAGTCCTTTCACAGTTTAGTTCAAGGGGCCTGGCCCGCAGTGCACACTGGTGGCAAAGACACTCACAGAATACCCCTACCACACTGCCCAACGAGAAGTGCTCCCCTCCTGGCTTCCGTGCAAGAGCACTGTCAATGCAGAGCAGTGTGGTGGGCTAACAGAAAGAGTCCACGCAGTAGTGTCATCACTCACCCTCTGATAAGGGTAGCAGGTCCACAAGCTCCAGTCTCACTCAGGGGCAGTGGTGTCCGTATGAGTGCTCCCAGTACATATCACGGGGTCCCCTAGAGCCTGGATAGGGGCAATGAATGTCCCTCAGACCACCATGAGGAAGTTAGGAATGGCCACGTAACCTCTACTCTAATGGGCAGGGCACCTGATGCATCACTCCAGCAGGCGCTGCTGACAATAGTGTTGCTCCCTTTGCAACCAGATCAATGGCAGCATACAGATAATGGAGCGGCCCCCAACATGTCTGCATTCACCTCACCCTCTGCAGTTCCTCTTGTGCCCAGACAGGTATGGTAAGGGTGGGTGACAGCAGCACTGCTTCTTTGACTTGCTGCCTTGAAGCAAGTCTGTGTGCCTGAGGGGGCATGCACAGCCAAGCTAGAGATTCCTCAGTAATAGCATCAGGTGTCAGCTGCTGAGCTCCAACTGACACTCCCACACCAACACAGGCAATAGCGGTCCAGCTCACTGTCGCTTCAGGGTCATCAGCACTCCTTATGCAGGCCTTCCTCACTCGTCCAGGTGGCTCTGAAGGCTTTGGGTGAGTGCAAGGGAGGTGGGCAACTTCTTTCACCAGGCATGTCACATCCAGGGCTTCACTGGGGCAGGAGCACCACATGACAAGGATGATATTAAGTGATGTACCCTTGCTGCACGAGGTGCTTGGGCAACAAACCTTAGCTTTTCTGGGTTGGAAAGACAGGATTTGTGACGGACAATGTCTCGGCCCATCGGAGAGTTCATTACTGTGTGTCCATTACAACCATCATCTTGTGGGTCTTCACTAAATTACGATTAGAGCCTTCCAAGGCAGGCCATTAAAGTTTCTTTGGGTGGTAGGAATAAGTATTACACAAGTACACACTGTCTTCCTAGATTACATGGAAACACAAGCCAGGCTGCCGAGTGTAAGAGGGCCTTGAGTTTTCATTTTCCAGTGAGGGGACTTCTAGGGCTCATTCATTAAGAGTGGACGGGGTCAGGTCAAACCCTGGATGCTTTTAGACGGAGCCGCACATTGCTAAGATAGCACCCTGGGTGCAAGGAATTTTGGTGCCCTTGTTGATGCTAGAGAATAGAATGGAGGCATCAGGGGCCTCTTTTGTGTTCACTGATCAGTCCCTGGCTGAGCAGTGACTGGACCCTGAACACAAACATCTCCGTGCTCTCTCACACTTTTGAGGGTACTGTTGATGTGTTTCTGCAGACGGGAGAGGGTAAGGGAGGGTAAGAGAGGGCAAGAAAGGGGGATAATAGGGTGTTCAAAACACTTCCGATGGTATGATAATAAAGGACTATTTTAAACTGACAAATCTGACAGAGAAACAAGCATTCAGGGACACAGACAGGTTTGGAGCAAGACGAGAGTGGAGCTGCAATTTGCATAACCTTAATACACACGGCTGTGTGTGTCCCTCTGAAAACTGGTACCCTCAGCCCGTCCCAGCTTTCCCATGCCAAAAGACGGCCTTGTTTTTAGGCCAGTCACACATTGCTACATGTATGGATACCCACACTGAACAATGATGTGTTCTTTAAGATATTTATTTTATGGAGTGAAAGAAAACAAAGTTCTTCACAAAGCAATGCACAAGGCTTCTTTTATGGAGTTAGCACCATTAAAGACACTTCTGGCAGTTCTGAGCACATCCGTAATCAGTGAATCACCAGTAACACAGGCTTATTACAGTCACTCCCACTTCTTTCTGTTTGAAATATCTCATGCATTTCTTTTGCTTCTCAGAGTCCTCGACCAAAGGAGTCTTTGTTTTGTAAGTAACCTTGGGGAAGTTGGTGACAAAGACGATATCAAGTGCCACGTTATATCAATAGCGGTGTTAGAACAATAAGGGATTTATTAGTGTTGATCCTGTGAGAACATGCGCTAGTGCATGTGTCTTGCTTGTGAGACACTGTTGTTAACAAAAAGGGCTTAGAGCCCGCCAGTTGCTTACCATTTGTTGGCTTGCATGGCACTCTTCTTTACAGCCTCGTAATTCATCACTGCAGGCCTAGCATCATTTCCTTTCTGCTCTGTAGAGCAGGTACCAAGCACTGATTAATTCAACTTAATCCATGCCCATCTGCTGCTCCCTAAGTGATTGAGGTACTATTTTGTTCTTTTCAACTTTTAGTGCAATGCAAACAGAAGGTGTGTGACAGAAAAAAGATGCCCAGCAGGACTAACAAAATTCCAAATATTTATTTTCTATAGTCATTGCTTTAAATGGGCTGGTACTCACCGGTACTGAGTACTAGCACTTTTTAATTTTCTCCGTTTGAGTACGGGACTTCTTCTCAGGCAAAGAGAGTACTGGCACTCAAAGGGACCAGGCCTGATGCAGGTGGTGGTCTTCTTATTTTGTATCTCAGCAGCACTTTCCACACTTTCTGCACTGATCACTGTGAAACCTAGGCCGAGCGGGGGCAAGAGCACCAGAAGAGAAACTCTTGTCACAGGGACATGGCAATCTGCATGTGCTGCTTACTCTGCAAGTCATCAGAGCAGGGGTGTGTTGGCAGTGTCTTTGGCTTACCATGTGATGCTGCATAGTGGGGGTTGAGAAGGGATTGTAAAACCTAATGGGCAAGGGTGTGGGATGCATTCTTCAGGGCAGTTTAGCTTTAAGCATGCTCATTGTTTTACATGACTGAAAATCTTTGTTCATCAGTGATTTATACTAAACATTTTTACATGAATGTAAACCCAATGTAAACCCATGCCCTCTCTACCAATTGTATCAATCTCAAGGAAATTAAGACCTAAAAGATAATATATATCTATCTATATCTATATCTATATCTATATCTATATATATATATGTCTCTCTCTCTCTCTCTCTCTATATATCTATATATAGAGAGAGAGAGAGACATATATTATAGGTAGGTTCCTAAATTTACTTGGAGAATGCCATAGAAATTCAGCAGTTATAGTTAAAGTTATTTCAAGTAACTATAACTCGCGCCCTCACCATGCACTGTTTTCCCATAAAAAAGTGACTGTTAATGTTTCATTGATATTTTTAAAGATGTTATAAAAGTTGTCATGAGTGCTGAAATACCTGGGGTAATTAGCAGTGCCTGGTGAGGGGGTGAGTTATAGTTACCTTAGAATCACAAGTTATAGTTACTTGAAATAACTCTAACAATAACTGCTGAATTTCTATGGCTTTCTATGAGTAAATTCAGAGCCTAACTATAATGTCCCTGTAACCTTTGTTTTTTTTCAGTGAATTTCTATGTTTTGTAAAAATTTTATTTCCTAACAATAACCTCCCTGTAACCTTTGTATTTTTTCTGTGAATTTATATGTTTTTTTCAAATATAATTTTCTTTTAATACCTTTAGCCATTTTTAATACCTTCAGTGTTTTACTACCTTGAGCCAGGCTCTTCTGCCAACCTCCTATAACCAACCTACCGTGCGTCGTCTTACCCTTTGTTTCTGCCTTTCTGCTATTTTTTTTCCTTCTGTTTGTTCATCTCTACTAGTTTCTTGCCTTCTTTTTCTGCTTCTCTGCCCATTTTCCGATAGTTTCTTGCTCAATGTTTGTGCCTTCCTGCTCATCTCTTGCCCTCTGTTTGTGCCTTTCTGCCCATTTCTCGTCCTCTGTTTAAGCATCTCTACCCGTTTTTCGCTCATTTCTTACCCACTGTTAGTGTCTTTCTACTCTTTTCTGCCCTCTATTTATCTCTTTCTGTCCAATTCTTGCCCTGTGTTTGTGCCTTTCTAGTCATTTGATGCTCATTTCTTGCCTTCTGTTTTGGCCTTTCTGCTCATTTATTGCCCTCTATTTATGCCTTTCTGCTTATTTCTGCCCTCTGTGTATGCATTTGTGCCTCTCTGTTTTTTTCTGTCCAGTTTCTTGCTCTCTGTGCCTCTCTGTCCTTTTTCTTTTTATTGCTTGCCCTTTGTTTGTACCTCAGTCCTACCAAGTGTCACGCTTGTAATGTTAGGGTAATGCAATTTAAGTTAGGTTCCCCCATTACCGCATGATCGGTAATTTGTCACACAAACAAATCTAAATGGGATAATTGCCTGTCTTGTTGTGAAGGGCACTACTCTATTCAATTAGCTGCCAGACAGTGACACCAAGTGGCAGCCAGCTCCAATGATCAAAACAACCTAAAAGTACTCCTGGCACATGGGCAAGCTTACATACATACCTGGGAAGGGATGCTGTTACCCGACCAGGCCTGAAGAGTGTTCCGAAAGAACTATGCCGGAGCTGCTGGTAAGAGTATTGGGACAAAGTGGATGAGGTGGCTTAAGACTTGCTGATTGTAGTGCTGTAATGCATGGGTGGCAAAATAAATCCAATACCTTCTCATTGCGCTGTTTGCTACATATTAGTAATTGCCACTAGCAATTTGTCCAATCCATAGTTAATTTATTTTTAGCACATCATGATCACAGGCCTAAGTAAACTGGGAACCAAGTTAGTGCCTGTTGGACCTGGCCCTTTTTGCAGGGTCATCCCAAACCTTTTGCCTCCTTCCTCCTATTTCTTCTGACCAGTATTTGTTAGCTTTAGGACTCTGGGCACTTTACCACTGCTAACCAGTGATTGGTTTATCCATGATTGGAATATCTGTTTTACTAATAAGTCCCTATGAACATGCAGCAGAGATGACCAGGGCTTGTAACTCAAATGCTACTAGTTGGCCTGCAGCATTGACTGTGCCTCTCACATGAGTAGCTCTGTAAACATGTCTCAGATCTGCCACTGCAGTGTCTCTGTGTGCAGTTTTAAACTGCCAATTCGACCCCCAACCTTCCTTTTTTATACATGTACAAACTCCTAAGGTTAGCCGTAGGTAGCCCCATGGATTAAAGGTAAGACATGTACTGATGTGTTTTACTTGTCCTGACAGTGAAATACTGTCAAATTCGGTTTTCACAGTTGCAAGGCCTATCTCTCTCATAAGTTAACATGGGGGCTGCCTTTAAATATTATTAAAACGCAGATTCCCTTTGGAAGCAGACAGACATGTGGAGCTTCGGGTCTCTGAACTCACAATTTAAAAATACATCTTTTAGTAAAGTTAGTTTTTAGATTGGCAGTTTGAAATTGGCACTTTTAGAAAGTGAATATTTTCTTGCTTAAACTATTCTATGACTCTGCCTGCTTGTGTATTCCCTGACTGGGTCAGACTGACAGTTGGGCTGTTTGTAAATCTACACTAGACAGTGATACAAACCAAGCAGGGATGTAGCCTGCATATCCTGATGGGTCACCTGGGCTAGAGTGGAGGGAGGAGCTGGCACTTACACCTGAATGGGCTTTGCCTGCCCTTACAGAATGCAGTCTCCAACCCCCTGGTGTGTGTCTGGGGCCAGGCCTGGGCAAGGTAGGATCTCTTGAACAACAGAGACTTTCCTTAGAAGTTTACCTACTTCAAAGGCAGAAAGGGGTATCAGTAGTGGACCCAAAACCCCAGATTTCCAAATGACTCCTGGAACCAAGAAGAGCCTCTGCCAAGGAGAAGAGCTGAAGAGCTGGAGGAGTAGTACTAGCCATTTGCCTGTGACTGTGCTTTGCTGGGGTGGCCTGCAGTTGCTGGTTCTACCTAAAAGAGGACAAAGACTGGACTTTGTGGTATATTCCTGCTTGTGAAGTGACTCCAAGGGCTTGGACTGAGCTTGTCTCCTGTTTTAATGTCTCAGGGCCATCAAAGACTTCCTCTAACTGCCCCTGGACTCTCTGCTGAGACTCCTACCCTGCAAAGTGGTGCGCTATCCAATCCCTGGGCACTTGAAAGCTGACGCTGGTGGAACCAAAGTGGAAATCCATGCACAGGAGCCATGTGGAGAAAATGTTGATGCACCACCTGCAACGCGGCTGTAAAAATGACGCACAACCTGCAGTGCGGCTGAAATCAACGCACCACCTGCATTTGTGGCTGGGAAATTGATGCATCGCCTGCAACACGGCTAGAGAAACGATGCAACACCCACTTGCGCCTGCTAAAATCAATGCAAGCCCCACGCAGGGCGGATTCTCGTCCTCGTGCGGCTGGATTTTGCACGCAACTTTGGTGGGCATCAAAATCGACGTGAACCTTTCAAAACCCGAGGTGAGTGTCTGGAAATCAATGCACCGCTCTCTTGTGGAAGAGAAAAACAATGCATCGCCTGCCTGTCCAGAGCAGAAATGATGCACGTCCTCACTTGCTAGTAAGGAATCAACACATCGCTGACTTTTCCGACTCGCCCCTGCTGCTTTATTTTTGACGCAAACCAGGTACTTTGTGTAACATTAATGCATCTATTGTTTTCTATGGAGTAAGGCTCATTTTACTTGAAAAATTCATAACTTTACTTCTGTATGTTAGATTTTTGTTGTTGTGGTCTTGTTTGATTTAGATAAATATTGGTTATTTTCCTAAACTGGTGTGGTGTCCATTTTGTAGTGTTTTCACTGTATTACTGTGTGTATTGGTACAAATACTTTACACATTGCCCTTGAGGTAAGCCTGATTGCTTGTGCCAAGCTACCAGGGGGGTGAGCAGTGGTTATCTTAAGTGTGTATCTCCATTGCCCTGACTAGAGTGAGGGTCCCTGCTTGGACAGAGTGCAAACTGACTGCCAACCAGAGACCCCATTTCTAACACCTGTGCTCAGCAGTGAGGATAGGACTTGTATTTGTACTTGACATACAGTGATTGGTGTACATTACTGTTTCAGTGCAGACCATTACGTGACCACATACAGTTTTTTCCTCTTTTGTTCTCTGGTGTCCTCCTAGATGTATTGTTGATACTAGGGACTCTGGTTAGTGGTTACACATGTGAGGCATTGGCAGAATGAAAGTCAACCTCTGGCACCTGTACATCTATACAATGAGGGAGCTAAAAGTTTTCTTCAGGAAAGGAGACTGCCTGTGAGGAGAAGGTCCACAAGGGAGGATCTGGAGTCAGCCCTGTTTTGTTATGAGCTAAAACACTGGCAAACAACAGATGATTCTGAGGAGGAGGACTACTCTGAAAGTGAGGGCAGTGGCCCTAAGAGAGAACAAGAGAGAGAGGGTTGGCTTCTAGCTCATGAGTAGAGTCCAGGAGAGCTAGATGAAGAGGTCGAGAGAACTGAGGCTGAGGGAGCCTTAGCCAAGGAAAGATAAATGTTTGCAGTTCATTGTCGGAGCTTTGGAGAGCTGAAGCTGGAAGCCATGAAGGCTGAGTCCAGTTCAGATGGTTGAAGGAAAAGTATTGCATCCAGTGCTGAGGAAGAAGTGTGCATGCCCAGAGACTTGGGCCCATATATATGCTTTTTGACGCAACACTGCGCAAATGCAGTTTGCGTCAAAAAGTATAGCGTTGTCTTGCATCCGGGCATCAACTTTATGGAATGCCGCAAACCGGCAGAAAGGGTGGGCTAGCGTAAAAAAAAGTATGTTAGCCGGGTGGGGGTGAAGGGGGTTTTGTACCAAAAATGACATTAGGCTGGTTAGAGGCAAAAAAGAAATGCCTCTAACCAGCCTAGCATCATTTTCTGACGCAAAACTATCCATACCACATGACTCCTGTCGTAGAAAAGACAGGAGTCATGCCCACCACCCCAATGACCAGCACAGGGGACCAGTGTCCCCTGGGCATGGGCACTACACTCTGTACCATGCAGGGGGGCCCCAAGTTAGGCCCCCAATGGCACTTTAATTTAAAAAATGAAATACTTACCTATACTTCCCCTACTTACCTGGGACGGGCCCCCATCCTCCGGTGTCTCTCTGGTGTGGGTGGGGGTGTTCCGGGGGTTTGAGTTGGGCACCTTTGAACCCATTGAATGGTGTTCAACCGTTGAAATGGGTCCACGGGTCCCCTAATGCCTGGTCTGACCCAGACATTAAATACTGGTGCAAACCAAGCTTTGCACCATTATTGAGCTCCTCCTCCCACCCCTGAGTAATTTTAGCATGCGGGGATAAATATGGGGCTATGGGGTTAGCACCATTTTTTGGATAAAAAAGAAGGCCCTTCGGTGGTATGCACAGGTCCAGAAGTGTACTGTACAGTGGGACTTGGGGTCTTAGTTCTATATGTGGTCCCAGCCTTGAAGTAGAATGAACTATTGAAGTTTTGCCCCCACAGAAGGGTCTGGAATTTCCTGCCACTCTGCCTTGGCTTCACCGGTGTTGGGGTCACAAAAGGGGAGTGTGAAGTTCTTTGTGTGTTTGCTGAGGCAGTGTCTTTGAAATTCAAGTGTGAGAGGTGACAGCTCTGCCCTTCACATCAAGTCATGATGGCCCTTATTGCCAACACCCAAACTCTCTAATGTGTGGTGGTCTGGGAGAAATACACAAAGACCCACTGCCAACTATGCCAAGTAATGTGACCCAGCAACTGGCTGGAGGCACCAAAAGTATTAGGATGAGGACATGATAACTTTCTAAAAGTGGTGTTTTCAGAAATGTCACTTAAAATCTGACTTTACCAGAAAAGAGGAATTTAAATCACAATTCCTTACACACCAACCATGACATTCCTAGCTGCTCCAAACAAAAGTTATCACTTACTAAGTGTAATAAGGTAACTCAATGTTATCCTATTGGAGAGGTGGGCTTCACAGTGGTGAAAAATGAATTTGTAAGTTTTTCTCTACCAGGAAATGTAGAACGTAAAGGTACATGTCCAACTTTTTTAAATAAAATGTAGTATGGGCTGTTTACTGCCTATCATATGGGTGGCTTATATGTATAAAAAAACAGAGCTTTAGGCCTGATTAGGTGTTTATTTTGTCAAGTCGAATTGGCAGTTTGAAATTGCATATAGGCTGCAATGGCAGACCTGAAACATGTTGAAAGGGGCTACTCGAGTTGGTGGCAAAATAAATTCTGCAAGCCCACTGGTAGCAATTATTTTACAGGCCCTGGGTACATGTACCACCACTTTACTAGGGACTTATAAGTAGTTTAAATGTGCTAGCCAATTTATTCTGTTTGGAGGAGAGACCACAAGAGCTTTAGCACTGGTTAGCAGTGGCAAAGTGAGCAGAGTCTTAAAGCCAACAAAAATGAATTCAGCAATACAGGAGGGGTGAAGGCAAAATGTTTGGGGATGACCCTAAAGAGTGGGTTAGGTCCAAGAGGAGGGTGTATGCATACATTGAGGTTGTGCTTTGTCTGCTCATATTCCATGCCAGAAAAAAGTATTTTTAATTAGTCAAATATGGTATCTAACAATAAAACAAGTAAATAAAGCAAACTTTACTGCTTCTGTTGCTATCATCATTTTCCACATGTTCTTAATTGGTTTTCCTAGATATTGAATTAAAAGTAAAAAAAAAAAACATACCTTCAAAGTTAAAGTAAATGCATGGAAGGACTAATTTCAATTAACTAAATGCCTTTCTTGAATTTTAAAGATGATGCTAGCCACTGCTGGTAATATGTGTGAAGTTTGGATAAGCATGCTTTGACTACGTTGGCAGGGAGTCGTTTCTGTGAGAGGTTAAAATCCATTATTGTGCTTGTGTTTACCTGCACACCAATGGCAATAAGCACATCCTATAACTCCTAGAAGATGCTGCTCTTGTCACTACTGCAATTTTCACAGTGGGTGGTCTGTTGTCCTGTTATGTTACTATATAGTAGGTGGACACAGAATCCACTTACATGAGAAGGCCTTGGAATTCTTAAAGTTCTGACCAAACACCCGTAATGATAGCTGTACCTCTGAAAAACAGGGATCGTTCCTTTAAGAACACGCACGTTTTACAAGCACACAAATCTGAGCGAAAGTACAACAAAAGAGAAGGCATTCAGACCCATATTTATACTTTTTGATGAAAAACTGTGCAAATGCAGTTTTGCATCAAAAAGTAGAGAGCTGGCTTGTGTCATTCCAAAGCACCAGCCGGGTGCCAAATTAATGGAATGCCGCAAGCTGGCGAAAGGGTGGGCTAACATTTTAAAAAAATGACATTAGCAGGGTCGGGTGGCTGTATGGGAGAAGAGGGTTTGCTCCCAAAAATTACATTAGGCTGGTTAGAGGCAAAAAAAATGCCTCTAACCAGCCTAGAGTCATTTTCTGATGCAAAACCTTCCATACCAAATTACTCCTGTCTTGGAAAAGACAGGAGTCATGCCCACCACCCCAGTGGCCAGCACAGGGGACCAGTGTCCTCTGGCCATGGGCATTGCACCCTGTGCCATGCAGGGGGGCCCAGGTTGGGCCCCTGATGGCAATTTAATAAAAAAAAACATACTTACCTTGGATGGGGTCCCCCATCCTCCTGTGTCCCTCTGATGTGGGTGTGGGTGTGGGTGAACGTGTTCCTGGGGCTTGAGGAGGGCACCTGTGGATCCATTCCATCATATTCATCCATGGAAATTGGTCTCCAGGTCCCCTAACACCTGGTCTCACCCAGGCATTAAATAATAGCCCCTCCTCCCACCTGTGCGTCATTTAAGCATGGGGGGATAAATATGGGGCTATGGGTTAGCACCATTTTTTAGATGGGAATGCCAACCTTGCTTCTCATCGACGCAAGGTAGGTTCATGAATTTAAAAAATGGTGCAAACTCCAATATTTTGACATTAGACGGGTCTAACTTCAAAATATAAATATGGAGTTCGTTTTGCGCCACATTTGTTTAAAAAAATGACACAAATTTGGCACAAATTGAGTATAAATATGCCCCTGACTCTTATGTTGCAGAAGCTGAAGGGAAGGTGCGCCACTATGTGTTCAGCCTTTTCTGCAACTTCCCAATTGTTTAAAATGAGAGTTTATGTTGCATCAAGTTATGTTTTTCCACATCGATACTGGATGTTTGAGTATGATTTTCAAATTCAGTGTGGCTGTTAAAACCTATGAGGAAGGACAAGGCACAGTGGATAAACAACCCCATCAATTTAAATCTACATATGGAAGCAAAATCTATTATAACAAATTGTAAATCTTTTGGTTTTTGTATTGAAGAAAAAACATTAATTTATGTCCTTTGAAAGAATGTGGAAATTCACTCACTTACTGCAGATTAACACATTTCTTTTGTGGTGAAGGAAATGTGCATTCCTCGTAATAATATGTAGTTGATGCTGCTGCAATGTGTCACAGTTTGTCTTGAGATTTTACAAGAATCATGGAACTGGCCTAAACTACCTGTATATCCCTATATTGACAATGGGGGCACATAACATTTAGCTATAATTTGTAATAAATCAGAAGTTACTGATTAAATTGGGTAAGAAGATCCACTGTAATACGGTCAGAACCCCACCTGATTTGTAATGGTGTTCTTGAGCCCAAAAAATTAGTGCCTTGGAAAGAGATGAAATGAATATCTCAACCAGTGATTTCTGATACCAGAGGGATTGGAATTCAGTGTGTTAACTAACTTCTGTCAAAGACTCTGATAATTAGGGGTGGGCAAAAATATTCTGCTCCACCAGTGGAATTTGTGGTGTTTTGGCCACTCTGCTTTATGCATATAACCTGGAGGTTTGGCTGAATTCCACACTCTGCCACTTGGCGAGTGACTATTGGCACCCCCTAGCTTGATTTTCAATCATGGGAAGGTACCAGGTGAGAGTTTCCCAATGTGGGCATTTGCTGCGATTGCAACCGTTCGAGCTGGAAAAGTTGCTACTCGAGTAGAAAATCTACATGGGCAACAGCAAAACCAACTTCAGCAGCAGCGCCCTTTGGTGTTCAGCATTGTTCTGTTCACTGTGAATTCTGAGCACGGAACAAGCTCCCAGCCCAAAAAATCAGCACAGGCAGCACAACATACCGATTTCTGCCTGGAACTCTACTTTATTTCACAGAGTTTTTATGTAACTCCATGGAATTTCATGGGTGAATTCCGCCCACTGAGAATGCATCATGTGGAGCAGAATTACCATATGGAATTCCACGCCATCTGATCATGAGTGGGCAGCTTTTTCGGCACCCGTTTTTCATGGTTGCTGGTTTGCCATCCCAATATTATTGGGTAGTAATTCTGGCAGTAAAATCTAATGATCATTTGGCAGCAGCAAAGCAACAACCTCCATTTTTTTGGGGCAGTGGAAGCATTCACAGATGATGCCCTGCCAGACCTTATCAGCCCTTTTTTCCCTTCTTGCACTTGCATTGAATGGCTGAGCAGAGCACATGTTCACTTTTGTAAATGCAGAGTGCACCATTTGGCCCTGGCTGCCTGCATTCAGCAGAGGTGAAAGAAAATGAAGTTATGCCCATGTTGCTAGGTGGCCTCTGAAGACAAGACAGTCACAGTAATCACTGTGCTCAGCCTGACGAATAGAGGACAGACAATGGCACTTAGTTAAGGAACATAAACCTAGGAGAGAGTGCTGGAACTTGAAGTATGAATGATTTCAGTAGTGTTTCATTTTATGCAAAAAATGCACAGGTGACTTTGAGCAACTTCCTGGTGTTTCTAATGTACAATTCGTCCTCAATAAACCAGAATTATGACTAGTTATCCTTCTGAGACCCACAGTTATCATGACTCCATCTTGTGCCCTATGTGCTGTGGGTTTTACTCATCGGGCTCATGTCATCCTTCCCCTGTGGTGACTCTCTGCCCTGAGCACTCCAAGTCATTCTTCCCTTGTAGCACCTAATTGTCCTGAGCACCCCTTGGCCCACCACCCATGAAGCTTGAACCATTGAACCTCCTGCTCTCTTGCTAAGCAAGTTTAGGCTGTTTTTGCACCCGCAGATTATCATGTGTCTTTAGGACTAGTTACCCTATCCTCTGTGACCCACTGAACTGCACCATCATGCACTTGTGGTTCTATTATACTTGTTAGTTATTTCCAATTACTGTTTGACCTGTCAACTGTAAGGCCTCACATCCGTTGTACTTAACACATGATTTTCCCAAGGTTGACTGGAATATTCCACGCTTCCACATGGGACTCATGCCTTCTCTGACAATATTTTCTTCCAGTATAAATACCCCGTCTGAACCTACCTCAGCACTCCAGCTCCCTCGACGCATCCTTCATCTCAGCCTCCCACACAGCCCTTCTTGTTCCCCGATGACTTCAAGTGTCAAGTCCTCAAGACCTTCTGCAAACTCAGGACAAGCTTAGGATCTTGGCTAAGCACTCAATATCAGGTGAGTGCACTCGAATCCTTTTATGGTAGTAGCAGGACTGAGTATCAAGATCTTCAAGACTATAGACTTGCCTTCTGTTCCTCCTCCATGATTTTCCTCCATCTCTTCTTGCCTGTTCATGCTCAGGACTCATCTGATAACCTTGGTGTATGAGCTGTTATTACACATAGACTAAAGACATAAACTCTATGTTTCTTGGATGTGCAGTAATGCCAAAAAGAAAACCCTTAAGAGTTAGTGATATGTTAATGAACCTTGTAAGTGTAACCTTGAATGTGTCCCTAATGCCAACTTAGGTTTTGAGTGTCACCTTGGGAGAGCCAGTAACTCCAACCTGTGTTCCAAGTGTAACCTTGGGAGTGCCAGCAACTCCAACCCATGTTCCAAGAGTAACCTTGGGAGTTCTGAGCACCCAAACATAAGGTCAAACTATGGTCCTCATTACAACTTTGGCTGATGGGATACTTCCTCACAAACATGACAGATATCCCGCCCGATATTTTAGGACATAATGGAACTTGTAATATGGCCGCCGTTTGTGATGGAGTATCCAATCTGTGAAGGTTGTATTCAGGCCCTATGTGTTTAATGTTTCTTTGAGCTTTATTTTCATCCAGTCAAATTGCCATTGACCATGCCAACACATGCTTCATCGGTGCTGCATGAGTTGCAGCCAGCTTCTTCAGGGCTATAAGTCTCAATATTGTAGTGCCACGGCACGCAGACTCTTGAGTACTCTCCCCGGCACTACAGGATCCATACTATATAGAGAGAAGGACAGTGGCTGCTGGTTTGTATTTACTGCAGGGGGATACAATATAAATATTTTTTTTCAATAGGCACCTGACGTAACAGGTCTCCCTCTCTCTTATGGCGCCCTCCTCATTGCAACTCCTGCGCGGGGACCAGGAAAGAGCGCTGGAGTCCTGTGCCTTCTCTAACCCAGCTACCTTCAGACAGCTGGGTTAGAGATGTTTAAAGTGCGCATGTCTGTCTGACCATCGGAAGATGGCCGGCCAAAGGGACATGCGCACTTTTAACTAAAGTGCACATCTCCCTGCTGCTGACACTCAGCAGCACAGCAGAAGTCACCCCGCCTCTTCCTGACATGCCATTCAAGATGGGGTGCTGAAAAATAAAATGGTAATAAAGTTTATTATCATTTTATTTTTCAGCTCTGGGACATTTTTGGGTCATTCTTTTAGTGCTCTCTTTGAGGGGCTGCCCCTGGAGAAAGATGTATTACAATTGATATTAATAAGAGATGCTTATACCATGGGGTGTCTAATGCAATATATATATGAGACTCGAAGAGATCAAGACTTATCACCCTGAAGAAGTCAGCTGCAACTCATGCAAAGTTGATGAGACCTGTGTTCAAATGGGCAATGGTGATTTGACAGGATCAAAATAAAGCTTAAACGAATATCAAACATATAGTTTGGACTTACTTTTGAGTGCTCGGAGCTTCAAAAAAATATTGTGGGGATTACCCTAGTCTGGGAAGACAAGGTGGCTCTTCCCTTCTCCCTGAGCACCGGACACTTACAACTACATTCTTCGAATTTTTACTGCAAGAGGGAGTGTGCCGTCATTCACATCCAACTTCATTTATGTACTTTGAGTAACCTTGGGAGTGCCTGTAACTTTAACCACTAAGTGTAACCTTGGGAGTGGCAGTAGCTCCAATCTTTGTTTCAAGTTTATCTGGGGAGTGTCAGAAACTCCAATCAGTATTTCAGATTCTTCATCAAGAGTCTCAGAGGTTCTTATCCAGGAACCTGGTTATCCTGCTCCCATGCCATGATTTGGAAGGAATCTGTAAATGATTGTCACTGAAGTTAATGCATTGTTAAAGTATGATGCCTGCCAGTGTCTTGAAGGTAATTGCCTCTTTGTGTTGTTCCTAGTCTAATGCATCTTCACGAACCAGAGGTTCTGGTTTATTGCACATCCACCTGCACAAACAAAGAAGGTCTCAGGAGCATCACATCCTGTTAAGCAGGGTTGCACCATCACTGAGCAGATCCAGAACTGCAAGTCTCCCTTTTTCTTATTTTGTTCCAACCCTCTTTCCCACTCGGGATGATGCAGGATCAAGGAGATTCATCCCTGGATCTTGTGCAATCCTGAGAAGTATAGAAGATCCAGCATCAGCTCCAGTGTTGTCATTGCAGTTTGAACCAGCTAAGTGCATGACAACGGGAAACAGTCACAATCTCTGAAAACAAGATGTTGCTTCTCAGAGGGAGATACTGAGAAAAGGTAACTGCAGTAAGTGTTTATACACAGTACTGTATTAGAGATGGGAAAGTCTACAAATTAACAGGGAGAGAGGACTTAAGGTCTGTCTTGGCTTTAAAATGCTCTTGGCTCTAAGAGCCCAGGCACTGACTGAGCCATGGGAACATTTGACATGATAATCCAGCAATAAATATTATGTAAAAATATGATAAAGTGTCCAAAAAAAAGTATATTTCTTTGACAATCATTTCACATTAGTACATCAGTTTCTATCACTGCATTGAGAGGCATTTATGAAAAGGGAACAGAGAAACAAGTCTCTTTTCATATGCACCCCATATGTGTGCTATATTCTAATTTTTAATGGGGCAACATTATAGTCAATTAAGTGAAACACAAGAGAGATTTTCGTACGGCACCCATCCTCATGTATGTCAAGGTTTTCTCAAATGCAATAATGAAAAAATAGGAGGCACATTAAATCAAATATTTGCCTAGGAACATACAAGATCGTAAAGTGGCAAATAGAGGACTGATTCCAGGTTTTCTAAGCTCACATTGTTTAGACCAGTCTCTACATTGGGCCCTGGATAGGCCAAGGGTGAGAGGTGGCCTGATGACTGTCCCTGGGTCACCAGTCGAGGCTATAGCATGGGTTTAAACATGGCAAACTGCAGGGAGAGAAGAATATTGGGGTAGGGTGCACATCATCCATCATCGGTCCAAGTGCAGGAAGGGTGACTATATGAGGAGGAATGTGTCAGCCTTCTCTTGCAGAATATAGATACGTTTTTCAAATGAGGATGTTTTATACAATTTTTTTAAACCATTCCTCATGGGTGGATGGGTGTGAGGAATACCAGTGATAGAGAACACAGATCTTTGCCATTGTAGTACCATATGAGGCAGACTGGGTTCATGATGGGATAAAGAAGAGGAGTTTGCTGTGTTACGGAACATGATTGGGGAGTGCAGCATCAGTATGGAGTTCACTATTGTCCCACTCAGTGTATATCCAATGTCCACCCGGAATGTTCATATGTCAGAGCAGTGGTTCAGAATGTGCACAATGTTGCAGTGTGTATGGTCGGAGCAGCAGTAACTGGAACAAGGCAGTAACCCTGCCACCTTGAGTTTGTCAGAGTCCAGTGCCATTAATGTATCATCTTGAAGAGGGGAAATTTCATCCTGGCCTCTCTTGCTTCTCAGCTCGGATTGTCCAGGGGCTCATCCCAGTCTTTTGACTCATATTTTATCTGGAGGCTAGTCTGCCACTTAGCACACAATCTCCCCACCTAGGCCTAAGTGTACAGGTGACAGATCAAGAGACTGTAAAAGCCCAACATTGATCCTATGAAATGCCCCGTGTATTGATGCAAGGAGCACAGGAGAAAATGAGATGACCCAGGGCTCGGGGACTAGTCATCTTGTGAGACAGTGGCATAGTTGGGTTTATTTCCACTCCTGATGGAGGAGCTTGGTGGAATCCTCCTCACAGTATCTAAAAGGGCCTGAATGTCCCCCAGACTTTTACATGATGCAGAGAGAGGATCCCCACCTCACACCATAGACACCAGTTGAGCATTTTTCCTCCAATACAAATGATGGTGTTGACCCATAGAGAACCTTATCATGGCAATAGACATCCACCGAAAGGAGGTAGTGCTCATGGTTTGACCATGGCCTGGATCATTGGTTTCACCTGCCCAGATGCAGAGGCGTGGAATTTGTACAGCCAGTATCGCCCAGTGGGCTTCTCATTATATTGTTCTCAATCTCAACCCCCAATGGAGGCTCTTGGTAATGAGGCTGCATGTAGGCAAGATCTGCCAGGTGCAAGGACATGCAATAGTGCTCAACAGAGGAGAGTCCTAGGCCACCATGGGACCAGTGGGCTACAAGTTTACCTATGGACAGTTGAATGATGGAATCACGTATGCTTTAACCATGCATTCCTTAAGAACGCACTCTCAACAACGACCATGTCTTTCCCATGCATGCTTTTACCACTCATGCCTTTACAACAAATGTTATTGTAAAAGCATGTGTGGTAAAGAAACATGCGTGGTAAATTGTCCCTCACCCTGCCACCTTAAACCTGATACCATACTATGCAATCCACCTTGCCCCAGCCCTTAAAACTGTCCTGCTCTGTACTAAAAACTACCCAACCCCCGCCCCCGCCCTGAATCCTAAAACCTACCATGCCCTGTCCTAAGAACTACTCGACCCCCTGCCCCCACCCTGAGCCCTAAAACCTACCCCGCCCTGTCCTAAAAACTCCCCCAACCCCCTTACCCGTTCCTGAGCCCTAAAACCTACCCCATCCTGTCCTAAAAACTACCCCACTCCCACTCCGAACCCTAAAACCTACCCCACCCTGCCCCCTTACATCTGATACCATACTCTGCAATCACCTTGCCTCAGCCCTTAAAACTGTCCTTCCATGTACTAAAAACTACCCGACTCCCCGCCCTGAATTCTAAAACCTACCCTACCCTGTCCTAAAAACTATCCCATCCATCCGGCCCTGCCCTGAACCCTAAAACCTACCCCTCCCTGTCCTAAAAACTACCCCAAACCCCTGCTCCACCCTGAACCATAAAACCTACCCTGCCCTGTCCTAAAAACTACCCTGAACCCCTCGACCTGAACCCCTAAAACTTACCCTGCTCTGTCCTAAAAGGTACCCTGACCCCCAACCCTGCCCTGACCTAAACATTCTGCTCTATGCTCCTTCCTGTTCCCCTGGACAGCTAGACTGCTCTCTCTGCCTTCACCATGCATATGCATAGTAAAGGCATTCATGCAAAAGACATAAGTGCTAAATGCATATGCGCGGTATTGGCAATGTGGTAAATGCATTGCATTACATTGACTGCATTGTAAGTGATATTTCCCCCTATGGACAGCCTAGGTCTCAATTTCACCCCCCAAAAAAGTCTTAATTCCCTTGTCTACGTACTGTAATGTCTTAAAGGGTATTAGCAATGGTAACATTCCTAGTACATAGGTGAACCTTAGTAGTGTCACCATTGTTACTTCCTGTGTCCTCCCTATACCAAGAGTTTGAGTTAAGACAACTTGGCGTAGTTAAGACTAAACCTTTCCAAAAGTGCTTCTATGTCATCTGCCACCATGTGATCTAGGTCCTGGTTATGGTAGATCCTCAGATGCATGAGGGTTTTCAATGAAAGTTGTAGCCGTCTATGGCTGCCCTAGCTATGGTATGTGAGATTGGCAGAGCCTCTTACATCCAGAGGATGCCGCAAATGTGGAGATAGTAACCATAAGAGCCAGGATGGAAGTGGAGGGGCAGAGATTGTGAGCAGAATCTCACCTACATAGAGATAGTGCCAATGGGCCTCATGGAGTGGGGATTCCTACTGTCTGCTTCAACTGTCGCAGAGCCATGGATAGATGCTTGCTAGCCAGGAAGAGGAGTAGTGTTGAAAATGGGAACCTGTGTCATGTTCCTCTGTGGACACGGAAGGGGTCCGAAAGGACACCACCACATTTGATTTGCGCTGATGGGGAGTCATAAAGCCATCGAATCTATAAGTAAAATCCTCAACAAGGAGTGTCACAAAGAGATACCCGCATTCAGAGTGTAGGGCCAGCGCTTCTTCTTCAATTAGATATTTGTCTAGCCACAAGGCGTGGGCCATGTGCGAAGATAGTTCTGGGATGACCTCCTTGCAACATACCTGTTAGAAATGGGGTCTTTGGATGGCAGTCCGGCTACCCCCTGTCCAAGCAAGGACCCTCACTCTAGTCAGGGTAAAGGGGAATCACTCAGTAAACTCCTGGTTACCCCCTTGGTAGCTTGGCACGAACAGGCAGGCTTAACTCAGAGACAATGGGTTAAGTATTTGTACAAACATACACAGTAATGCAGTGGACCACTACAAAAGTACACAGCACAGGTTTAGAAAAATAGTAAATATTTTAACTAAATAAACATGACCGAATACGATAGAAATCCAAAATAAATAGTTAAAAATAGGAATTTAGAACTTAAAAACATGAAAACAGTGTCTTGAGGCACAAATACTGAAAGTTGGTATTATGCGGTGTCGTGACAGAGTTGTTTCCTACAATGCGACGCCAATGGTGCCATTTACAGAGTCGTTTGAGTCCCAGGTACAGTACATTAAGAAGCAAGTAGGAAACAGGCTGGTGGACGGAGTCCGGGAGAGCAGCTTTGCTGGGTCTGATGAGGCGTTGGTTCCGGTGTCACAGGGCAGAAGGGTGGCGGTGTTGCGCAGCAGCGTCGGGTCCTCACTACACGTGGTGGAGGTGAAGCGGCATCAGATGCCAAGTCAGTTCCTTGGTTCCGGCAGATGCGAATTCTGGCAGAGTCACTATGCTGCGGGGCAACCTCACGAGTTTGCAATAACGTTACAGGGCAGCAGGTGCTGTGATGGCGTCAGATTGGTACGGATGTTGGGCTTAAGACACTCCGGTGTCAGCAAAGTCAGGCAAAATCAGCAGCTGCAGCGACGCAAGGCCTACAGGTCCATCGGACTTCTACGAGGTCCATGGCCCCGGGGCAGGCGGTGGCGCAGTTCCGGGCAGTGACGTCCTTTGCAAAGTCGCACGGAGGCGTCCGGCATCGCTAGACAGTTTTTCTCTCCAGGACTTCACTTCCATGGGTCCAGGAACTGGAATAGCACCCTCTGGTAAGCTAAAGCCGCAGCAAGTAGACTTAGGTCTGGTTGGTGAAGCCTTTGCTGTCCCTGAGGCTTCAAAACCTGAAGCAAGCTCTACTTCAAGCCCTGGGAGTCACTTGGCAAGCAGGAATGCAACAAAGTCCAGTCTCTGTCCCTTGCACAGGCAGAAGCAGCAACTGCAGGATAGCCCAACATAGTACATCACAGGCCAGGGCAGCACTTCTCCTCAGCTCTTCTCCAGGCAGAGGTTCCTCTTGAATCCTTGAAGTAATGTAAAGTCTGGGGTTTTGGGTCCAATAATTATACCCCTTCTGCCTTTGAAGTTGGCAAACTTCAAAGTAAAGTCTCAAGTGTCTGTAAGATGCTTTCTTGTCCGGGCCAGGCCCCAACCACACACCAGGAGGTTGGAGACTGCATTGTGTGAGGGCAGGCACAGCCCATTCAGATGTGAGTGACCACTCCTTTCCTGTCTTCAAGCACAGATGGCTCATCAGGATATGCGGGCTACACCCCAGCCCCCTTTGTGTCACTGTCTAGAGAGAGGTGCAAACAGCCCAAATATCAAACTGATTCAGATAGGGAATCCACAAACAGCAAGAGTCACAGAATGGATTAAGCAAGAAAATGCCTACTTCCTTAAAGTGGTATTTTAAACACAATCTAAAAATCAACTTAATTAAAGATGTATTTTTAAATTGTGAGCTCAGAGACCCTAAACTCCATATTTTTATCTGCTCCCAATGGCAATCTGCACATTATTAACACTTAAAGGCAGCCCGCATGTTAACCAATGAGAGCGATAGGACTTGCAAATGTGAAAAACGAATTTGGCAGCATTTCACTGTCAGGACATGTGAAACACATAAGTACATGTTCCACCTTTAACATACACTGCACCCTGCCCATGGGGCTACCTACGGCCTACCTTAGGGATACCTTAGATGTATAAAAAGGGAAGGTTTAGGCCTGACAAGTGTGTACACTTAGCAAGTCGAATCGGCAGTGCAGGACTGCACACACAGACCTGCAGTGCAGGTCTGAGACAGGTCTACAGGGATACTTATGTGGGTGGCACAATCAGTGCTGCAGGCCCACTAGTAGCATTTGATTTACAGGCCCTGGGCACCTCTAGTGCACTATACCATGGACTTACTAGTAAATCAAATAGGCCAATCCTGGAAAGCCAATTACACATACATTTTACATAGGAGCCCTTGCACTTTAGCACTGGATAGCAGTGGTAAAGTGTCCAGAGTATCAAAAACAGCAAAAACAGAGTCCAGCACACATCAAGAACCTGGGGAACAGAAGTAAAAAGTTAGGGGAGACCACGCCAAGGATGACAAGCCTAACAATACCCCACTTGGGGGCGGTGGACCATGGAGGGGATGATCTTCTCGAAATGGGCCACCAGAAACTGGCTAATATCTTGATAACCAAGTTGAGAAGAGAAATTGGCTTGAAGTTGCTGCAAAGGAGATGGTCCTTCCTGGGTTTAGGGAGGACTGTGAACAGGTCCTTGCCTGCCTTCATCCACTTTTGGAACATTGCAAGAAAGCAGTCTTCCTGGGGGTGTTATGGTACAGAGGATGGAGATGACCTATGTTATCTCCTCCTTGGTGATTTCTCCCCGGAGCAATTTCCTACCTGTCTCATTGAGGTTGAGTAAGTGCATTCTGACATAGGGTCTATGTCTACTTCGGGGATGTGGAGTTCCCAATAAAAAGCTGAAAACATGTTCATCTTTTTTCATTGGGGTTACTGATGATGTTTCTGGAATCAGTTCTTCTGACTGAGGTAGCCATTACTGCTTGCCTCTGCCTCAATTGTGTTGCTAGTAGCCTATTAGCCTCCTCTCCTTGCTTGTAGTGATGGCTTTTCAATTTTCTTAACACATATTCTGCTTTAGAAGTGAAGAGTGTGTTGAGATACATGCACGTGTTTTCCAAGCAGCGCCTAACAGTAACAGAGGGGCAAGTCGTATAGAGGCAAGTTAGGTTCACTATGACACTCTCTAACACCATCTGTTCTTCTGCCTTCTGTTTATTGGAAATGCTAGTACCTCTCCTCAGTTTCGCTATAATAGTTGTCTTGGCTGAGGCCAGCACATTTGTGCCAAGGCTACTGACCCCCTTTTGTACTCCAGGTAAGTGGCAACATGAGATTTAAGTCTGTCCGTGCCTTGGGGCAGCTTGTAACAAGACAGGTTGAGGTGCTAAGGTTTGTGAATCAGAATGGTAAGTTCCAGATTCACTGAGAAGTGAATTGTGGAGTGTTAAACCTGACAGACTTACTACTGATGACCAATGGTAAAGTGCATGTGCTCTCTCCCTAAACATGGTAATATTGGTTCCTACCTGATTGGTATATTTAATTTACCTGTAAGTCCCTAGTAAAGTGCAGGAGAGGTGCCCAGGGCCTGCACATTAAATGCTACTAGTGGGCCTGCAGCACTGATTGTGCCACCCACATAAGAAGCCCCTTAAACATGTCTCAAGCCTGCCATTGCAAGGCATGTGTGTACGGTCTCTCTGCCACTTCGACTTGGCCTTTAAAACTACTTGTCAAGCCTTAAATTCCCCTTTTTCTACATGTAAGATACCCCTAAGGAAGGACCTAGGTAACAAATAGGGCAGGGTGAGTAAAAGGTAGGACATTTTGTCATGTGTTTTACATGTCCTGGTAGTGAAAAACTCACAAATTCATTTGTCACTACTGTGAGGCCTGCTCCTCTCATATGGCAGCATTAGAATTGCCCTTATTTACTTTTAAGTGGTAAATTCTGATCTGAAAGGAGTGGCCTTGTCATGTTTAGTATGGCCAGAATGGTATTAGAAAATCCTGCTTACTGCTTACTGGTGAAGTTGGATTTATTATTACTATTTGTTAGAAATGGGGTCTTTGGTTGGCAGTCAGGTTGCCCCCTGTCCAAGCAAGGACCCTCTATCTCGTCAGGGTAAGTCACACACAATCCATATTATCCTGTGCCCACCCTCTGGTAGCTTCACACTGAGCAGTCAGGCTTAACTTAGAAGGCAATGAGTAAAGTATTTGTGCAATAAGCCATGCAATAACACAGTATAACACCACAGAAATACACCACACAGTGTTTAGAAAAATATAGAATATTTATCTGGTTAAATGCAGGTCAAAATGATCAAGGTTCAATCAGTACACGTTCAAATATCACTTAGAAAATGATATAAAGAGTCTTGAGTTCCTAAAAAGCAACAAATGTCTCTTGGAAGCACAAAGTACCTGGTTAGTGTTAAAATTCTCCCCAAGGGACCACAGAGGAGGAGATGCGTGGAAAGCGGGAAGGTGTGTGTCGATTTTTTCCGGCGCACACAGACGATGCATCGCTGAGTTTTCATGCAGGGCAGAATTTGCATCGATTTCTGGCACGTAGACTGGGATCCTTTTTGGGTTGCTGGGTTTTTGGACACCCTGGGGATGATGCATTCAAATCCTGAGTGTGCAGGACGAAGTCACAGAAGCTGTGTCGATCCGGTGGGCAATGCGTGGAAATTTCTGCCGCACGGCTGGTGCTTGCGTCGATTACTTTCAGGAAGTGGGTCTGCGTCGTTCTGGTTCGGCTTTGCGTCGATTCCGTGGGCTATGCGTCGAAGTTCCAGTCGTAATGTTGGCACTGCGTCAATATCCACTTCGGGGAGCTGGGCTGCTTCATTCCGGTTCGGTGTGCAGTGATTTTCTGACCATGATGCAGGCTGTGCATTGTTTCTTGCAGGCTGTGCATCAAATTTTCACTGCACAAGGAGTTCTTTTGCAGGATGAAGTATTTTTGGTGCTGAGACTTCAAGGAACATGAGGCAAGCTCTATCCAAGCCCTTGGAGAGCACTTCTTAGCAGAGCCAGAGGGCAGCAAAGCTGAAGGGCAACAGCAGGGCAGCAGTCCTTTGCAGAAAAGCAGTCAGGTGAGTCCTTTGGGCAGCCAGGCCGTTCCTCTTGTCAGGTTGCAGGTTTTGGTTCAGGGATTCTTCTCCAGTGGTATCTTGTCCAGAAGTGTCTGAGTTGGTAGGGTCAGAGACCCTGCTTGAATACCCATATGTGCCTTTGAAGTGGAAGAGACTTCAAAGAGTGACATAAAAGTGCACCAGGTCCCCTTTCAATTCCATTCTGTCTGCCAGGCTCCCAGTAGGGGGTTTGCCAGTCCATTGTGTGAGGGCAGGCCACTGCCCTTTCAAATGTAAGTGTCAGGCCTTCCACCCTCCCAGCACAGGAAGACCCATTCAGTATGCAGATATGTGCAGGTGTGACTGAGCATCCTGTGTTTGGGGTTGTCTGAGTGAAATGCACAAGGAAGCTCTCAAATAACCCAGCTAGACGTGGATTGGAGACAGGCTGTAAGGCACAGAAGGATTTGAGTGTAGAGAAATGCGCACTTTCTGAAAGTGGCATTTCTAGAATAGCAATATTAAATCCAACTTCACCAGTCAACAGGGTTTTGTATTACCATTCTAGCCATACTAAATATGACCTGATTACTCCTTTCAGATTAGAATCTACCACTCAAACAGTGCATGAGGGTAGCCCTAATGCTACCCTATGAAAGAAGGAGGCCTCACAGCAGTGTAAAACTAATGTAGGAGTTTTACACTACCAGAACATATAGAACACACATGTTCATGTCCTGCCTTTTACCTACATAGCACCCTGCCCTATCTCTGGGCTACCTAGGGCCTACCTTAGGGGTGACTTATATGTAGAAAAAGAGGAGTTTAAGGCTTGGCAATTACTTTTAAATGCCAAGTCGAAGTGGCAGTGAAACTACACACAAAGGCCCTGCATTGGCAGGCCTGAGACATAGTTAAGGGCTACGTATGTTGGTGGCACAACCAGTGCTGCAGGCCCACTAGTGGTATTTCATTTACAGGCCCTGGGCACAGGTAGTCCACTTTGCTAGGCACTTACAAGTAAATTAAATATGCCAATTAGGTATGAGCCAATGTCACCATGTTTTAGGGAGAGAGCATATGCACTTTAGGACTGTTTAGCAGTGGTAAAGTGTGCAGAGTCCTAAAGCCAGCAAAAATGAGGTCAGAAAAAGAGAAGGAGGAAGGCAAAAAGTTTGGCGGTGACCCTGCAGAAAGGCCATTTCCAAGTCTATTTTGGAAATTCTACTTTTAGAAAGTGGACATTTCTTTGCACTTACTGCCTTCTGTGCCTTACAACCTGTCTTCAATCCACATCTGGTCTGTGCTGGTTGAGAGCTACCTTGTTGCATTGCACCCAGACAGCCATAAACACAGGACACTCACTCACATCTGCATTCATCTGCACACTGAATGTGTCTCTGTGGGCAGGAATGGTGGAGGTGCTCTCTCTTACACTTCAAAGGCCAGTGGCCTGCCCGCACACAAAGGACTGATGACCCCCCCCACAGGGATCCTGGCAGACAGGGTTGGGTTGAAACGGGAACATCTGCACTTCAAAACCACTCTTTAAAGTTTCCCCTACTTCAAAGGCATTTTTGGGTATATATACTGGGTCTCTGACCCCATCAAATCAGACACTTCTGGATGTATACCTGGACTCTGTCAGAGGGACTACCTGGCTGCCCAAAGGACTCATCTGGACTTCTTTGCTGAGAAGGACTACTGCCCTGTTTGTTGCCCTGCAGGCTGCTGCCCCCTGAATCTTCTGGAAGGACTCTGCCTTCCCTACAAGTGCTCTCCAAGGGTTTGGATTGAGCGTGTATCCTGTTTTGACATTTCAGGGCCACAAAGACTTCACCAAAGAGAAGAAAATCCCTGTGCATCAGAAAATTGATGCAATACCTGCAGGAATTGACATAGCACCTGCCTTGTGGCTGAAAAACATCGCACCTGTTCCTTACTAGTAGCTCATCAAGGACTTTCAACGCATCATCCCTGAAATATCCCCACATCACAGTGAAGAACCAAGGTTGCACTCCTGGAAAGTGACACATCACCTTGCAACATTGAAAGAAATGAAGCATCATCTGTACCACACCGGAAAATCCTACGCAGTGCCTTATTTTTCAACCCATCTTCTCCTCTGCAATCCCTGTGCGTCATAATTTTTTACGTATCCCTGGTACTGTGTGTTAAATGGTTATAAACATTGATTCTTAAGGATTAAGATTAATTTCAACCTTTAATAAGTGATATCTTGGCTTGTCCATATTAGATTTTGGATGTTTTGATCTCATTTTATTCAGGTAATATCTATCTTCCTAAACTGTTGTGGAGTACGTTTTGTGGTGTTTTCCCTTTATTACTGTATGAGTTATTGCACAAATACTTTACACATTGCCTTTTAAGTTAAGCCTGCCTGCTCTGTTCCAAGCTACCAAAGAATGAGCACAGGAGAATTTAGGTTGTGTAGTGACCTATCCTTATTAGGATTGTGGTCCCTTTTTGGACAACGGTATATTTCTCTGCCACCTAGTGACCCAATTTCTAACAAGGAGTGATCTTAAGGTGCTTCCTCGAGAGTCAGAGTATCAGATGATACAGTGACCATTAGTTGAGGGGAGAGGAAATAATACAGCCTCAATTGAGTGCCGTGCACCGGTAAGAAGTAGCTGAATTCCCTATCTGCGGGATGCAGTAGGTGCCATAAATGCCAAATGTCAAGAAGGCAGTGTCCCACGGTGATGTCGCCCAGGAGGGCCCGGTCTACATTGTTGCCGTGTCAACTGGGCTGGTTTCTTCTAAGATCTTATCCCAAGTTTGATTCCAGTAGCCCACTACAAGGTAGTGGGTAGTGTCTATCTCTTTTAGCATGCAATTGAACTGTAGGAGCAATAGATGTTTCAGCCCAGTTGGTGCATAGAGTGTGCCTACACCCCGGTTCTGTCACTATTTCAAATCTTGACAAGTGCACACCATCTGTCTTGGTTGGTCCATGTCAAATGCACTGTGAATTGGAGGGACTTCTGTAGTATAAGAGCTACCTCACAATTCCGGAAAGTCACAGTCCCATTGTCTGATGACAGTGGGTGGCTGCTGTGGAAGACTTTTCCCACCCAGTGAGGCTGTAATTTCTCTGCGTCCATAGTCATGAGGTGGGTTCCATGAAGCAGTGCCATACCGATATGTTTGGAGTTAAGGTATGTGAGCACTTTATTACATTTTATGCAGTGTGTATCTATTCACAGTCCATGATATGACATTCAGGGGGTCATTCCGACCCTGGCGGTCCATGACCGCCAGGGCCGGGGACCGCGGAAGCACCGCCAACAGGCTGGCGGTGCTTCCTGGGCCATTCTGACTGCGGCGGTAAAGCCGTGGTCAGAAAAGGGGAACCAGCGGTTTCCCGCCGGTTTTCCCCTGGCCCAGGGAATCCTCCATGGCGATGGGGATTCCGACCCCCTTCCCGCCATCCCGTTCCCGGCGGTTTTTACCGCCAGGAACAGGATGGCGGGAACGGGTGTCGTGGGGCCCCTGGGGGCCCCTGCACTGCCCATGCCACTGGCATGGGCAGTGCAAGGGTCCCCCAACAGGGCCCCATAATGATTTTCAGTGTCTGCTTTGCAGACACTGAAAATCGCGACGGGTGCCACTGCACCCATCGCACCCCAGCAACTCCGCCGGCTCCATTCGGAGCCGGCTTCATCGTTGCTGGGTCTTTCCCGCTGGGCCGGCGGGCGGCCTTTTGGCGGTCTCCCGCCGGCCCAGCGGGAAAGCCAGAATGGCCGCCGCAGTCTTTTGACCGCAGTGCGGTCATTCGGCGGTTCCCGCGGTCATGAGGCGGTTGGAATGACCGCCTCAGTGTCCTCTGCAGTGACATCATAGTGTGCTGCATCAGGAAAGAGTGACAGTGGGGCTAAGAAGGTGGTGTGCTTTGCCATGCTGCGTCGCTGGCACTGTCCCAGAAAGACCTGCCCTGTAGAACAGGATGACAGTGGTATAGGGACCTAGGGCAAAGGGCACTGGTCAATGAGTGCCGGGGGGCTTAATGATACTGGTCTACCCGCTGTAAATGCTCAGTGGGTCATGCCTTTCAGAGTCAGGTCAGGAGAGCACCACATGAGGAACATAAAAACATTAGAACATTCAGGCCAGGTTGTGTGCTTCGCCTTGGGTGAACAACATTAAACAACAATCAGTAAACAGTGAACAGTAGACAAACAGGTGATACTCACCTGCTAGCAACAGGGACACAAAGAGGCAATTGTCTATGTGCACATCAGTCTGCACTGGTCATATCTTCAAAAGGGAGTGTGATTTGTCACATTCTCTATCCTGCACCACTGCTCTGATCTCCTTTTCCTTTCATCTCTGCAATCTGGTTTATCTGTCCTGATGTTTGCCTCCTCGAAGGAGCAGGACTCAGCCTCAGGGCTGGGTGCATCCACAGTCTGTGCAGTTGTGTTGGGGTGATGTGGGCCAGGTATATACTCTGGTCCTAGAGGCCTTCTAAGAAAGTTTATCCGGATCATGAAAGTCTTTAGATTTGCCATCCATCGTGATTCAAATACGTATTGGCTTGAAAAGACCAAACCTAATGCTCATTTGCACAATTGAGGTCCAAGGAACAAGAAGGCCTTTTCCCCTTTTGTTCATCTTCCTCTTGTACAAGTCCACCAGATATGGATCTTGTGGCTATCCTAGTCATACAGTCCATATGTACGAGCTGCCACCAGTATTGGCGTGCCTGCTCATGATGGAGGAAACATGCTAACATGGGCCGCTCCCTGTCTGATGCTATTGGTCTTGTGGTCTCATTCCCTGGGCCCTCTGAATATCTAGAGGGGCCTAAAAACAAGCCCCTTGAAGTTAGGAAGGAGCTCCCTGATGAAGACCTATGCGTCAGTCCCCTTCACCTCCTGTGAGATGCCGAATAAGCAAACATTGTCCCTGGTACTCCTGTCTTGCAGGTTGGCAGCCTTACTGCGTAGGTGCCATAGTTCATAGTCTCTGTCGGGCATGTGGTTGAGTCTTGTTTCCACAACTGTCAGGCATTGGTCAACCTCTCCACCTTGTCATGGAAGTCGACAATGTCTTCCTGGATAGACTTTGTTTCTGTCATGATGTTTGACATTTTTGCATCCTTGACCTCCAGTCTTAGCCCCAATATCATGAATTCTTTAAGGATCGGGTCCATCATGTTATCTGAGGAGTCCTCAGGTGGGGTGGTTGTGGTCTTGCCTTGAGAGAATGTCACTCCAAAAATCAGCTCTGTGTTATTTTGCCAGAGGTCAGCATTTGTGTTTCCTCCTTTGGAATGTGAGCTGGGCTCTGGTGGTTGACGCAATGTTCCCACCTGTAGGGTGAGCTGATAAGCACAAGAAAAGGGGAAACATGCAGATATCCTCCTCTCTCCAAGTTGGGACTCCCCTGGCAGAGTCTGTTTGCAGAGGGTCCCCAGTGCCCCTTGTGTGTCCCCCGAAAACTGCCACTTGAAGAAGGAACACTGAGGAGGTGGGGCGATGGAGCAGAATTAGATGAAGAGATCCCTTGGTTGTCGGGGTGCAGTCTGTGATATACCACAATTCCCCATTGAAGCTCACCTGGTATCTGTGACGAGGGCATGGAGGCCCTCCCACCTGGCCTTGGCTCTTTGTATTCTGCCACCAGTGGGTGGGGGAATCAGTCTGCTCTCCTGGAAAAAGGGGGGTGAAGGGGCACTGACATCATTCTGGGTCCGTCTTGCCCAGCTGCAGCTTCACATGCCACAGGTCATTCTGCCCATTCACACAAAAGATCTGAAGGTCTTCTGCTAGGGTGGGGAGGTAACACCCAGCCGACAGGCTTGCAAGCTAAGTCCTCTGTCTCAGGATTGTCTGGCTTCAGCAGTCCCGCCAGGCCTCATGCCGCTACCCACAGACTGACAACACTCCCGCTTCACACGCTCCAGGCCACAGTGATGTAGAGGGGAGGTGTGGAGAATCCCCCAATCAGGCCACAGTCAAGTTTGGAAGCCCTCACTGATCTATCTATGGTTTTAAAGTGTTGTATTCTGATGTTGTATCCTCTGAGTCTCCCTGCAGTTCTTCCATGCCTTTGAAGAAAGCTTGTACTGGCTAGCATTCCAGTACTACACTTGTTCCATGTCTTTAAAGGAAACTTGTTCTGAAATACCACAATTGTTCAATTTGTTCTGGGAGCACTGTTATGCTCTTAACCAGTACAGAATGTCCTATGTGTGTGTGTTCTTGCTCCACATGTTCTATCTATTTCTCTATGTTTAAGGTCTGACCAAAGAATGTTTGAGCTGTCTGACCATCCTCATGGTCAAAAATGATACATAATCTTGATTAGAGAAAATGGGCTTTAGGTAAACTCACTTCAGTTTTTCATCATTCACATATTAGATCAGCCCTTTCAAACGGAATATATTCAAATGAAGATAAGATCATCCCTTTTCAGCCATTGCCTTTGTTGCCAATATTTGGCTCTACCTAATAGAAAACAGCTCATCTTTAGGATGTCAGGTAGTCTGAGTAACAGTATTTTGCCTGCTTGCAATGTACACCCTGCTTCTAGAGAAGTCCAAACACAGGAGATATTGCCTTCAGTTCACCCCCATCAGCTCACCTGCAAATGCAAACCAATGCTAATTAAGTAATAAGAATACCAGCAGCTCCCCAGCTATTGCTACTGGACCACAACTTTCTTATACAGAGTGTCAAGAATCACTGCACCAAGCTTCAAAACCATGCCACAATCTTGAAACTGTATTCTGCATGCTCTATAATTGTTCACTGTTTGAAGACGGCTTACAAGTGTAAAGCTTACCTTTTTTTAAAGCACATGCTGTCAACATTTAGTTGGCTTATTTATTTTTGTGTGTTTTTCTTTATTTAATTAAGCGTAAGCTTGCACCACAAAGAAAACCACTACCTTGATTTTTAGGAAGAAGGTGACACAAGTTTTGATGCAAGGAGTCTTCTCTGAAAAAGTCTACAAAGATCAGTCTCACATACTCTGCAGTGCTGGTCCAAGTGTGGCAAATAGGAGATTAAATATCCTCATTAAACATTCAGGGCTCAGCGTAGCTTACTTTAAGTGCTTTGAATTCCACTAGTGAGCTGATACACCACATACTCACCTGTGCCTCCTATACCACTTTCTGTCCAATCCAAACTCTGCTACTTCCTAGAGAATGGTGCACCTGGGTGTGAGCCGTGTGCTTACGTGAGTGCAGGATATTCAGCATATTTTGTGAGTGCGTTTTTAAGGGATGTGCCAGTGTAAAAGCAGGATTACGATTGTCTTTTGTGAGTGCAGGGTAAGAAGTCTGCAATATTGAAAGTTGTGCCTGTGTGAGTGCAGAGTGAGGCATATGCTCCTTCAGTGTAGCGTGAGGTACCTACCCATGTAAGGACAGTAGTGACAGTGTAGGGATCTTATATGTTATGTCTTTGTGAGCATGCACTTTACAAGGGACAAACGTATTGGCATTGGTAATGTTAAAGATCATGGCTTTGATTTACTTGCAGAAATGCAGTGTGAGGAGTGGAAATATAATATTGTGTACATGAGAATCATAGTGAGTTTGGATGTGGCAGATGCAGACTCTGTTGAAGGAGGTTGTGTTATGTTGGGGTAGCTAACAGACTAAGGGGGTTATTCTAACTTTGGAGGAGTGTTAATCCGTCCCAAAAGTGACGGTAAAGTGACGGATATACCACCAGCCGTATTACGAGTTCCATAGGATATAATGGACTCGTAATACTGCTGGTGGTAAATCCGTCACTTTTCCGTCACTTTTGGGACGGATTAACACCTCCTCCAAAGTTAGAATAACCCCCTAAGTTGTTGCCTTCATGATGGGGAGGCTCAGTTATTTTGCTTGCACTTGGGTCAGTGGCAATCTAGATACACCACTGGTTCAATTTGTAATTGCACAGTACTCGAACTGTATTACTGTGCAATCACATAATTTTTGTATGTTCATTTATGACACAGCCAGTACTGTACAACTCATACCCATAAATTTGTGACGTAAAATGTGGACTTGCCATTTCTGCACTACAATGTGCATCTCTCAGAATTTACTGTCTTTATCCATGGTGCATTTGAGAAGGTTTGATCTGTTAAAATGTACCCTTGGGAATGTTTTTGCTATTTAAGTAGCTTTGCATGAATTCCTGCAATATTATTGCCAGAATATTTGCCAGTCTTTTTACATCTATGTTAATTAGGGATATTAGCCTGTAGCCAACACATAGTACTGGGTTTTTCTGTGTCCTAGGTGGGAGGATTTTTATAACTTTATTGATTTGTTCCCAGTATTAGCAGGATATCCCAGCTTCTTTCTAAACCACTTATAAAATGCGGAGTAAAAGGGGTGTGCTGATTCTTTAAAATGAATGAGTATCACATCATCTCCCAGTAATTTATCAGACAGTATGTCAACTATCAATTCTGATATTTATTTATTTATTGACGTTTTACATAAAATGTACTAAGACCTTGAGCATCAAAGTATAAGTATTTAACAGTCTAGTACTAAATCATAGCACATAATATACAGCTCTAAACCAGCTGACTTAAAGAAGATACAATACTGATCTACAACATCCTCATATTTAATGACTGCTCACAATTTACTCCTAAACAACAATATGAGATCATTATATACAGTAAACAGGAACAACATACAGATACACTGTAATACACAAAATTGTGCAAAAATTTAGATCTGAAATTAATGAGTAGAGTTTGCAGGTATCACATACCTAGTATAACTTGCATGCAACAAATATGAGCTGTATCAACAGCTTTTTGGCTCGGGTAAATATTGTGAATTCCTTCATATAGTGAGGCCTTTGTATCCTTTTCCCTTGTAGTTATTAACATTTGCTATTTTATGTTATGTAATGTTATGTTATGTTATGTTATGTTATGTCATGTCATGTCATGTCATGTTATGTCATGTTATGTTATGTTAGAGCACACTAATCACTTTCGGGAACGCAGCCAGGGGGTAGGTGCCATATCTGACACCGGTTGACTACAAGTCTGTTGTAAACCTGGCAACAGGCCTGCGTGATCCCATGAAGCACGTTCTCTAGTTGGGATGGGTGACTAATAGGAACAGCAAGTCCGGGTTAAAGTGAACTCGAATCTGTTGTAAACCTGGCAACAGGCCTGCGTGATCCCATGAAGCCCGTTCTCTAGTTGGGATGGGTGACTAATAGGAACAGCAAGTCCGGGTTAAAGTGAACTTGAGTAAGTGACTGTAGACGTCTTGACTGTGAGCGTCAGAGTGCAGGAGTCTATATTATCTGTTTTTCTTATTGGAGAAGTCCAATGATATAGTAGGTCCTGAAGAAGCGTCATAGGATCCGTGTGGACCAAAAGAGACGCAAAACATGTCGACCGTGTATTGAGGAACGTCTGATAATTACTGACTTCCTCCACGTTCTATCATTTTTTCCAGTGAGTGTTTAAGCATTATCTCTATTTCACTCCCTTGTTATTTTTTAATCTTGGCCATCACCCAACATCAAAGAATAAATGAATATTTAGTGAGGGTTCTGAGCCAATTTTATTCTCTATTTTGGTTTTTCTTCTCCCTCTACGGACCCATATTTGGTTCCGTGGCATCATCGATAACAAAAGACCTCCGGCAAAGAGCCCCCCTTCAGGGGGTGCCCGTCAGACTTTGCAGCGCCGGTCTGACGAGGAGCTGTCCGATGATGAAGCATGACACCTAATATGGTGTTTGAGGACTCTTGCTCCTATTGATTAGGACTCCCTAGTATTTTCTCCCTTTATCTCTCTTGGAACAGTGTATTGTATTATATAAATAGAGCACACTAATCGCCTGTGAGGGTATGCCGGCCCTGGAGCACATGGGTGAGTTTAGGTCTGATGGGGCTTTCTTGAAGAACAGCTTCCTGCATAATTCAAGAAGGGAGGAGAACACTCTGATGTTTTGTGGGCAGTCGTCCTAGGCTTAAGGATCCATGTAAGAGATGATGTGACCTCCTGATCTGCATTTGTGTATGTATGGGGTGTATGCTACTGAGAGTCCATCAGAGCAGAGATGCCTGGTGGGGTTGGTGGAACTAGATGCTGCTGCTATTTATGTACGCAGGGCCTATGTTGTGGAGTGTGTTGTAGGCGTGGGTGAGGGGATTGAAGTGTGCACATTTGTGTATTGTGAGCCAGTGGAGTTCCCTGAGGTAAAGTCTTATGTGGGCACAGCGTGGGAGATTGAAGACTAGTGTGGCAGCTGAGTTCTGGATGGTTTGAAGTCTCCTTGTCAGCTGGTTAGCTTTTCCAGAGTGCAGAGGGTTTCTGTAGTTCAGTCTGCTGGTGATGAAAGTTTGGGTGACCTTTTCCCTGGTGTTGTCTAGTAGCCACTTGAAAATGTTCTTCAACATGCTCAGGGTGTTGAAACAGTACCCTGCAAGTATGTTGACTTGTGCAGCATGTTCAGTTTATTGTCAATAATGATTCTGAGGATTCTTGCTTATGGGGTGGCCATGGGGGTAGGTCCGAAGTATGTAGGCCGCCAAGTGGAGTCCCACAAAAAGGTATCTTTTCCAAAAATCACCACCTCAGCTTTGCCTGTGTTCAGCTTGAGACACTTGGACTTCACCCAGGTGGCAACTTTGTTCACCTATGCAGTGACATTATTTCTGGTGTTGAGGGATTTGTCCAAGAGGGGCAGTATTAGTTGTGTGTCATCTACGTAGGAGGGAATGTTGATGTTGTGCGCCGAGATGAACATCTGCCAGCAGCCCATGCATATGTTGAAGAGCATAAGGCTGAACAAGGAGCCCGCTGGTGCTCTGCAGTTAAGTTCCTGTGCTCTGAGGAGTAGAGTGGAATGTTGACAGTTTGGGATCTTCCAGTGAGGGTGTACCCTTCGTTTTATGGAATTGTCTGATCAGGATGGGGTGGAAGATGGTATGGAAGGCTCTGGATAGGTTGAGAAGAATGCGGGCTGTGATTTACCCCTGCCAAGGATCATCAGGATTGTAGGAAAGTGCTCCTTTTTCAAATGGTCACCCCCACTTTTTGCGTGATACCTCACGCAATTTTGACTGAAAGTGCACTGGGTTCCTACAATTCAGGTCCCCTTTGCCAGAGCTCTTTCTCTAAAACTGCTCAATTGTCCCCATTTGGCAATACCTTTGCCCCCTTGTAAGTCCCTAGTAAATGGTACCCCTTATACCTAGGGCATGGGTATCAGAATGGGTCCCTGGGGGCTGCAGCACATATTGTGCCACCCTCAGAGATCCCTTACCTAGCACATTCAGACTTACATTGAAGGCTGCATGTCTTGGTACAGCTAAAAGTGAAAACACAACATGTCACACAGCCTGTGTGCCATGATCCCTAAACACTGTATGCAATATATGTAGGTCACCCATATAGCAGGCTTTACAGCCCTAAGGCAGGGTGCATGATATTACATGTGATGAGATATGTGCGAGAAAAGATAAGCCCCTGGTGTGTCTTTGTCGATTCCTATACATAGTGAGTGAACAGGGAAGCTATTTTAAGTGCATGAACTGGACACTGTTCAATACGAGTTCCCCAGATACATGATGGCTTCACTGAATATAGAAATGTTTGGTATCAAACATCTGGTATTAATAAACCCTCACTGTTGCAAGTGATGGATTTATTAATACATGCACCACAGGGCACCTTAGAGGTGCCCCCTGAAAAACTACCCATGGCTGACTAGCTTCAACTACCACCAACAGACAGGTTTCCTGACCCACAAGTGTCAGAGCCTTTGCTCTTGGGTGGACAGGAAAAAGCCTGCTCTGGCAGGGGTGTTAGCACACTTCTCCCAACAGGATGACCTGCAAATCTAAATCCCAAGGCAGAGATTCTAACCCCCTGCCCCACTTGGACCAGTGGGAAAAATACAAGTCAGGAAGGTGTGTCCACTTTACAGTCAGTTTTACCCCCACAGTGAGCTGCCTGATGTAGACATTAATTTTTAAAGTCTGCCATCTTGGTGATGGGAGAACTAAGAACTCATGTACAGGGTTATGCCCACTTCTCAAAGGAAGTGGTCCTCTAAGATGCGTAGTGATCCAAGGGGTAAGTAGCCCATTGGCTACTACCCTACACTCTCCTAAATTCCCCTAAGTTCAGTATTTAGGGGAGCCAGTGGCACCAGGAGATCAGATCCTCCTACCTGAAGAAGGACACTCCGGAGATGCAAAAGGCAGCAACTCAAGACCAGTGACTGACTCAGTGTGAAACCTGTTATCCTGCCTGCTGACTTCGACAGTTGGGAGAAAGGCACTTCCTCCTCCAGCTGCTGAAACCTCCAAAAGCCCAGAAGGACTGCTAGCCTTTACCCCAGTTCAAGGAACTCCTGTGGAGTAGTGAGCTGCTTCCATGTCTCTTGCAGGCACCCAAGAAACACTGAAGAGGACTCCGGGCTGCCAAAACCTGATGCTGGACAGCACCACTGCACCTGTGCCCCGTAGTCCACGTTGAAGTGGGCTGATGGTGCCAATGTGGTCCCCAGTCCCTCGAGAGACAACGTTCAATGTGGGTCTCCCCACTGTGAGCTTCCAACTAATTCCTGCAGTCTTTTAGTGCAGTGCCCCCTCTACCGCAACCGCCTCTGGTCATAGAAACCCAACGGTCATTTACACCTCTATACCCGGCCGCCCTGGACGGAGGAGAAGAGGACCACTTGTGTCCCTACATCCCTGAGTCTTGTAAGACCTGAGCCCAGTTGTTGGTTTAGTTAAACTGAACTCCCAGTCCACGCCTGCAGTCTCTTTCTGCTGCCCCCCCAACTGTGAACACCATTGTGGCCACCAGCTATGATAGAAACTCAATGTCCCTTGCACCTCTGCACTTGGCTGCCTCAGACTGAGGAGAAGGGGACCACTGGTGTCCCTGAGCATTGCAAGGACTGAAGACCCGAATGAACCTCCAGACCCTTCCTGCAGTGCCTTTCTGACCAGACCGATCACTATTGACTTCCCCGAGGCATTCAATGCTGAACTACACCACTGCATCTGGCTGCCCCAGTGCTGCCTGGGGTGACCTCTTGGTATGGCCTAGGACCCTGCCCCCTTACCCACCTCATGTCTGGAAGAATGGTCCTGTAAGTCACTGCTGAATACCAGTGAGCCGTGTTTGGTGTTACTCCATAGGATAGCATTGCAGCGTCAGAAAATTGCACCTTGTCAACTTTTCCAACTTGTGATAATGATCCATTTTAAAACATACTTACCTGATCATATTGATGATAGGTGCCCAAACATATATAAAGATACTTGTTATTTTTGTAAATTGGTGTGGATCTCTTTATTGAGCCGTGTGTCTTATTTATTGGCTGTGTGCCAGTGGTAAATGTCTAACACTCCTCTCTGATAAGCCTAAGGCTGTGCAACTACACTACTCCCCCCAAAAGAGCACCTTGGGATTACAAGAGCAAGCCTCTGTCCACTAATAATGGGGCCCTGGACTCTTTGCACAGCATACCTCATTTTGGTATTCTTTTTAAAGAGCCGTCCTCCTACATGGATGTCATCTGTTGCTGCAATTAAGGCAGTTTTGGTGCTGTTGTTGGGCCAAAAACCTGATCAAATGACATAAAGAAGCTGGTGAGTGCCAAGGTGATCAGAGAGGTGCCTTTCTGGGTTTGGAAGGAGGGATACTGGTTAATGGTTAGCAACTTTGATCAGTTTCGCCAAAGGACTTCTTCAGATAGGCAGTTGGTGGCAGCATGCTTCCATGGCTCCCGAAAGATGGCTGTTTTAATGGAGGTGTTGAGGATGTGTGTGAGGGCCTTGTTGAAGGTGTGGTGTGGGCAAGGGTCCGATAGAGATGATGAGAGTATGCTTTTCATGACTGCTTTGGTTTCCTCTATGATGATACTATCCCATGTAGTTATACTGTTGCCTTTGTTTGTCACAGGGAGACTTCTGACAAGTTTCATGGGGTCAAGTGGTAGGACAGAATTATTGTATATGGTTGTGATCTTGCTGCAGAAGTTCAAGAGGTTGTCACACAGTTCTTGAGTTGCGCTGGAGTTGCTCGAGGCTGCTGTGTGTGTGGTTAAGTCTCTGCTGATTGCAAAGATGTCTGTTCAGCTGTTGGACCTGATGTCCATTCTTTCAGCTGGAGCTTTCTCCTTGGTTTCCCGGATCAGTTATCTCTTCAGGGAGACTTTGACTATGTCATTTTCCACTTCCCTCTGCCTGTTCTCCACCTCTACTCTAGTTGTTTACATGGTTGTTTGGATAGTTTAAGGTCTTCTGTATACCATTTTGAGCTCAAACCAAACTCTCACTTAAACTCAAACACTTCCCATGCCCCATGGAGCACTGGGAGTTGGAAACATCTTACTATCAAGATTATTAATCCTAAGAAATAGGTAGACAGTTTCATTCATCAAACTCTTATCTGTGGTCAGTTATTCCTAGGGAAGGAGTGAGAGAAGCATTGGCAGAGGAGGAAGTGTTCTAATATATTTGAGGAGTGAAAATCAATCTTGTACCGGAGTAAAGGTTGTCTGGGATGAATCGAGTAGAAATTCTTTGAGAACTGAACCTGAAGTGGTGCATCATTATCTCGTTCTGTATGGTGTCAAGAGTTGAGGCCAATGCAATAATTTTGGAAGGAGATTAAAAATTCAGTTACAGCTTGGTGCTATTGGCCGTACTGGGTGGTTGTATATTTTGGATTCTTTTGTTCTGGCACTGGTGCAGAGCCTTTAGTACTGTTTGATATATTGCTACCAGGTATGAGAATGAGTGGCCCAATGTGATCTGTTGTAATCGGTTGTCAGGGTAAGACTTTAACTTTTCATCAAAGACCATGTGTTCTTTTAAGGTGTTGAATAAGGATGCCATTGTTGACACTATATTGAATGTCTCTGATAGATCTAGTAGAATCAAGTAGAATCAATAAGCATGTGCCACCACTGTATAAGATTCAGAGAGCTTTGTCAATGATTTGTGTGATGTTTTTTTAAATACTACAAATGGCTCTCAAACTAGAATTGAAATCATCAAGAATATTTAAATTTTTGATGAACTGTTTGAGCTGAGTATTTCCACAGCTTTCCATGATCTTGACAAGGAATGTAAGCTCAGAAACCAGGTGGTAATTTAACTCATGAGTTATATAGTGTTATTTTTGGGAAGAGGAGACAATTGACCAATTCTAAAGTAGGCCAGAAATACTCCATGTTTGAAAAAGAGATTGAGGAGGCAAGATAGTATGGAACTGAGAAATTGCCCATCTTTAGCCACGTTAGTGAGTAGCTGCTCATCAAAGTGGTCTGAGAGATTAAGCCTGGAGATTATGTTAAGGAGCTCAGATTGTGATATGTCTCTGAAGTTAGATCTTTTTAGCTGGAGTAAGACCTGAATTATTGGAGGATGATGGAAGGGACACTTTGAGCTTTTTGACCATTTTGTCCAAGAAACTACCACATTCATCACATTTGTTCAGCTTCAGATTTTATTAGCAGAGATGTTGATTTTGTCACCACTTTGACTATCTCAAAGAGCTTTTGTTGGTCTGTTTATGAAGAGATCTGTTTGAGGTTTGATCAAAATTTGTCTTAAAATATAGAAGGTAATCCAGCTTTGTTGGGATATTCAATGTTATTTATAGTGAGTTTATGCTGCTAAGCACATTCAATAAGCCAGGGAAGCTATATTTCTTATTGAGTTTCTTAGTACACCAGTGGTAGGATATTTTGCTCATGAACCTCTCCATTTTGTGAGAGACTAAGACATGCAGGTTTTCAGCCACATTGTTTTTAAAGTTCCTTGTAGTATCATTTATATTGTGATGATTCAAAAAGAATAACAATAAGATTCCTCATTTCATCCCTTTTGCACGAGGGACCATTTCAACTTAGTCCCACCAGGACTGATATGTAGTAAGTCTGAGATTGGAGGTATCCATGTGGATTCAGTAGATGTCACTGTGGCTTGATTGAAGTTGGTGTTCAATATACTCACATGGGAAATGGCTCATTCAGAGTGGTATCAAACCAATAGTAACATTATTTCTCAGGAAGGAGAGGCAGGGTTGTCCTGTGTGGATGGGGTAAATAATTAGTTTGGGGAATGGAATAAAAAGCTCTACACAGAGGAGAATGAATCTCTATTCTGACCAAAATAATTTTCCAAAGAGTCCTTCTTGATTGGGGGTCTGAACCAAGTTACTGCTTACTCGGCAAAGCAACATGGCCTTATAACAGTTGTACAGCAATGGGTGCATGGTGCACTCCTGTACGTGAAAAAATTATGACGCCCATGCTGTATGCGTGGGAAATTTGACGCAACATGGACAATATGGTGGACATGTCATGTACCTTATTAATTTATTAATTTTCATATCATATTTTTTGACTCTGCGTTCTGTGCACTCCTGTACGTGAAAAAAGTATGACGCCCATGCTGTATGCGTGGGAAATTTGACGCAACATGGACAATATGGTGGACATGTCATGTACCTTATTAATTTATTAATTTTCATATCATATTTTTTGACTCTGCATTCTGTGCACTCCTGTACGTGAAAAAATGATGACGCCCATGCTGTATGCGTGGGAAGTTGACGCAACATGGACAATATGGTGGACATGTCATGTACCTTATTAATTTATTAATTTTCATATCATATTTTTTGACTCTGCATTCTGTGCACTCCTGTACGTGGAAAAATTATGACGCCCATGCTGTATGCGTGGGAATTTGACGCAACATGGACAATATGGTGGACATGTCATGTACCTTATTAATTTATTAATTCTACACTAGAACTGTAAACTCAGCCTCACAATAATGTAAGGGAACAATGAAGAAATTAATTTTGACTCTGCATTATGTGCAATGTTATGCGTAAAAAAATATGACGCACAATGTGTATGCGTGAAAATATGACGCATAACGGGAAAATAAAAACAGCGGCCATTTTATGCAGGAAGTGATGTAATAGGATATCCTGTTTACAAAATCTGTACTGGGAGTTAACTTTCACTTTCACTTTGCAGTCTCAGATTTATCTAGACTGTGTGGTTGTGTGAAAAGTGTAGTCCTGTGTTTAACTGCTTTTGTGTCCTGTGTACCTTGTATTTTGTATTTTTGTGATCCTAGTCTTGTTGTCTAATATTGTCTCAGTCTGTTTAGTGTACTTTTGTCCAATCCTGTTTTTGTTTGTATTGTCTGTGGGAGTCTGTTCTGGGTAGTTTAACTTTGGGGTTAGTTGGGCTATTTTTCTTAAGTTTTCTTTTTCCTTCACTACTCTACCTTTCCCCATTTCCCACTTTTACTTGTTTATCTCATTTTTCTCCTTTAAATTATTTAATATGTCAGGTAGGCCTCGGCTTGCCAGGATGGGTGAGGAGGAATTGGGGGGATTAATTTGGCTCATTTGCCATTTCCTCCCACTCATGCTGGAGGCTGGGGGCCGTGTGATACAGGGGTATCACACGGAGGCACGTAATGTCCGGTGGGGGAAGGTGCGCCATCACCTGGTCCGGGTGTACGGGAGCATGAGGAATGAGCATCAACTAAAGCACCGCTGGGCTGATCTCATATCCAGGGAGCAGGACCTGCTGGACCACCTGGGAATCAGGATTGGTGGCCATGTTGGTGAGTACAAATCAATTACATGTGAATAAAAGAAATCTGTGTGGGGACATGTGATGATTGTTACCCAATCTGCTAGATAAGTAGCTGACTGTGTGTAATGCTAGGGAAACCTAGGCCCATATTTATACTTTTTTAGCACCAAATTTGTGCCGCTTTTTGACGCAAAAACGGCGCAAATGTACGAAATACAATTGTATTTTGCAAGTTTGCGCCGTTTCTGCGTCAAAAAATGACGCAAATGCGGTGCAAAAAAAGTATAAATATGGGCCCTAATGTGTATTTGTAGCACAATGTGTAGGAAGACCAATGCTAGCAGTCAGATGGCTCATGTTTTCAACACATACCGGATGCCTGTAGCTGTATGTAATGTAGTGTTGCCTTTGTGTCAGACAAGGAACACGTTAATGCCTCTATTTGAACTCTACAGGTCATATTGGCCAGTGAGAAAGTCATGTAGAAACAACATACCTACATATGTTGACGCCATAGCTAGACAGAAAATTGTAAACCCATAATGATGCTATAAATGTGTGGTGCCTTCACGTCACATGAAGTTAGCTATGTTGTCCACACATATGTCACATGTGTGTCTGGTTGCTGTGTGTTGAAAATGTCCACCTAGCCTGTTTGATTGTGAGGGGTCGTGCAGTCCTCAAGTAACCAGCTTTTGGATGTCTCTCTGGGATGCACATGATGAGATGTATGCAAGACATTATTGTTGGGGCATACTAATGTAGGGGTATCTTTGACAACACCTGACTGTCCTGGCCACTGCATGTGTGTAGTAGGGTGTGTAACTGTAGCAGGAGACTCATCCAGTGTTAATGTTGAATAAAAATTCATCCATGCAGTATGAGCATGTGGGAAAGTGTATCATTACCATGTCATATTCACACAGTGTCATAGTAACTGCAATTATTTGTCAGTGCACCGAGTCTGAGTATATTCTTCCTTTCATGCTTTACAGGTGGACCAGCACCGTACACCGTGGGAGAGGTGGCACATTTTGAGGACCCCGATACCTACAGTGAGTGTGGCCTGAGTGCTATATTTATTGTTTGCTAGTGATGCATGATGGACTACTGTGTGTTCAACAGAATTCATGATTTGATGCGCTGGCCGTTCATTGGCATTGTTGCTTTAGTGGGATTTCAAATATCACTTCTGTTTCTGTAGACCAATACTTAGCCATCTCTCAGATTTAGGGGCTGTAGGTCATTCCAGTTGGGCCGCTATGGGGAATGGGATGAGTCATGTGGAATACACTGGTTAATGTAAGTGTTGCTCTGGGACTTGGCTTGAACTGAGTCTGCATATCAGACTGACATTCTCCCAGATAGCTTTGGCAAATGGCTTGTATGAAATTTGCAGCTTCCTAGTTGAGGATGCACTGTGTACACTGTCGGTTGGATCTTCCGGGGGCATGTACTTCCACTAGTTGAACTAGAAGCGTGTGTGACTAGAGTGCAATGGCCTAGGTGTTCAGTCGACTCATGATCATGGGTGTTCTTGCTCCTCTGTGTGTGTTGTAAAACATGCCTCAATGATAGTATGTGATGTTGGCCTGAGTCAGAGCATTTTGACATGTGTGGACCTTGGATATGACAATGTTTGGCTGACTCCAACGTGTTGCTAGCCCTTCATTGGTGTTGTGTGTGAAGGCACATACTTGTTGGCCTTTCTATACACTCCTGGGTGTGCATTGAACCTGGGATTGTTGGTTGTTCTTCCCACCCCACCCTCAAAGACTGCCATGTGATTGGGAATAGGGTACCTAGGACTGTAGCAACCAGTATTTTACACGTACTTGTGACCTTTTGCAACTTTGTTTGGAACCTAGGGCCAGATGTAGCAAACAGTTTTCAAGTTGCAAACGGCAAATATCGCCCTTTGCGAGTGGCAAACGTCTGTTTGCTATGCAGAAATGCATTTTGTGAGTCGGAACCGACTCGCAAAATGCATTTCCGACTCGCAAATAGGAAGGGGTGTTCCCTTCCTAATTGCGACTCGCAGTGGTATGCAATTCCATTTGCGACCGAGTACGTGGTCGCAAAGGGAGTGGCAGTTACCATCCACTTGAAGTGGATGGTAACCCACTCGCAAACTGGAAGGGGTCCCCATAGGACCCCTTCCCCTTTGTGAGTGGACCCAAAAATATTTTTGCAGAGCAGGCAGTGGTCCAAGGGACCACTACCTGCCCTGAAAAAATCCGAAACTAAAGGTTTTGGTTTTTTTTCTAAGTGCAGCTCGTTTTCCTTTAAGGAAAATGGGCTACAATTGGGAGAAAAAAAACCTGCTTTATTTAAAAGCAGTCACGGACATGGAGGTCTGCTGTTTCCAGCAGGCCTCCATCCCCGTGAGTGCCCATAGTCGCTAAGGGGGTGCAAATTGGGACCCACCTCTTTGATATTAATGAGGTGGGTCTTTGCGACCCCATAGCGACTCGCAGACGGTGTCGGAGACATCGTTCTGCATAGCAAATTGAAAGTCGCAATTTTCCGTCTTCCTACATCTGGCCCCTAGTGTACACATTCGGTTATGGCCCATGGGTTCAATATTAGCAAACAACAAATTACAAATGGCCTTGAGTGAGGGTTGTGATAGTTAGCACATAGAGTGACATATGTAGTGAAGTCAGTATGCGGAAGAGGTTCAGCCATAATGTCAGATGCATTAGGCATTATTTGGATGAGTAGTTTAGGCTGATGTCATCCATCATGTAGAGACATGGATATGCTAGGTGTGAGATGCCCTTATGTATGCAGGCTTCACATGTACTTCCTCTGAGACTTTAAGTGAACTATGTTGTGACAATTGCTGCAACAAATACATTACAAGTAATGTACAAATAACCCATTGTGCTACTCCACCCAATGCAATTCCAAAGGTAAATATTTGCCATTTCTCTTCACAGCTGCAAACATGAGTGCCGCAGATAGACACCAATTTGAGAGGCGTGCCATGCGATACAGGCACATCCTGCAGGTGCAGTCGGGGTACCGGAGGATGGCCCGAAAATATCAATCAGATCGGGCCTCCGGGGCATGGTGGGCCACACCACAGGGTGGGCCTACATTGCCCACAACAGCCACCAACACCACATCCACCAGGTCTCCCCAAGTGGCCCCAGCAACGTCGGGCACAGTTGACCCTGGTTCCTCATCCAGACCTGGACCCAGCTATGTTCAACAACCAGGACAGTCCAGTGGGCATTCAGCTGCTGGCACAAGGTCCACCTCGGCCGGCACACAGACAGCATCAGCCCCTCCTGTGGACCCAGCCGCATTCCTGGCATTGAGCCGTAAATTGGACAAGGTGTTTAATAAGGTGGACAAGCTGAGCCAGGATGTGGCGTATATAAAAAAAAGGGTTCGCTCCATCAGGCGGACCCTACGGAGGGCCAACCTCTAGGACATTTGCCTTGTTTTACTTTTACCCCTCCCCTCTCTCCTCTTTCCTATTTTGTACTGATAGTTGGGTTTTGGGGATTAGTATTAGGTTAGTATAGGTAATTAGCTTAGTTAGTGTTAGGGAAGAGGGTGGGGGGTCCTTATTCTTTCTATCTTTATTTTTTGGGTGGGTGGCTGGGTGGGTGGGGGTCAGTGTGGAATTCCTGTTTGTTTAAAAAAAAAAATACAAAAAAATATATGATTGTTTAGGATAGTATAGTATGTGTGTAGGTTAGTAAGTGTTGTCCTGCATGTGTCCTGTCTCATAATGGTGGGTGGGGGGTTGATGTTTAGATCGTTTCGTTATATGTGTAGAGTAAGTTTAGCTTAGGTTAGTTAGGGACAGTTGTGGGTTAGTAGTAGTCAGGTTAGATTAGTGTAGGTATTACTTTTCCCTTAGTTGCCTCTTGTGTGAATAAATAGTAATAAATATATAGTTAACCCTTTACATGATGCGTTAGGTGCTACTTTATCATGGCCTTGACATCAGTGTAGGTGAATGTTTTTGTATGACATTAGTGTCCTATGCTAGCCATCCCCAGAAAATGGAGGTTTAACATGCCAGCTACCCCTGTGATAACTTGGTAAGTATCCACCATTTGGGAGACCCACCATTGATAGTTTGCATTGATCACCAAGGTTTTGTGTTGGTGAGTATGTATTCTACTTCACAACGTGTGCTTCCAGACTTGTTATTGTGGGTAATTTCATAGGTCGGACTGCAGTGTGATGTTCAGGGAGATCATTGTAGATGGGGTGTTGTTAACACTCTTGTCTTGTTGCCTTCATTGCTGACCTACATCATGTGTGTGCTAATTCTGCATGACTTTCCTTCATGGAAGTATACTCAGAAAGGGTGATTGATGCAGTGTTTTTTTTTTATGTTTGCTTACATTTTGCAGCATAATTTCATGTTTTAGTATTGCATGGTGCCTACATATCTCAGCCACCATTAGTTGACTAGAATTGCTATAGATGGTGCATCATTCTGTCCAACACAGCATGATTGTGTGTGGTTAGTCCCTTCATCAGTTATTCTCCTCAGTATGGTAAGGCTATGATGCAATCCTGGCCACTGCACAGATGTATCAGACTACATGATGTCAGGACAGTTGTATTGACAAACTACATGGTTGCCACACAGGCACTTTGGAGTTATGTACTGCACAGTTGAAGTGTGAAATAACACAGAGACATATTAGGTGTGCAAGTGCTATTTATTTATAGGTGCAGTGGAAAACAAATTTACTATATTTTAACTACCAGGACAGATTAAACTTAAAAGTATATGCTAACTTTTTAAAATCACTTCACTCTGCCCTTGGGGCCAACCAGGGTTTAGTTTAAGGTTGGTAAATATGTAATAAAATGTAAGGTTTGGGCCTTGCAAGCTTGTACACTTGCCAGGTGGAAATGGCAATTTACAACTGCACATACCTGCTCTGCAGTGACAGGTCTAAGACATGTTTAAAGGGCTACTGTAATTGGTGGCACAACCAGTGCTGCAGGCCCACCAGTAGCACTTAATTAACAGACCCCGGGCACATGTAGTGCACTTTACAAGGGTCTTACTAGTAAATTAAATAGGCCAATTGTAGATTAGCCAATGTCACCATGTTTTAGACTACAGAGAACCTGCAATTTAGCACTTGTTAGAATTGGTAAGGTGCACAGAATTCTAAAGCCAGCAAAATTTAAGTCAGAAAAACAGGAGACCAGGAGGCAAAACATAAGGGGAAACCACACTGACAATGCCCGGTCCAGCATATGTGTTATGACATTTAGGCACCTATCAACTTTAGACTATGGTGGTCATTATGACCTTGGTAGTAAGGTTACATCCATGCCGGCGATGGCAGTAGTACAGTCGCCAGGCCGGCGGTAATGACTGCAGAATAATGACCATGGTGATCCCTCCCATAGACAGCCAAAGTACCACATCAACCACCAGCGTGGTATGACCACTGAACACGGAAATAGCCACCTACAGGCAGGCAGAAGACAAAGATCCGCCTACCATTTTATGACATAGCACACCTCCAGGATTTCTGGGGTGGTAGCAACAACACCAAAAGCCTGGCAGAAACACATAATTTAAAAGGAGACACTCACCTACAGGGACATTTAGGAGTCTGCGGCCACCATGGAACCAGAACTGCAAGTCTTCCTGATGATGTACCATGCCATGGTCTCCAGGAGTGCCAGCGAAGATAACAACGGTGAGTAGAGCCATCTAGCACACAAATGAGGGGGGGGGAGTGACACACACACGCACAACACACACCATACACACACACCACACATCCAGAACCAGCTGCAGAGTAAATCGACAGTAACAGGAGCCAGGAGCAAAGAAAGCCAGGACACATACCTCAGTTCCAACCACTGTAATTATGTTGGATGAAAATTCAAATAAAAAAAATACACAACTGCATATATACATTCAAACCCACAGGCGAGTTCAAAGTCTCTAATGCCCACAGGGCAAAGTCCAAGCCCCAGCTTGACTTCTGACAACATTGAGACTCCACTGTTCAGGGGCATCATGTTGGAAATTGGTAGGCACCTTAGGGTTCTGGAGGGGGCTTCTTGCACACTGGTTCTGGAGGGGACCCTTGCCCATTGGTTCTAGAAGGGGCTTTTTGCCAACTGATTACTGAGGGGGCTCCCTGCCACCTGGTTCTGGAGGAGACCCTTGCCCACAGGTTCTGGAGAGGGCTCCTTGCCCACTGGTTACTTAGGGGGCTCTATGCCAACTGGTTACTGAAGGTCTACTTGCCCACTGGTTACTGAGGAAGCTCTTTGCCCATTGGTTCTGGAGGGGGCTCCTAGCCCTCTGGTGTTGGAGGGGACTCCTTGCTCTCTGGTGTTGGAGGGGGCTCCTTGCCCTCTGGTGATGGAAGGGGCTCCTTACCCACTGGTTATGAAGGGGGTCCCTGCCCACTGTTGATGGTGGGGCTCCTTGTCCACTGGTTCTGGAGGGGTGTCCTTGCCCTCTGGTGATGGAAAGGGCTCCTTGACCACTGGTTCTGGAGGGGGGTCCCTGTCCTCTGGTGATGGAGGGGGCTCCTTGGATACTGGTTCTGGAGGGGACTCCTTGGCCTCAGTTGTGTGAGGGGCCTCCTTGAGCTTAGCTTTTGTAGGGGCCTCCTTGGGCCTAGTTTTTGTAGGGGCCTCCTTGGCATTGGTCTTGGGAGGGGCCTCATTGTCCTTGGTCTTGGAAAGGGGTCTCCTTGGCCTCTGTCTTAGGAGGGGTCTCCTTGTCCCTACGTTTTGAAGGTGGCTCCATGGTCTTGGTTGTCTGTTTGGGATGTGGTGGCACTTTAGCCCTCCGTTTTGAGGGGCAGAGGAGTTTTCCTTGGGGTGGGGGGCTGGTGTCACACTCATGAGCCCCTTAGTGCAGCTGGAGACTTTGGGGGTGGTACAGTGTCAGACAGGGTGCTTGAGGTACTGGGCTGGGGGGTGGGACCTTCCTCTTATGGGCAGGAAGGGGGGAGGGAAGAGGTCAAGGTGTCGAAGTAAGCCTCAGCAAGGCCAACTAGTGCAAGGGGTTCTCCCTTCTCTGCACAAAGTCCTCAGACCATATAGGAAGCAGTTGGCACAGAAACTGAAATAAGAGACAAAGTTTAATAAACCTCAAGAGGTGGTACTACAGTTCAAACAGCACCCTTCAGCAATGTTTGAAGTAGCACACTGAACTAAGAGAGCATGGTCCTTTTATACCCACGCAGGGGCTAAAAAGAAGGTGATACAATTATAGAAGCAAGACTTATATACATATAAGGTCATATGGAAATGCACAGTCAACAGGTAGGAGGGGCTAACAATTTTCAAGGACTAGTAGACACATTACTGTCTGTTACTAATTACTAACAGCTGCAGATCTTACTGGGCATGTGCGAAAGTGGGAGATGCTAAATATAACTTGTCACTAGACAGATTTTCAAGAGAAGTTAACAGGAAGGTAGGACAGAGCACATGGCGAGCACATGGCAACATGTGGCCGAGATAATGGCTGCCATGAATACAAATGGATTCCGCAAAATGTTCACAATAGTTGCTAAATACAAGATGTCTTCTGCTAATGCTTAATCTAATCGCTACTAAATCACAACAGACGACCCTTTCAGCATTAGCTTAAGACATTCGTCTTTCTGGGAAAATCTAAATGTTCATCTTGTATATTTATGCTCATCATTTCAGCTATTTCGTTATCTAACGTGTTGTACTTTAATTTCTGTAATATTTCTTTTGGTAGGCATACAAGCAGTAATACACATGGAGCAAAACATTGGACCACAATGAATACAGATACAGCATGTGAAAAATATTGCAATCATTACACACAGGATAGTCAGTAGTTTCCAGCCCCAGGCGGAAACAAGAGCCCAAAACCATCCAGAAAAAGTCCAAGTACCTGTCTCTGTGTGAATTTCTGCAGCAATTTTATGCAATTTAGATATTGCAGCATATACTGAAGGTGAGTGATCTGGAATGAAAACGCAGCAACTCTCTACCGATGATGCGACATGCACCAATTCGATCAGCTGATATCACATCTAGTACCATACGATTTTGGAGCGCTACAATCCTCGCAATTTGGAGCTCCTCTGTAATATTCCCAAGTGCCAGAGCTGCCTGATTGGTAACAGCTTCCACAACCCTAGTCAATCGTCTCACTTTCCTACTGTTTAACGCAGCACCCACAAAGGAGAACAACCCTAAATTCAAATCAACATATTGTTGCAGGCTAGTGTCCATTTGGTCTACCTCATTTGTACTTATTGTCCTTTTATATCTATTTTTAAAGATGTCATTGAACAGTTTAAAATCTCGGTGATATGATGCAGGTGCCAAAAACACAGGGGGTAATAGAAAAGATACATAACACACACCTGACCACCCAACAGGTAGTTGGTAATATCCATAGTTACCACAAACAAAATATGTATTATGTGAAGCTGTAAAACTACTAATATTTACCCCCTCAATAGTTAAAATCAAGGTACAATCGCTTATCCCCACTGGAATTCGCCCAATGCTACGTATACATAAATCTGCTTTAGTTTTTGTAGCAGAAAAAACAAATTGTTCTTTCTTGTCAGAGTCTCTTATATTTGTGAAGACATATGATATTGAAGCATTGTCCAGTTAATAGTCTTCCCATTCCCATTTAGTTCCTTTGGCTTGGGGCTACCCATCTTTGTCTTGGTAACATACTTTATTAAGGCGAAAAAGAAGTCCGCCCTCTGTACGTTTTCCAGATGCAAACAAAAGCGTATACCAAGCTTGACAAGAACCATTGTGTGAAAAAGGAAGAGGAATGAAAGGTGTTCCTCCTTTCTTTTGATGCGCAGGTATCATTCCACATACCCAACAGTTAGTAGTATTTGTAGCATTATGAGTATGATGCAACATCTGAATGAAAGTATTATTGAAGTACGATTGACGGTGCTTCTGCTCATGATAGGGAAGCGTAAAGTAATAGTGATCCTCTATTATTGGAGTAGTGGCAACAAAAAAATCACAAGCAGGAGCCATCTTTTCAACAAACCAGGTGATTATTGCAATAACCCCAAAAACAACAACAAACCCCATAGTACTAATGATCACTTTGTTATTCATTTTAGCAACAGTGATAATCGACCCTTCCAGAAATTAATTAAAAACAATCGTTGGAGCTCTTATCCCTGGGCAGCCGCTGATTTCGTCACCACGGGCCAAGACGGGTGTCACTACTCTAATGCATGGCTGATTCCCCCCCCCTTGCCACATTGGCTCTCCGTTTCACTAACCGAGGGCGGTAGCTCAACCACTTTTCTCCAGCACTACAGATTCTTTCCTCGGTCTCAAATTATATCGCGACACTCCAGAAATCGTATGGTCCGGGAAGAACTCTGCAGATTAATCAGGTGATATAGCACGGCCTTTCTCTGTAGTCAAAATCTCTCGATGATCGGTCAGCACAGCAGGTCCCACCAAGGTAGGTAGCACTCTCTTGCATTGAGTACTATGGACCCAATTCTTTCGGTTCGTCACTCGAACTGCTGTCCTTGTCGCAAGGAGCACCTGCTCTGGGCCTCGCCACCTTGGTTCCAAGCTGCTTGATCTTTCAAAGGACTCAATCATCACCTGGTCGGAGTTCATGGCCTTCACCTGTAGATCTGTCAGGAAGTGCTTCTCAAACCTGTTGATGAATAGAAACCAAATTGTCAGTTAACTGTGCCAAATAATCATTCATCAGGACACAAGGTACATCATATACAGAATTTGGCTTAGGAAATCCCCAAATATTCAATGGCCTTCCAAATACTATTTCATAGGGGGTAAGGCCTGTTTGAGAGTGTGGCACTGACCTAATAGACAATAATGCCAACGGTAATGCATCTGGCCAAGTTAAAGATGTGGAAGCCTGTATCTTTGTCAACTTCAGCTTCAAAGTAGCATTATACCTTTCCACCAACCCTGCTGATTGTGGGTGGAAAACCGCATGGAACTTCTGTTTGATCCCTAATCCTTTCAAGACATACTTAATAACTTCCCCCAACAAAGTGAGGTCCCTTATCATTCCATAAAAGTCTGCAAACACCAAACCTAGGGAAAAATTCTTTCAAAAGCACCTTCGCTGTGGTAATGGCAGTATTATCCTTTGTGGGGTACACCTCTGAAGGCACATACCACCACCAAGACATACTTTAAATTGTTGCAGCGTTCAAGCTGAATATAATCCATTTGTAGAACTTCGAAAGGTGCAGTTGGTGTAGCAAACCCTCCTGCAGGAGTTCATGTCCCATTTCCAGGATTGTATTGTAAACAGATCAAACAAGACTGTACTACTCTCTTAGCTGTACTGGAAATCTATGGATGCTCCCAAACATGCGTAAGCAACTTCATTATTGTTGAAGCTCCAACATGTGCCAGTCCATGTGCTATCTGAACCATTTGTACAAAAGCTATAGGCAATTTCCATGTATCCATCTGCATATTCAGCCAACAGCCCTCATAATCCAATTCTCCTTCTTCAGACCATTGCTCACGTTCTTTCACAGAAGCAGATTTCTGTTTATCTAATACGTTTTGTCTAGCATTATGCCAACGTTTAGCTTGTGACTTCACTGCAAACATAGAAGTAGTACTTCGCTGCATCGCAGTCTCACGTGCTACGCGGTCCGCAAGGGCATTACCTTGCCCTATCTTATCGGTCACTTTCTTGTGTGCACTACATTTCACAATAGCTATTTTCTTAGGATATGTCAATGCAGTCAAGAGGTTATGCACTAATTCTCTGTGCATTATCTGCATCCCGTGGGATGTGAAAAAGCCTCTCTCCTTCCAAAGCAAACCAAAATCATGAGCCACTCCAAAAGCATAGCGGCTGTCTGTATAAATGTTCACACAAGTCAGTGCTAAGCTCACATGCTCGTGTCAAAGCTATTAGTTCAGCTGCTTGAGCTGACTTCTGTGGTATACGAGCTGCCTCCACTACTGTGGTATTTTGTGATTGCATATGCAGCTGAGGTCGTACCGTCTGGCAACTTCAAACAAGAACCATCAACCCACAATTCCCCGTCTACATCTGGAAGGGGCGTATCTTGCAAATCAATACGACCCTTTGTCTGTTCTTCGGTAAGGAATATGCAATCATGTGTATCTTGTGACTGAGGCTGAGTCACCGGATATGGCAACAAAGTGGCTGGATTTAGTGTTGCACATCTCTTCAGTGTAATGTGAGGAGCCAGCAATGTCAATTCATATCCTGTCAGGCGAGCGCTAGTTAAATGTTGCGTCTTTGTTTGATTTAAAAGAACATCAACCGCATGGGGTACTAACACCAACAGCTTGTGTGACAAAACTATCCCTTCACTCTGACATATTGACACAGCTGTTGCTGCAACTGAACGAAAACACCCAGGCAACGCTCGAGCGACAGGATCAAGTACTGATTAAAAATGTGCACAGGGACGCTGCTTATCCCCATGTGTCTCTTACTAAAACTGACAATGCACATCCATCTTTCTCATGTACGTAAAGTGCAAAAGGCTTTGTTTAATCTGGAGTACCTAAAACTGGTGCTGAACAAAGGGCTTGTCGTAGCTGCCGGAAAGCAGTCTCACATTCATCTGTCCATGGGAGGGACATTGGAGTATCTTTAGTCAAAAGTGCTAGCAAAGGTTTGACAATGTGTGAAAACCCTAATATCCATTGCCTACAAAAAGAAGTAAGACCAAGGAATGCATGAACATCTTTCTGAGTAGAGGGTACTGGTGTGTCTAAAATTGCTTGAATACGATCTGATGTAAGTGCACGACCCTCCTTAGACAAAAGGTGACCTAAATAGGGTACCTTTGGTCTACAATATTGCAATTTCTTTCGTGACACTTTATGATGGTGTGAAGCAAGAAAAGAAAGTAAGGACAAAGTGCACTTATCCCATTGCTCAGGGGTACCAGCTGCCGACAAAATATCATCGACATATTGTATGAGAGCCACACCTTCAGGCAAAAACAAAAGAATCAAGTGGTCGTTTTAACGCTTGACTATAAATACTAGGACTCTCAGTATTCTCAGTATAGCCTTGAGGAACTCTGCAAAATCTATATGATCGTTTATTCAAAGTAAAACCAAACAAATATCATCTGTCAGGATGAATAGGGATCGAAAAGAAAGCATTCTTCAAGTCTTTCACAGAGAACGTAGTTGCTGTCGTGATGTCAGATACCACAGGATATTGTGGTACCACAATCTTGTTCACTTCTCGTAAACTAATAATGAATCGGTAAATCCTAGTATCAGTATCCTTTTTCAGAATAGGAAGAATCGGACTGTTACAAACATTATACAGAACTTCCTCAACAATTCCAACTGCAATAAGATCATGCAAAATTCGTATGAGTGCTTCTTCGCCCTCCTGTGAAATTTTGTATTGAGGCAAACGTGGCAATACAGCTCCCTCCTTGACACTAAAATGTACCGGTGGAATAATCAGTTGTCCCACATCGGTATCTGAAGTAGCCCACAAAGTACTAGGGAGTGAAGCTAATGCAATATCCTCTTTAACAAGACAAACTCTTTCCATCACAGGATGATTATCATTCAAAATAACACGCACCCCTTCAGGAGAGCATCGTATTGTAACCCTGAAATACTTGAGCATATCAAGACCCACAATATTGTCTGGTGTATTTGGAGAAAGCAAAAATGGACATGGAGCAGTAAATTTATCAACATGGAATGCAAGTGGTTGTGACAATGGGCTAGGGGAAGGTGTTCCATCGAAACCTATCGATGTAATGGTTAAGCCAGACAGGGGAGCCCTTGGAATCAATTGTTTAGACAAGGTGCTACGAGTAGCTCCTGTATCAACCAGAAACTGATCAGTAGACCCCTCTGATCTACTGGAACTTCATCTGATTCCTTACCCCATCCTAGGCAATCCTATGCATAAGCAGAATCTTGGAAATCAGGCTGCACATGGTTAGACATCTGGTATTGGTTCCGTCTCTCAAAAGTGTTAAACCCATCCTGCCTTCGTGCATTAGCATCAAACCTAGCATGATCATTTGTGCTTCTTCTAGGCCCTGAATATCCTGAGCGATTTCTCATTTGTCCCCGACCACGTGAACACTGCTGAACTCTCGTAGTGCTGGACAATCGGCAGCCCAATGCCCAAATTTCTTACAATACGCACACTGATCAGCAGACAAATTCGAACGAGTGTAAGAAGAACCATAAGATCCACGTCCACCTCTATCACTACCTCTAAAAGGCGGACCATAAGATTGAGCCAACATAACCTTCGTCTTTAATTCTTTAATCTTTTTATCCTCGCTACCTTTTGCTTCTAATTTATGACGTTCATAATACTGACCCATAGTCAAAAGAGAAACCGGAGTAGAGGTAGTCCATGAACTTTCACTAGCTTTTAGACGACTAGCTATTCCTGGTAACAGATTTGCGACATATTTATCGACAAATAAATGTCTGCCCGTATCATCTGACAATAACTGGCCGCTAAAATCATGAAATGCTTCTTCAAAGCGTGTAAAGAAATCAGAGACCGATTCATCTGCCTTTTGCTTACAAGACGCTAAAACAATCCAATCTATCTTTTTAGGGGGAATAATCGTTTTTAACTTAACTAATATAGCTGCGGTAAGATCTAGAATCAACTGATACCTCTTCTTCGCAGGTTCCATATCCCTGTCCATCTGTTCTAAATCTTTCCATGACGCTCCAAAAACGACACGATCATCAACTTTACGAACAGTTCGCCACATATCTGGCGGTAATATCAATCTGAAAAATAAATCAATGTCAGCCAAAGTCATAGTACAAGAATTAATTGCTCCCTCAACTTCCTCATAAAAGGTGGCTGGATTTTTCCACGGGTCAGGTAATGCTGTTTTAGGTGCCATTACATCTTCCCTATTCCAAGGAGTATACACCCAATTATAAATAAAATAACCCTTAGCATCAACAGAAGTTTTATCATCACTTGTACCCGATCCTTGAGGAGGAACATACAAAGGCGCGGCCTCCCGCATTGGTTTCTCGTGAAGTATCATAGTCTTATCTGTTCCGAAGATGGAAGCTTGCACCCCACCGGTCTGAGATGTCCATGCATTTATGTCCACGGCCCTTTTCTCCTCTCGCAAATGGACTGCCGCAACACATAATTTCACCAAACGCCTGATTGCATCAGCCACCTGGGAGAAAACAAAAAGACCATCACGCATTTGCTTACGATCAGCTGCTACATCATCGGGCTCTAACTCATCAGAATATTTCCAAAATAGTTCAATAACTTCTGTGCCAAATGCCTCAGTAAAATATAGCTGCTCCTTTTCCGTCCACCCTTTCATGTTGTCTAAAAGTTCAGAAGCAGAGACAACGCTACAAATTGTTTTACGAGCAATAGATCTAAGCTCAGACTCACGGTCAGCAGGCAACATAGAGCGACTGTCTCGTATCTTCTGTTGCTCCGAACTGGAGACCTCAGCTAACTCATGAGGGGCAGAAGGAACGACATACGGAGGTGGAGGGTGATCTAGTAACAAAAAAACATCGTGCGGTTTATTAAGGATAGGATAGAGAGGTTGCGAAACAGTGTATTGGCCAGTTATCTGTAATCTACGTTCTTTCTCTTCCCTCTCCTTTAAATCGTTTATTTCTTTCTTTCTCATTTCCAATGCTTTCACATATACATTCTTCCGCTGCTCTTTCTCAAGCAGGGCTTGCTCACGCTTCATTCGTCCACGCACTTCCTTCTCCCACATTCGTACACAGTCAAACATATCTTGCCTAGACCTTTGCTTACACATACATTGTTCCACATACTCAATCTTTCGCAAATCAAATGACCCATGCATAGGCCAACGTAACTCAGGATCCGCACAAGTGTATTTATTCCATAATGTGCTGTACATTATAGAAGAAAGACCATGTTTAACAAACATATCTCTATTGGGTGTCCCCTCTGGGGGTGCGGGTTGCGATTCTTCCAGTCTCAAATTGGTACCATTACAAAAGCAGCACATCCTATGAAGTGCGCTAAAAACAGGCATGCCAAAAATAGTGCAGAATATGCAGTATTATAATCAAAGTAGCACTTAAGGTACCTCTAGTACGATGTGCCGTTCAAATCAAAATTAAATTGGAGAAAATTCTCCTCATTACCTGCCTATATAAATTGCAATTTATATATCAATTCAAAGGACACAAATTGACTAGTCACCCAAAACACGAGAGCCACAGTAAGTGGTGCTAAACTTCATTACCAAACAAAGGCATCAAGGGTTCGCCCTTCTCTGCACAAAGTCCTCAGACCATATAGGAAGAAGTTGGCACAGAAACTGAAATAAGAGACAAAGTTTATTAACAGCTGCAGATCTTACTGGGCATGTGCGAAAGTGGGAGATGCAAAATAAGAGACAAAGTTTATTAACAGCTGCAGATCTTACTGGGTATGTGCAAAAGTGGGAGATGCTAAATATAACTTGTCACTAGACAGATTTTTAAGAGTAGTTAACAGGAAGGTAGGACAGAGCACATGGCGAGCCCATGGCAGCATCTGGCAGAGATAATGGCTGCCATGAATACAAATGGATTCCGCGAAATGTTCACAATAGTTGCTAAATACAAGATGTCTTCTGCTTCTGCTTAATCTAATTGCTACTAAATTACAACAAAGGTGGGAAAGGAAAAGCTTCTTAGGGCCAATGGGGCAGGATGCGGGAGGAGGGATGGGAGTGAAGGAAGAGTGAGCGTGGTTGTAGGAGAAGGAGGTGTGCTGGACTTGGGTGCAAGTGCACGGACAGTGTGTGAGTGTGTGAGGTGGATGGCTGTTGGGGGTCTGAGTGCAAGCGTTTGTGTGTCTTTGGAGGGGGGCAGACAGGGTGGGAGAGGAAAAACAGGTTGTATGGATGGATGTTGTAGTGGTGTCTACAAGTGAGGTGGGTTTGCTGCAAGATGTGGTGATGGTGGTGACTGCACCTGTGGTGTGTGGGGTGCATGTCTGCGGGTCTGCTGTTGTGGCGTCTGTGGGCAAGGATGTGTAGGTGGCAGGGACTGTTGATGTAGTGTATGCAGGTGTGAGAGCGGATGTGACTATGAGGGAGGAGGAGGAGACAGTGGAGGCAGTCGATGATATTGTGTGTGCATCTGTGTGTTGGCTGTGTGAATGCTAGTGGACTGAAGTACTCTGCCTGTGTTTGTCTGTTCGAATCTTGTGTGATGTTTTGTGTGCATGCTTGTCTGAATGTGTGCATGGGATGGGTTGGGGGTAATGAGACTGGGACTGGGAAGTGGTAGTTGGAGGTGGGATGGAAGAAACAGCGACACTGGCTGCCATCAGTGAAGAGGCCAGAGCCTGAAACGATCTCTGTAGGGCCACCAAGCCACTGTGAATGCCTTCTAGGAAGGCACTGCATTGCTGCATCTGGGATGTAAGTCCCTGGATGGCATTCACTATGGTTGACAGCCCTACAGAGATGAATCTCAGGAGGTCAATAGCCTCCTCACTGAGGGCAGCAGGGCTGTCTGGGGCAGGGCCTGAGGTGCTTGGGCAAAGGAGATGCCCACTCTCCTGGGTGAGGGGGCACAGGCAACTTGGTGGGGGGCTACGGGGAGGGTGGTGCTGGTACGAGGGGTGGCAGTAGAACTTGCAGCAGCGGTGGTCCCAGAGAGGTGCACCCCCAGCAGGGAGCTCTCATCAGAGGAGGAATCTGTGCCAGTGGTATCAGCTCCTGTCCCTGCCATGGTGCTCCCCTCGCCCTCTGTCTCGCTGGTCCTCTTAGCATCGGTTGACTCGCTGGTGCCCCTGCTCCTTTTCAAGATGATGCTAATGCACACATGGACAGGATGACAAAAGGAGAGAGGGGGGAGAAAGAAACAGAGCACATGGACACTCACAGCACCAACAGCACAGATGGCATACACATCACTGTCACACACTGAGGCTGAGAATGGGCAGTATGGCTGACACTGGCATTTCAGTGGCTCAGGTAGGAACCAAACATTGCCAGCTACATACCCACTGGGACCAACTAAGCCCTGTCTGCCGTGGAAAGTCATCTACCTAGCTATCCAAAACATGCATTTCACCCTATTTACCTAAGCTGGACCATGCAGCAATGTCTAAACTGGCATATTGGGGCATCCACTGACAAGTACGCTGCACAATTCCAATGCCAGGCAACACAGATGGTTGTCAAACACACTTTGTGTCTGCAGTGATGCCCTCACGTGCCCATCCACCTCTGGGTAGGTCACCGCCAGTATGCAGGCCATCAGGGGGTTCAGGTTCTGACGGGTACCCTTCCCACGTTGGGAGGCTGTCCCCAGCTGGGCCTCCGCGGTCCTCCGGGCCCAGCGTCTTGGGTCCTCCCACCGTTTCCTGTAGTGGGTGCTCCACCTGCTATAGGCTCCCAGGTTCCATACTTCCTTGGCGATGGCACACCACAACACCTTTATCTGATGGGCGCTTACCTGCAGAGGAAACACAAACAGTGGGACACCATGAAAAAGACAATCCAGCATGTCACACATATGGCCTACAAACTGCATTAGCCCCTCATCAGGCACACACATGACCCATACCCCTGCATTAACACTTCCACCAGCCATACCCCCCAAATGACACACTGCTAACACAGTCATATATCTACATGCAGCCATGATGTACTCACCTGTTGGTCTGGAGGCCCATACAACTTCCCATACAGGGGAAGGACCCCATCAACGAGCCTCTCCAATTCCTCCGATGTGAAGGCCGGGGCCCTTTCCCCTGTGGCACGTGCCATGGTAGGTTCCAGACGCAGGTCACAGCAGCACACGCAGTAGAGATGTCATCCTGTAGAAAGTCAGGAAACAAGTGAAGTGGTAGAAATAAAATGGAGGTCACATCCATGGTAGTGAACACTGTCACAGCTGGCGATGGTCATCATTGGTTCCCAAACTCCATAGAGGGCCATGTTAGTCAATGCGGAATTTCACGGTGGTGAGGCCGCCTCCCACCATGATGCGAACGCGGGCTTAGTGAGGTCAGTTCCACCTTCTCTGTATACAGGACAGATGGTTGCAATTTCCTAATGCTAGTACACATGTACAGATTAATAAGTGCGTCATTGTAGTTGAATGTACTCACCTATACTATTCCAGTGTCCAACAAACAAGCATGCTTTGTGTACACTGCTGTAGTGTGTTCATGGTTCCTGTTATCACTCCCTTCTTACTTTTGGGTCCCTTAGGTACCAACCACTGTGGAGGAATAGGAGGAGAATGCAAGCACCCAGGTACAGACCACTTGTGGACTTAGCTACACTGGAGGACAGGCACATCATACTCATCTATCGTCTGGACAGGGCCACAATCACAGAGCTATGTGCACAATTGGAGCCTGACCTATTACCTGCTATCCGTTGCACAACAGTAATAACCCCTCTTGTGCAGGTACTCTTAGTGCTCCATTTCCTGGCAACTGGCAACTGGCTCTTTTCAGGTGACAGTGGGCTTGGCTGCAGGAATGTCACAGTCAATGTTCTCTGTGCTTGCAAGGGTTTTGTCCGGCTTGCTCAAACACATGAGCAGCTATATCGCATTCCCCCAGGTAGATGATTTACCCATTGTGAAGGCTGGATTCTATGCAATGGGACATATACTGCATGTAATTGGGGCCATTGACAGGACCCATATTGCCTTAGTCCCCCCCAGGGCCAATGAACAAGTGTACAGGAATAGGAAGAGTTTCCATTCACTCAATGTCCAGATGGCTTGCCTTGCTGATCAGTACATCTCCCATGCCACTGCCAAGTATCCAGGGTCGGTGCATGATGCCTTTGTCCTGAGGAATAGCAGTATCCCACAGCTGATGGCACAACTAAAGAGGCACAGAGTGTGGCTTATATGTCAGCTTGAGTCCCCACCCAATGTATGTCAGTGTATGCCTTCAGGAGTCCTAGCCCATGCCATTTTGTAGGGCTAATGTGTGTCCTCACTTCTTACAGGTGACTCCGGTTACCCAAACCTGACCCCTGTTAGAAATCCAAGTACAGGCACTGAGAATAGGTACAATGATTCTCATGGGTGTACCAGAGGGTTGTTGAAAGGACGTTCTGGCTCCTGAAGGCTAGGTTCATGTGCCTCCATCTGACAGGTGGATCCCTATGTTACTCCCCTGAAGGTCTGCAGGATTGTTGTTGTGTGCTGCATGTTGCACAATTTGGCCCTCAGATGTTATATGCCCTATCTGCAGGAGGAGAGGGGGTGACAATGCAGCTGTGTCAGCAGTGGACACTGAGGACAGTGAGGAGGAGTAAGAGGAGGAGGATGTTGCCAACAGGACACATATGATCCAGCAGTACTTCAAATGAAATTCAGGTAAGACTGTTGAACTAAACATTTCTCCATTTCAGTGTTGTGCTGTGTGGCTGTAGCATAAAATCATTACCTTTGCATCCCACCTGACTGTCACCTATGGCTTCCCTTATTGCAGAGGTTGCTGGGGTTACAACAGTGTAATGATGTGATGTGTACAGGCTGCTGAGACACATTTGTGTGATGGATCAACATATTACTGGACATTTACACAGGGTCATGCAGTTCATTACAGTTCATCAAATTGTGCATTACCTTCAGACAAAGCACTATTACTCAAGTTATGTCCAAGGGTGTTTATTAAAATTGTGTATACAATGCAAAGTGTAATAGAGTGGCGTGATGGTTGGGAATGATACAGTGCAGTGGGCCAGTCTGTTTGTAGCACAGGTCCAGTGTCCAAGGGGCCATAGAAAGGGGAGCAATAGCAGTTCAAAGTAGACAAGGTGACACAGTGGAACACAAGGGGGACATTCAGGAGGGACTTGTTTCCTGGTGGTGGTCTTGGTCTTTGCAACTGTCTCTGGTGTCTGTCTGGGTCACAGAGACCGTTTGCGGGGTGGTTCACCTTCTGCAGGTGGAGGGGTGTTGGTGGCCTGTGGGTCCTGTGGCAGAGCCTCCTGTCCACTAACTGCAGCAGATGTGGAGGGCTGGTCAGTACACTGGCTAGTGGAAGGGGCCCGCTGGTGTGCTGTGTAGTCCCTAATGATGTTGGCCATATCACCCAGCACCCCTGCAATGGAGACCATGGTGGTGTTCAGGGCCTGCAATTCTTGCTTGATCTCCTGGTGGTGTTCCCCCTACAGCTGCTGGTTCTCCTGCATGATGTTTTTCACCTGACCCATTTTGTCCTGGGATTGTTGGAAGGCCCCCAAGACATTAGTGAGTGCCTCCTGGTCAGTCGGTTCCCTGGGCCTGTCCTCCCCCTGGCGCAAAGCTGTCCTCTGACCGTCCCCGGCCCCCAGTGCCTGTGTCCCCTGAATTGTGTGCCCACTGCCACAGGCCCCAGGACCCTCATTGTCTTGCCTGTGAGGTGTGGGCTGGGGTCCCTGTACAGGGCGGCACACTATTAATTGACGTGTCCTGTAGACAGAGATCTGGGGGACGTTGGGTGGCTGCTGTGGTATTGGATTCTGAGGGGGGCTCTGTAGTGGACTGGGAGTGGGCTGGGGTAGCCGACTGACCAGTGGTCACTGATGGGCCAGGAAGTTCATCCAGATCCAGAGCTCCAGAGTTGCTGTCATCACTGGGGACATCTTCTGGTGAGACTAGGTAGCTGTGGCACCTCCTCACCACTGAGATTTGCTGGGGCAACTGTGGGGATGTAAGTGGTGTATTATGCTACATGTCTGTGACATATTCTGCATCACTAGCTTCCCCTATACTATTACTGTTGCCCTGCTACCTTTGTTTGTGTATGGTGATGGACTGTGGGATTGTTAGTTCTCCATGCTGTACATGCATTGGTGGTGGGTGTACATGCAGGGCTGGAAGGGATGTGCATGCAGTGGGTATGGCATGCAGGGCTTGGTGTTTAGGTTTGTTAATTGTGGTGGTGCACTGTGTGGGATGGAGTGGGGTGATGGGTGTCAGGGTAAGGGGTGGTGGTGGCTTGCAGGTATGGGGAGTGATAGGTAGTAGATGTTGACTCACCAGTGTCCAGTCCTCCAACTACTCGAGTGAGTCCTTCAGGATGCAGGATTGCCAAAACTTGCTCCTCCCATGCTGTCAGCTGTGGGGGAGGAGGTAAATGTTCACCGCCAGTTCTCAGGATGGTGAGCTGGTGCCTTGCTGCAATGGAACGCACCTTGCCCCATAGTACATTCCACCTCTTCCTTATGTCGTCCCTTGTGGGTCGACGTAGTCCCATGGCGTTCACCCTGTCCATGATCCTTTGCCATAGCGCCATCTTCCTAGCAATGGATATCTGCTGGACCTGTGCTCCAAACAGCTGTGGCTCTACCCTGACTATTTCCTCACCCATGACCCGCAACTCCTCATTGGTGAAACAGGGGTGCATTTGTGGGGACATGGGTGTTGTGTGGTGTGTGTAGGTTGTGCAGAGGGTGATGTGTGATGTGGTGGTGTGTGTGGTGTGTGGTGTGTGTGGGATGAATAGGTAGTTGTGATATGTGTGTGTAGTTCTCTTTTATGTTAACGTTGCAAAGTGTAGCCGTCTAGTCATGTTAGCAAAGAATTGTGGGTGGGTGTTTTATAGTGCTGTTGGTGGGTGTGTGGGGTGAGTATATTTGTGTCAGGTGTGGGGTTTTTGTTCTGTCCAATGTTATCTTGTTTTGTATTTGGGTGGCCTTATCTGTCATGGCAGTCTTCACCGCCAATGGTTTATCACCGTTGAATGTCCGCTGTGGTGATTCGTGGGTCATTATTCGGAGGGCGTAGTATTGGTGGCATAACGGCATGGGTGGTAGTTCTGACCGTTTATCACGTTCAGTGGGTCTGGCGGCTTTGTGGTTGTGGCTGTTTTCTGTTGGTTTGGCGTGTGTATGTCATAATTTGGCAGAGGGATGTTCACCTCCGTGGCAGTATGGTGTTGGAATTCATCTCCAATGTCATAATGAGGGCCAAAGTATGGTGTAGAGGTTTTGCCTTTAGATGTGAACCCACTGTGTCCAAGAAGGTGTCAAGATCTATAGGTATGTGAATTCTCTATTTTTTGTCAGCAGTCGCAAGTATTGTGGCTGATTCCAGCAATTCAGATGTGATTCTCCACTTACATACGGACGAATGGTGTACCAAGAATTTCTTAATCTGTATATTGGTCTCAATAGAGTTGTCTGTTGAAATAAATATCTAATGGGACTTGACAGTAGGGGGTCATTCTGTTTTTTATCCAAGGATATCACTTGAAAGGCTTTTGAGGCCTCACAAACCAAACTATAATTGGTATTGGGGGATTTGATTTTGATGTAGCTCTGAAATAGATCTTGTAGACACCTATGAATTCCAGGGTTGATTTGAAAGTCTGTTTTGTGAAATCTGGGATTACACATAAAGAAAAAATTATTGTGTCTTATTACTCCAGTCCCTCTAGAACCCTCAAAAATCTAATGTTGTACCGACTTCTGTCTTTTATGTCTATCAATGTCTTGTATGGAGGCCAATCTTCTGACCAAGATATTGATCTTTGTGTATTTGCTCTTGCTGATCTTCTAGTGCAGATACTCTCCTGTCTGTGGTTTCCAATTTAGATAGTACCGGTTAGTTACCTCATCAGTGTTTCAAGCATAATTTATATCATGTCTGCAGTGGAAGCAAACTTAGAAGCTGTTTTTGAATGTCCGATAAAAGCTTTCATCAGCATCAATCAAAACTCATACATTGGGCATTTGGAACCAATACAGTTCATTTTTATCTCCACTGCTAGTCAATATTATTGAGAGATTATCAGCTCACTCTCATTTTCTACATTGCATTATTTTTCACTCAGTTGTTGATCATTTTCAGTGGCTTGAAACTGTTATGCCATAGTTATCTCAGGGCTGTTGCCCCAGTGCTTCAAAAAAGGTAAAGATCTGAGGTCTTGCTTACAGGTACTAAAACTTCTTGCAATTACTTTTCGCCAAAGAAGACAAGGATGCCTTGACAAGAAATTGGCCAGAGAAATCTACATAGGTGTAATAGTTTTTAAAGACTAACTCGTCAATGTGGTGGCAACCTATTGTGCACATCTCTGAATGAATCCATGAACGCTCTCAAATGATGTAGGTACTTTTTCTGAAAGAGAACGTACCGCGTAAATTGGCGATTTTCTTTCTCCTACCTGCAGGGTTCATTGTGAGTACCATGAGGCCTTCAAACTGTCCACCATCACTTTGTATGGATTTTTATTGTAATAGTAAGCATGCTACACAGACGGATTTTAACCAATATGACAACTAGTATATGGTTGTAACAGTCCTATATACAACTGCTCTAAAACTAACTCACCCAAAATTGTTTGAACGGTTTCATCTTTTTTTTTGTTTTATGCTCCTTCATCATGGAAATAAGGAACAAAAACGGAAATGAAAATAAGCTATACCTTACTCAAAAAATATTGACTAAGTTCTAGACTGGTGGACAAATCTCTTCCCAATCAGTGGCTTCCAGACAGTATTGGCTGTGTATCCTTATATATGCTAGAAACCCCAAGAGATCACATGTTGTACAAAAAAGTCTGCAGATTCTCCATCACTAACTCACAGCTCTGGTACATACTACCGCTGGACCCTTGACCCAGGATTCACCTCCTGTACGTCTAGGAGCTAAAAAAACGTTTTTAACACTCAGCATTTCCTAATCTAAAATAATTGTTTTTCATTGTTAACTGCAGAGAATCATTTGTAGTGCGTTAAACAAGTATGTAAACGAGTTATACCATGTTATTACTGACAACATTTTACTGAAGCCTTTTGTTTGACTTTTTGACAGAAAAATCTGATTTGGAGTATTGGCCGTGTGTGAAGCTACAAGGGTGAATGAGCCTCCATTTAAGAAGTCACACACTACGTTTAAGGGGTAAAATATGCTACTGACTGCCTCTGGAATAATATTTCACCAAAACCAGCTTTTCTTCACCTCTATTAGTTTAGTTCTAAAAAATCGTGAGATCAAACATATTACAGTGAGGCCTACTGCGGAGCTTAAAATGAGTTTTACAGTATTTAACGTTGTCCAATATAAAGTAATACACTCTGCCTCATATAATATTCAAAGTTAAACGTGCATGAAATTTGAATAAATAGAATATTAATATTTAATTGAACAAGAAAATATTAACATATGATTATAAGTGTTTAATTAATTGGTTATGAATAATAGAAATCCAATTTTGTACAGCATAGATTTACAGTGATTATGTTGCTTGATTATGAGAAGAATTAAAATAGATTCTATGATAAAATGCTATATGGGATGTATTAAATTGGTTTATTAAATGTTCTATGAATAATGATGACAAAATGAATTCTCAAAATGTATTGAGCAATGATTAAAACAGCGAAGGGAAGACTGTTTTAGTCTCCAACAGCTGCTTTGTAGCTTAGTTCTGCTTCAGACTTATGGTCTCCATTAGCATCAATAGAACTTTCTACTGGCAACTAGCAGTATACTTTGGCGGCTTTTGAAACAGCTGGGGCTGCAGAGTGCATTCGAAACATTCACGGCAGATCAAAGTCTAAGACACCCAGGAAAGAGAATGTAAATACATTTCTTATAACTGATCAAACACTTCCACAAGGCAATCAGAATATCGAAAGCTCTAGATATTTAGCGGTATATATTTTTCCGCAGCTTTTCAGTGGGATATGTGGGCATTCATTAATGGTACAGAACTATCAAGCTTAGGACAATTTGTCAATTTCCAGGATGTGACCATGCAGGGTGTATAAGTCACGTCTGGAGGGGGCGGAACCATCGACTACACTGTTGCCCCCTAGCCCGTTCAGCAGCAGGAACAAAGTTATTTGGCGTCTTTTCCCATGTCCTCGAGAGGGGTTGATTGCAGACCAGCTGCGAAGAACATTCACGTCTGAGTTAGAAACCTATTCTGTGCAATGGTTTACACTCGTGTGATAATGACTCTTCAGGTTTCCTAGTCTGATGAGTAAAGAAACAGTGTGTGACACGGATCTATTGAACTGCACTTGGTTTCCTTAGCACTGAGAGATAATGCCAACTGATTAGTTATCCCTAATGGTAGTTTTCCCCAAAACTAAACGAAAGCCCTTATCCACCACCGCATCACACTCCATCGATAGGCCCTTCCTCACCGTGGATCCCAAGTCCATGGGTAACCCTTCTGAATGAAAGTTTGCCACTGGATTAAAAGCTCATATTTCATATAAAAGATCCCACATCACTCTCCCTATTCCTTCCCATATCCTAGACATCACTCAGCTTGTTGCAATCAGTATAATGGTCTACCCAGGTTTGCCTTTGTCCACAAAACTAATATTCGTGTCTATTAATATTTACCATGCATACCTTTCCAGGTTTCTATTTTCTTTACTCCATATGCCAAATTAGAACATGAAACGTTAGAGTGAAAGCAATGTTATATTTCAAAATAGTTCCGTCACAAATAAACTCTTCATAAAAAACTTTACAAGCTAGCCTAACCTAGCCAAACCTTCTAAACATTCATATAACTTTCGTCAAAAAACAAGAAAACATTTTGTATTCACAAACCTTTCAATTCGAAAAATCATAGGATTTGCATATCAAAACTTTACGCAAATTGCAATTGTTTAACAGTGGCGTGTTTTCCTTAATTCACACTGCTAAATTCATGCAAGATATTTAGATTCACTTAAAAAATAATAAAGGTAAATGGATGGTTACACACTATTCCTTTCTTTCTTTCAGAGCTGTAAAAAAAGAACACTTTCAAAATGGCAGTGGTGCTGTCAGAGCAATAATCGGCAAACTTGGCAAACTTGGCAGTCTCGCCTTTGCAGGCTCATCCCTGATGGAAACATTTATCAACAAATGCTCCCCAGTGTGGGAAAATAAACATTGTAAACACAGAACTCTGTCACCAAAAGGTTCTGCAGTCCTTCATTGCACTTCATTTGCTTTCTTTTTTATATGTCTTGCTAAACCTATTGTATAATAATGTGAATGTACCACAAAAAAACATTTAGGAACACGTTTTTAATTTCCTTACAATGTGCTTTGCACTTAAAATTGAACTTAATGTAAATTTTTTTCATAAAACACATTTTAAATATTAAGGTATTATCTCAATAACAATGATAAAGCTCCACAATGTGCTTTTGGGGACTGTCTCTAGAATGATGAAATCCATATTAATAGGAACCCCTGAAATATTTAAATATTTTCCATGTTTCACAGGTGGAATTGAATTAGGTATATATATATATATATATATATATATATATATATATATATATATATATATATATATAGACACCAATTATTCCTCTAAATTAAAGGAAAGCCGAGACACCTCCAAGCTGCTGGCAATAAGTAGAAGCCTTTATTTGGAAAAGTGACTTCCCTCCAACGCGTTTCGGCCGTAGCCTTTTTACTATTGAGTATTATTATTCATTTGCATTTGGTTGAAATAAAATTGTAATCCTTCCTCTGTTTCTTATGAGAAATAGCTTGGTTTTTGCATTTAAAAATGTGGTTATCCTAGTACCATGTTTACTTTACTGAAAACAAAGTATAATTCTGATCCATGTTCTATTCTACTATTTTGTTTTTCAAAATCGCGGTAAATCTGATCATCACGATTTCATTGTTAATTGCGAAGACCGTGTGGATATAAAAAAATATAAATCATACATATATAGGGTACAGATTTAATATTTGCACTTGTTCTGTTATTAAGAGTTTTTCAAGTTGATGGTTGGATATAAATGCAGTTTTTGTCCTGTTTCTTTGGAGATTACTTACTGTGCAGAAGTCGCTGTGACATAATTATTCGCGATGACCATGTATTAACTAAACGATGCAAAAAATTTACTTAAAAGTGTTTAGGGTGCTGCTTGCTGATAAGGGGTTTAGCAATATAGGGCCAGATGTATGAAAAAAAACCTTAGCGAGTCGCAAAGAGCGATTTTTAAGAAATCGCTATTTCTGAGTCTCAAAATGCAATGTAACAAAATTGCGATTTGGAAATAGCGATTTCTTAAAAATTTGAAAATCGCAAATTGCGAAAATGGACACCTAGCACAGCCTGATGACATCAAAAGCAGGAAGTGAGTCAGTCCAGGCTGTTTCCAGGAGCCACACCCGAGGGAGCAGTGAGAGAGACACAGCCCAGCCCAAGGGAGCAAGTCTGTGAGCAAGCCAGGACATTACATCAACATGGCCAATGCTGCTAATGGGAAGGAAAAGGGAGAGAGGAAGAGAAAGTTAAAGTTCAGTGAGCAAGAATTGGAGGTGCTCACTGAGGAGGTGGTGAGGAGCCATGACCGGCTATTTGGGAAGAGCTCACTCCAGGTCCCAGAGAGTGAGAAGCGAAAACTCTGGGCTGACATCCAGACCAAAATCTGTGCAGTGGGGGATGCGCAGCGCTCAGTGGAGGAGATAAGAAAGAGGTGGTACGACCTGCGTTCCCGTGCCAAGGAGAGGGTGGCCAACAGGCTAAAGGAGGCAAGGAGCACAGGAGGTGGACCATCCACCCAGACACCCTCCACCCCCATGGAAGACCTGGTGGCGTCGACACTGCTCCCATAAGCTGTCGTTGGGGTCACTGTCATAGACACGTCCGGCACACCAAGCACCAGTAAAGGTAAGTCCAATAATGAAATGTAACCCCATATGTGTATGTAGATATGTCCCTTAGGAAATAGCAAGTAGTGCAAACCATTGTGATAAGTACTCCATTCCACATCTTAGATGCGGCACAACAATGCCTTATGGGAGTGGTAGTCCACAACCCAGGGCTGAAATTAGCACATAGAATGCAATTAATTAGAGCGACACCCAGAAGAACACAACACCCACTACATAGTGATACGATGTAAGTGTACATTTATTACCATTTTGCAACATTTGGTGATACATACATAAATGACATGCTGCACATTGTCGTTGCAGATGGCCCAGGCCCAGCAGCAGCAGATTGTGCCATTGTGGGGGATGCAGAAACTCAGCCTCCATCCGACTCCAACACCAGCGAGTCATTGAGTATTGCGCCAATCAGATGCAGGGCAAGGGTGTTACCTCTCCCCGATTTGAGCCTGGACTCAGATGACATGTGGGATGAAGGCCCCAATCCATCCCCCGAAGCCAGATCCTCCGTAAGGCAGCAGTCCCTGCCCCAGCGTCACTCAACTCCCCGCAGGAGGCCTCACGATGCAGGCACACAGCACACGGAAGTAGGTGAGGGCCCATCATTCTTCGGTGGCCTGGAAGCATCAATGCTCAAAGTGCAGCGCCTGCAAAACAAAAACATGAGGGCAATGCACAGGCAGATGCAGACACACAATGCCAACATGGGGGGGGGGGGCTGCAGAAGCAGTTGGAGTGTCTGAATACAAACATTTGCAAGCTGCATGAGAGACAGCTAGCAGCTGCGGAGAACACCAGGGAACGGACCAATGCAGTAAAGGAACTCTGTACTGAGCGAGTCAGCCACTGCAGGCATGAAAGGTGATTCATTGGGATGTTCAGTGGCTTTTGTAGATCAGTCAATTGCCTAGCTACATCTACTGCCCTCATATCACGGCATGCTGTGGCCGCACAGGTGGAGGCAGCACATAGCAGTCGGGATGTAGCCCAGGGGCTGGTCCTGATTTCCAAATTTCTGGATACTATGCTGGCAAATCGCAGTGCTACACCCAGTGAACTTGGAGTTGGGGATACTGAGGAGTCATCTAGCCTCAGCAGCCTTGCAGTGCCCATGATGGATCCTAGGCGTCGCAGTGCCAGGCACAGCACTGCCACTGAGGCTGATACAAGAGGTGCCGGTGAGGCCACTGTACACTCGAGTGGAATGCGTGGCTGTAAAAAGTGACTTTGATGGCCACAGGTGACTAACTTCACGTTGAACCACAATAAACTATGAAGACAATAGTGCAACACTGTAAATGGCTCATTTATGACACATGTGTATTGCTTTGTCCTAGTGACACGTATGTTACCTGAAGTCAAGGTAATAAAGGTGCTAACTACCATAATACATGTCAGTGAGGTTGTGTTGTCATGACTTACATCTGAAATGATTGTGCATGATGTCAGCATTCCTTTGCCTGCCCTCTGCTGCACTGGTCCTGTCTGCTGGCTGTAGGGGTGGTATGGGATCAGCATCTGAGTCTGGCTCTGATATTTCCACAGGTATGTCCCTGGTGGTAGCTATATTGTGCAAGATCACACATTTGGCCACTATTCTACAAGTCGTGTCCGGGCTGTACTGTAGTGCCCCTCCACTTTTGTGGATGCACCGGAAGCGACTCTTCAGCAGGCCAAAGGTGCGCTCCACCACATTGCGGGTTGCCCTGTGTGCTTAATTGTATCTCCGCTCTGCTGGTGTTGCAGGATTTAGGCAGGGCGTCATCATGTAGGTGAGCACTGCATAGGCACTGTCTCCTGGAAGGAACAGAGGGTATAATGAGTAGCTGAGCCATCTGACGTCACACTACCATCAATACACCATTGTAAAGAGGGAAAATACCTAGTAGATATCTTTCACCAAATTTCCCAGCTAGCAGTCTTGTGTGAATCCCGCTGTGGCAAAAGATGTACGAATCATGTGTGCTCCCTGGGCACCTGGCCACGAGATCAGTTATGATATAGGAGGCATTGCATATCACCTGAATATTCATGGAATGTTGGTATTTACGGTTGCGGTACACATACTCTGTGGCCGATGGTGGACAGATTGCAACAAGTGTCCTATCTATGGCACCTAGGATGTGGGGGAACTGTGCTATCTGGTAGAAATCTATTTTTGTCTGCAGTATTTCCTGTGGGCTGTGGGGGAATCTGATGTACTGGTGTATCCTACTCAGCATGGCATTTAGAAATGCATTGAAAAATCTAGAGAGGGCAATTTGTGATACCCCTCCAGCTGCTGCTATGACCCCTTGATAGCTCCCTGAGGCAAGTAGTTGCAGAGAGCATAATACCTGCACATGGGTGGGTATGCTATTAGTCCTGTGTGTTGTGCGCTGCAGTATGTGTCGTAGCTCAGCTATCAGGTCATGTATCATGGCTGAGTTCAACCTGTACTTCTCAAATATTTCCTCCTCAGTCTGGTCAAAAAGGGTAATGTGCACTCTGAAAATGTACTCCTGTCTCCTCCTCCCTCTCCTCAAACCTGCCAAGATCCTCATTCTCTTCGCCATGACGTAGAGTGCAGCCATTGTGGAAAAGAGTCTGAGGCATTCTGGGCCTCTTTATATAGGTTGCACCTGGTTACCACCTGGTTTCAATTTTTGATGCATCTAATTGCGACATGGTTTTGCATGTCGCATTTTGCGTCTCGCAATTTCCGACGTGAAATACTGATTCTGTATTTGCGAGTCGATATTACGACTCGCAATTTGCGAAATGCGACACGCAAAACCATGTTGCTGTGCTAAAAATCACAAATATTGCGATTCCTTGTTTTTGGCCTGCGAATGCCTTTCATGTATCGCAGACCACGTTTTTGCATTCGCAAACGGCCGATTTCTGCGATTCGCACCGTTTGCGAATGCAAAATCGTTTGATACATCTGGCCCATAGTTTCCTAAATGTAGAACTGAACTTATTTTTGGGCTAAAACATATTTCTAGATTTGTGAACATCACAATTACATTCGTAATCATGATTATCATGTGACCCATATTAGAGTAATATGATTGGCTAAGAGAGTTTACAATGATTTCTAAAGGCACCAAACCCATTTCATTTTATAAGAAGGCTCTATTGCTTTCAACAGCTCACACCTGGAGAAGCAAGAAGGAGAGAGAAAAAGGAGATATTTGTTGATTTAGCATTTTACACAGCCAGCTTTGCTGAAAGATGGCAACTATAGGAAGAGATGGTGATATACCTGAACATTTACTGCACGAAGAAGAGGATGAAGAGGTGAAAAATGAAGACTCTGCAGAAAAAGGGCCTTGTAGTCACAATGCTACTGCGGCTTGGGATTTCTTCACAATTCCTAGTGGAGAATGTAAAACTGTGGCAAAACTTGTTAAATGCTCTCTTGGTGACAAGGTGTTGTCAAGAGGAGCCAAGAAGAAATATTCATGTGATACAACATCAATGTTGCACCAGTTAAAAACATATCATGGAAATCAGCTGAAAAGAGCCAGAAAACAAAGACAAGTTGGACAAGAAACACCAGTTTCACCAGGCAAAACAATTTCTACTGAAGTGGATACTTAAGTAGATGTTGCTGCAGAATTTAGTTGAATGGCCATATACTGCATGGATTGTAAAAAATATTGTGTCTGCTGGAGAACAGTCTGTTAAACAACTCTATCATGCAGCAAAGCAGCACAAATGTTAATTTCATATTAAGAAGTTTGTTTTTGCAGCTTACATTATTTTTATTGCTTCTTGTTTTAGTTTTCGCTTTAAAATTGCCAGTTGCTTAACAAATACAAGAACAATATATAAAACATTACAAAAGCAAAAAAAATGCAAAATCATTTTCCAAAAAAACATATTTTTTTCTGAAATCAAAATTGTATGTGCGTATATGAGTAAATAAGTATAAAGCAAGTCTATAGATGATTGAATGCATGAACTGAGGATGAGTGCACGTATGGATAAGTGAGCAAGTGTATGAGTTGTACGTGTATGAGTTTTACGTGTGTAATTGAGTGAGTACATTAGTGTGGGCATAAGTCAATGGGTGTGTGTATAAGTGGTATATATCCGATTGAGTGAGTGCATGACTGTATGGGTGAGTGAGTGAATGGTTTAGTTGTGTGTCAGTGACTCTTTAAGTGTATGACTGATTGTATAGATAAGTGATGTAGGGTGTGAGTAGTTTTTGAGAGATTGACTGAATGTGTGAATGGATATTAGGGTGAAAGAGTGAGTGTGTGACAGCTGCATGGGTGGGACAGTGAGTGTATGAGCACTCTATGGGTGAGAGAGGGCATGACTCTCCTATGCATCAGTGAATGAATATATTGATGCTGTATAGGTGAGGGGGTGAGGGTGGGGATGTGCGTGGGTTACTCATTGTGTGTATGAGTGCACGTATACATGAGTGAATGAATGCATGAGTTGTGCATGATTGATTGAGTTAGTGAATAAATGAGTGTATGAGAGAAAGAGTTGAGAGTATAAGTGTTAGAAAGGTGATTAACTGAGTGTGTAAGTGTCTCTGTTGTGGTGATCCCCTCGCCCTCTGTCCCACTGTGCTCTCACCTTCGGTGTATTCGGCCTCCAGAGGGGTCAGGGTACGACAGGCACCCCTTCCTCGTTGTGAGGCCAGCCCCAGCTGGCCTCCACCGTCTTCCTTGCCCAGCAGCGCAGGTCCTCCCACCGTTTGCGGCAGTGGGTGCTCCGGCTGTCAAAGACCCCCAGGGTCCGCACCTCCTTGGCGATGGCATGCCAAATACCCTTTTTCTGATGGGCGCTGACCTGCAGAAAAAATACAGTGGAAAAGGTATTTTTCATACCGTCCAGACTGTTATATTCATGGCCCGACATATCCCCCATCCCCTTACGCACATACATTGACCACCATACATGCAGCACTCTGCCCAGGACCCCTCAGACCCCCCCCTACACGAGGCTTACACACACAGCAATCCATACATTCATGCCCAACGCATCATGCTGACAGTGTACTCACCTGTTTGTCTGGAGAACCATAGATAAAGGGTACAGGGGTGGGACCCCATCCACCAGTCTCTCCAACTCCTCCGAAGAGAATGCGGGGGCCCTTTCCCCAGACACTCGAGCCATTGTTGCTTCCAGACACAGGTCACAGTAGCACTTGCGGTGTAGGTCCTCTCCTGTTGAAGGTCAGGTAGCAAGTGAGTGAACAGATAGAAAATGGTGGTCACGTCCGCGGCGGTGCATACCGTCACCTCCGGCATACATCGCCATTGGCTCCTGGAACCCATAGGCCTCAATGATAACCAATGCGGTGTTGCACGGCGATCGTCGACCATCGACCGCTGACCGCAACGGCGCACAACGCCAGCGGAATTACCTCATTTCCAATTGTACCTCCTCACAGGTCAGGCAGCCGTCATTTTAGGTGGGCACAGGCCGTGGCACCTAACTGTGTCACAGCAGATATTGGCACATCAACTGACTTATGAGTTCAAATACTGTTTCTGTAAAGCAAAAATTACATGTAAATGTTGAAATATGTGTGAATATGACCTTCTGCTCACTGTTTTTCTCTCTAGAGTTCAACCTATGAGGATGATTAGGAGAAGGAGACACCCCCGTGTACAGACCCCTGGTGGACCTGGCGACAATGGAGGACAGGCACACTATCCTGACCTACAGACTTGATAGGGCCACAGTCCACTAACTGTGTGCCCAATTGGAGCCAGACCAGATATCTGCTATCCCTCACCCCACTGGGATCCCCCCTCTAGTGCAGGTCCTGTCAGTGCTCCATTTCCTGGCAAGTGGTTCCTTCCAAGCGACAGTGACCATGGCATCAGGGATGTCACAGCCTATGTTCTCAAAACACATGCGCAGCTACATCATATTCCCCCAGGTGGAGGATTTGGCCACAGTGAAGGCTGACTTCTATGCACTGGGACATATCCCGAACATCATTGATGGCATTGATGGTACACATATTGCATTTGTCCCCCCCCCCCGGAGAAATGAACAAGTGTTCAGAAATAGAAAAAGCTTTCACTCTCTGAATGTGCAGATGGTGTGTTTGGTGGACCAGTACATCTCCCATGGGAATGCAAAGTATCCTGGCTCCGTGCATGATGCCTTTATCTTGAGGAATAGCAGCATTCCATATGTGATGTCTCAACTCCAGAGGCACCAGGTGTGGCTAATAGGTGAGCCCATGGTCCACACCCAGTTGATGTAGATATATGGGTGTGGGTTTGGCCCTATGGGTGAGTGTGTGGCTAACAGGTATCCCTCGATATTTTCAGGTGACTCTGGTTACCCCAACCTCTCATGGCTACTGACCCCAGTGAGGAATGCCAGGACAAAGGCAGAGGAACATTACAATGAGGCACATGGGCGAACAAGGAGGATCATTGAGCAAACTTTTGGCCTCCTGAAGACCAGATTCCGATGCCTCCATCTGACAGGTGGATCCCTGTACTACTCACCCAAGAAGGTGTGCCAGATCATCGTTGCATGTTGCATATTGCACAACCTAGCCTTGAGACGCCAGGTGCCTTTTCTGCAGGAAGGTGAGCCTGGGAATGGTTGTGTGTCAACAGTGGAGCCTGTGGACAGTGATGAAGAGGAGGCAGAGAAAGAAGATGTGGACAACAGAAATACACTAATTCAATAGTACTTCCAGTGACACACAGGTAAGACACTGTAACTTCACCTTCCATTGACGTTTTATGTTTGATATTGAACATGGCAGCCTGATTTCCCTATTTCTATGGCCACTTACTGTACCCTTTGGCTTCTCTATTTTCAGATCTCTGTGCCCCACTCTGGCTCCTGGTGTGTTTACTGCTGCCCACTATAGGTCATACCTATGTAAATATTACAGTACATTTGAATTGCAATGTGTGCAGTTTGTGAAACTAATACAAATGCCAAACAATTGACAGACTCCATATTTGAATTTGTTCCAAAGGTACTAATAAGTGGAGGGGGTATTGCAATGGGCTGGGTTGCTGATGGAGGAAAGTCCAGGGTAGAGTCCAGTCTATTTGTATCACAGGTGCATTGCCCAAGGGGGCATAAGAAGTGGAGCAATGGCAGTTCAAGGTGGACAGGGTGACAGAGTGGGACACAAGGGTGACAATCAGAAAAGTCTTATTTCCTGGTGGGGGTCTTGTCAATGTTCTCTGGCTTCTGCCTGGATCGCAGGGACTGTTGGCGGGGTGGTTCTTCTTCTGCGGGGGTTGGGGTGCTGGTGACCTGTTGTTCCTGTGGCGGGGCCTCCTGTCCTCTAGCGTCGGTGGAGGTGGAGGGCTGTTCTTTGGTGTGGCTAGTGTCAGGGGCCTGTTGGTGTACCACTACCTCCCTCATGGTGTTGGCCATGTCTTCCAGCACCCTCAGCAATGGTGACCAGAGTGGTGTGGATGTCTCTTATGTCCTTCCTGATCCCCAGGTACTGTCCCTCCTGCAGCTGCTGGGTCTCCTGCAATTTGGCCAGTATCTGGCCCATGGTCGTCTGGGAATGGTGGTATGCTCCCAGGATGTTGGTGAGTGGCTTGTGGGGAGTCAGTTCCCTGGGCCTGTCCTCCCCTGTCACACAGCAGTCCTCCCAGCTTCCCTGCTGTCCTGTGCCTCTGTCCCATGAACCATTTGCCCACTGCCACTGACCCCAGGTGCCTGATCGTCCTGTGTTTGTGGGGTTGCCTGGGGTCCCTGTAGTGGTGGACACACTTCTAATAGAGGTGTCCTGGGGACAGAAGGATGGTCCCGCTGGGTGGGTGCTGTGGTGGTGTTTCCTGAGGGGGGAGGCTCTGTGCTGGGTTGGGACTGTGCCTGGGTAACCAACTGTCCAGAGGACCCTGATGGGCCAAAGTTGGTCATCGTGATCCAGGCGTGCAGAGCTGCTGACATCACTGTGTGCCTCTTCTGGGGGGGACTGGATGTGGCTGCCACCTCCTCTCCAGTGACATTGAGTGCGGGTCCTGTGGGGATGTAAAGGCAGTGTTATTGTTTCTGTGTGTGCCATCTTGTGCATGGGTATGTTTCCCTCTATGGTTGTTATTAGCAAGGCAGCTTTGGCTTGTGTGAGTTGTGATTGGTTTGACTAAGTGATTGCCACTAGTGTGGATGCTGTGATGATGGGTGTCCATGCAGGTCTGTGATGGTGGTCCATGCATTTGTGTTGCATGCAGGGCTGAGTATTGGGATGGGTGGGTTGGCTCTCCCATCTAAAGTTGGTATGATTGGCTTATACCTAATGGCATATTTAATGTACCTATTAGTCCCTAGTAGAGTGGTATCTCTATACCCAGGGCCTGTAAATTAAATACTACTAGTGGGCCTGCAGTGCTGCTTGCGCCACCCACCGAAGTAGACTTTCAAACCTGTCTCAGGCCTGCTAGCGCAGGGCCTGTGTGCACAGTTTTGTGCCGCAGGGACCTGGCATCTAAATTTACTTGCCAGGCCCAGAACTCCCCTTTTACTACATGTAAGTCACCCCTAAGTTACGCCCTAGCCAGCCCTATGGGCAGGGTGCTGTGTATTTAGAAAGCAGGACATGTGCCAGGTTGTGTGGCCTGTCCTGGTAGTGACAAACAGCCTAACTTGGTGTCTCACTTCTGTGAGTGCTGCCTTCTCACCGGATGGCATTAGACATGCCCTGCCTTATGTGTAAGGGGTATTGTCTGATTTATGAGGGGTAGCGTAGGAGTGTTTGGTATGGTTGTTGGTGATAATAAATGCTGCTTACTGGTGTGGGTGTATTTTTTTATTACTATCACAGAAATGCGACTTCTAGAAAGTGCGCATTTATCTGTGCTTCTGACTCTGGTGTTTTGCAGCTTGACTCCAATCCACGTCTGGGCAGAGGGACAGTTAGGGTTTGTGCATACTTTTCAGACAGCCTGTGCACAGTGAGGGTGGAGGCATCAGAGGTGCATTTGCATAATGAATAGCCTTCCTGGGCTGAGAGAAGGGAGAGCCGGGGCACACCTACATTTGTAAAGGCTGTGGCCTGGCCTCACACAATAGGGTCGTTAACCCCCCACTGATGTTTGGAGCCTGTGATGAAGGAGAGAGGGGGGCACTCCCAGAACCAGTTGTAACTGGCTGGAACCTCCTCTCCCTGCCATTGTAAAACACTGTAAGGACTAAGTATAAGTATAGTGGAATTTTCCCCACAACTTGGAGACTCCTTGAAACATCTTGGAACTGGACACAGAAATGCTGGAAGGACTCACCAGGGACCACCATGGACTGCTGCTGTGCTGACTTGTGACCTGCTAGGTCACTGTAAAGGACTTGCTGCCTGCTGCATTTTCTTTGTGCTGGTCTGTTGCACGGCCCCTCCACCTGTGGGCCTTTTCTTTGGACTCTGTCTCCCCAGGGGCAGGGTGCTGTGGACCCTGACCCCTGCCACTGTGTGAAGCACGAGGAGTGCTTCAATACTTGCCAATATTAGCGCTTGGGAAAGTGCTTCCCTTTTTGGTTCCTCAAGCACTTTGAAAGTGCTCTTTGCAGCCAGAATCACTGCCACAGCCCGAGCACCCGAAATGAGTGAAAGCGCTGTATGAAGCCCTGCTGCCTGCCTGAATCACTGCCATAGCCCGGGCTTCCTAATTATCCGAGCGTCCGGAGACGCGTAGATTTCTGTGCCCTCGGGGCACGAGAAAAGCACCAAAGAAGTAATTTGAAGCAAGCGTGCTCCTAGCGGTGCCCCCAGGGCAAGGATCGCTCCGAGGAGCGGCCGCGGGGCACCAGGAGGCCCTTACTTGGGCCCAAACACCGCCGACACTCGCGCACCAGACCGGGTGCGAGCGAGTGCCTTCCGGCAGCCCTAGGAGGAAGGAAGACCTCATCGGAGGTCTCCCTTTGGATCCCAGGGCCGCTCTGTGAGCAGGATACGGGAGGCGAGGGAGAATCCCTCTCCCCTGCACCCTGCGTGAGGACCGTGATCGCTCCTGAATCCCAAAAGCATTTTCCTGATTTTGCCCCCCTGCCCTCGTGAGGGCCGGTGGAGGCCCGGGGGGGGCCCCAGTGACCGCGGGCCCCCGTTGGGGCCCATCCTTAAAACAGAGTGGGTGCGTGGCGCCCCCCTCCTCTACCAAAAGTGATTGTTGACCTTGGCCCCCCTCGAGAGGGCCGGTGGAGGCCTAGGGGGGCCTCCAGCAATCGCATCCCCCCCAGAGGGGCCCATCAAAAGTACAGAGAGGGTGCGTGCCTCCCCTCTCAGCCCCAGAGCTCACAGGAGGCCCCCGTTTGGCTCAGAGGAGCACCGGGAGCCCCATTTTTTGTTCTATAGGCACTGGAGGTGCCTTAATCAAACCAGGTACATTTGACCGGACAATATAGATCATAGGTTCTTTTTAGAGACTTTGCTGATTTATTTATTGCCCACTTGTTTAATGAAGTTTTTATGGACATGATTTGCTGATATGTATTCCTATGACTTGCCATATGTTTCTAATGTTCCTACTATGGGCATTTTATGAAATTCATATGACAAGTGCTTTGGTGTAATAATGTGTTTCCTGACTATTGCTTAAGTTGCAGAATACTGAGTAACCTGTGTGTTATGTGTGACTTCTGCTAGTTTGCAGAGTAACTAATGTGTAACGTTCTGACAAGTGCTAAGGTAACAGGATAGTACTGAAGTGTGATGTTTGGTCTACTAATTGCGTTCTGTACAATACAGTATATTTTCATATAATCTGGTGTTGTGCTTCCTTTGTGGTGGGGATATTGTGTCATGTGTGTTGTGTGTGTTGTGCAAATGCTTTACACATTGCCTCTGGGATAGACCTGACTGCTCGTGCCAAGCTACCAAGGGGGTGAGAAGGGGTTATCTTGGACATGTAACTCCCCTGCCCTGACTAGAGTGGGTAAGTTCTGCCTGACTGAGGTGCATACCCTAGCCAACCAGAAACCCCATTTCTAACAGCAAGTTATACAGATATGTGCCTAGGTACCACAGGCTGGTGAAGTTGGTGTCATGCTACTCTTGGCTTATCTGGTGGCACAAGCCTCTCAATAATATCCATAACGCCATGCAAAGTTTAGCTGTGTGGCTCATCCTGGGCTCATAGCTATGGAGTAAATTAAGGCACCCCAAGAGGCTCTCTAGTGTAACTCTGTGTAATGGGTATATTGCAGGGACCTTGTTGATGCATTATTGCTGGACAACCCCCAAGGATAATCAGGATGACTCATGTAAATTTACGAATGCCAACATATGGCTGTTGAAAAGCCCCATACCTCCACCCAATCTGCTGTCAACTTGTAGTACAGTACTCTCAACACTTGCACATAAACCATTCATGGAATAGCCCTACATGGCTAATGTGCGCAACAGAATGAAGGACACATGGAAACAGATGGGTAAAGGTCACATCAATTTATAATCCTTGTTCAGGCTCTACTGGGGATGTCGGACAATTCTGGGACTGTGCCAGCCCATGTGAGTCGTGTTACCTGTCACAGTGTCAAACATGGGTGTGCATGTGAACTCCCACTGCTACCCACAAGCAACACCACCTTGATGCAGAGTCTAGCAATGGTGTGATGTATGCTGTCTTGCTGTCCTCAATATTTCTAAGGTCATGCTAAGTCATGCATGGTGGTCTAACATTGCACCATCAGCATGAGTGAGAATCGTGGGCCATGCTATAGTGAAAATCACTCTAATTTGGACCTTCTGCCATATGTAAGATGTGGGGCTAGGGGCAAAGTCAATCTCTGTAGGTCCACTGGGAGTGCACCTCTTAATGGGAGCCCCGGGAGGGGGAATACGGCCATGTGGCCCCATCTACAATCCCCTTCCCGGTGGGTCCAGCCAATCACAGCACCTAACTGCAAGGGAAACTGTTAACCCCCCCACCAAGTTGCCTGACACTGTGGTACACTGCCCACATTGTCAGAAGGATGCGCTGTATTAGATGTGGGTGTGCTGACCCCATGCAAGTGCAAGTTTGCAGCACCCCTGGGGACATCTCAAGCAATATAATCAGATGTCAATACTTATTTGGCACACAGGGCATCTCTTGTAAGTTTTGCTGTTGTGCTACTAGAGGGATTGTGCTCTATGCATTGCATGATCCCAGAAATGCATGCACTCACACTCTGTCAACACACACATTACACACATGCAAAGACAGTAGGAAAGTCACTTCAACTATTCACAGGCAACACAGCAATCCCTGTAAATGTTTACATGTATTGAACATCACATTACACAGAAAAACACACATCTGCACCATTGTGTCAAAAATAAAGATGCATTAGCCTAATACATGTTTTTTATAGCTATCGCGTCAGCCGAAAATGACACTTCCCACCTTACGTGTCTGAATTACTACATGGTGCTTTGTCAAGCTTTTTTGTGAAGTCCACGCATTAGCTGGAAGCGTCAAAGAAAATAAAACATCCATTAAAACCTCCAAAGCCATACTGCAAACCAGGAGCTTTGAAGTTACATTCATTTTCTCTTATAGGCACAGTCCATTTGTCTGTGTGTGTGAAAGGGTGTTTTTTGGTGGTGCTGGAGAGAGAAATGATGTTTACAGAGATTGTTGTTCTGTCTGTGGTCCCTGCAGTGTCTCTAATGTGTAAATTGTCCTTTGCAATTGAATATTGTATTGTTTTGTGCTGTGTTTTGCCGGGTGTACGTCTTTAGGTGTATTATTGTTGTTAGGGGTATGTTTTTTTGTTGGTATTTTGGAGTTTGTTTTATTTCAGTTTGTATTTGGGTAGGGGCATGTCGGGGAAGGGAATGTACTAAGAATGCCCAAGAGTTCAGTGGGCTCCTGTGGCTAATCAGCCACTACCTGCCCAACATGATAGCCATTGGTGAACAGATCATCCAGGGCAACAAGACAGAAGTGCAGAAGCTCAGGTGGGAGAAGGTCCGGTGCCACAAAAAGAGGGTCTTTGACATAGAGCAGACAACCCAGCAACTTAAACATTGCTGGGCAGATGTCATCAGCTGGGAATGTGACCTCCTGGATTACATCGGAATCTAAGTTGGTGAAACCTTTGGTAAGTACGCATAGTTTGTGAATTCTTCAGTTGGTCTCATTTTCCTTTAGATGGTTTGTGCTTATGGTGCCTTTGGCTCAGATATGTTTTAGCGAAAAAGTTGCAACGCCCCCACAAACCATTGTTTACCAGATGAAGAATGCTACAAAGGCATTTAACCACTGGGCTGTCATGAGCCCACAGTGATAAGTGGCCCCATCATATCTATTAAACACTTTGGGGGTGATTCTGACCCCGGCGGTTCCTTACCGCTGGGGCCAGGGTCGGCGGGAGCACCGCCAACAGGCTGGCGGTGCCCCGCAGGGCATTCTGACCGCGGCGGTTTTGCCGCGGTCAGAAGTGGAAAACCGGCGGTCTCCCGCCGGTTTTCCGCTGCCCTGGGAATCCCCCATGGCGGCGCAGCTTGCTGCGCCGCCATGGGGGATTCTGACAGCCCATACCGCCATCCTGTTCCTGGCGGTTCTCCCGCCAGGAACAGGATGGCGGTATGGGTTGTCGTGGGGCCCCCGTAAGAGGGCCCCACTTTGTATTTCAGTGTCTGCATTGCAGACACTGAAATACGCGACGGGTGCCACTGCACCCGTTGCACCTTCCCACTCCGCCGGCTCAATTCTGAGCCGGCGTCCTAGTGGGAAGGGTTTTTGCACTGGGCTGGCGGGCGGCCTTTTGGCGGTCGCCCGCCAGCCCAGTGCAAAAGCCAAAATACCCTCAGCGGTCTTGCGACCGCGGAGCGGTATTTTGGAGGGGGGAAGTCTGGCGGGCGGCCTCTGCCGCCCGCCAGACTTAGAATGACCCCCTTTGTCCGTTTGCACCATAGTGCACTTGTAAATAGGCATGCTGTGCACAAATTGAGAGGGTGTGCATATCTCCTTTTTATGGCCTGCTACTAGGGCCTCTGCTAAACTGCGCTACCCGGGGGTACATGCTCTTTCTGGAGCTGTTCCCATTTATTACAGTCCAGTTGTTTCATTAGCTCTCATTGTTTGCTACTTAGAAGTCTAAGTCATGATTTACTGTGGAGGAGTTAGCATGTCTGCTCAGGTAATGTTAAGTACACTCCTTTGACTTTGCTAGCAGTGTTTAGCAATATATTTGACTAAGTGATTTACCTATGGACAGTTACCTGTCAGTTGGCCATGGAATTTCATGAGCTAGCCACAAATATCATTAAGCAATGTCCGTGGCAATCTGGATGTGAATGGATACACAGCCCAACACAGGTATTCACATACAGTTGCTCTGTGTGGGTAAGTCACGCGACATGCATTGGAGGGATGTTCTTAAAGCATTTTCCCTAATCACAATGATGCCTGCCCCTTGAACACTTACGCTTATATCATTTGCCTGTCACAGCAATGTTGTTTGGTTGCTACTATCCATGGGTATACCATCCACCTACGGTGTTACTGAAATCACTTTAACATTGACTGCATGTTATCTGTTGCACTTTATGCTTACAAGCTTGAGTAACTGTTTTCTAGTCAACATACACATCGTGTTCACCAAATATGTTTCATTCTGTCTGTATAGCTTTGTCCCCGACATGTCCTTTTGGCAAGTAGTTTGTGTGTTTGCCTCACATAACACACCATGTTCAACTTAGTCCTGACTAAAATACACATGCAGTACACCGGTTATACTAATTGCTTTTATTTATCTGTGCAAATAATTAGGAGGTTCACAGGAACAATTCATAGGACATCAACCCCAACAGATGCATAGAGCCAGTGGATTTCCAGACAGAGTCTATGGGGGAAACATATCATGGGACACATGGAGGAGAGGTGCGCTTCAGTGAGTAGGAGGACCACAATGCCATTAGGGTAGATTGTTCACATTGACAGCCCACATATGTGTGAGGTCGAGAGGGGGAGAATAAAATCAAGGACAGTGTTGGTGAATTTTACACAGGCATGTTCATAAGCACATGGCAAATGAGAAACTGGGTATGTGGCACAAAGAAATGCTACCAGGTACTTTTGCAGGTGAAAGAGGTGCCGTCCACATCTTCCTCATCTTATGTGTGCGGTGCCTCCCATGAGAGGTGTATTGTAGGTGCCGGAGTAGAGGGAGGCACACACACATCAGGGCTGAAGAGGTGGAATCCATGTCCATATCAGCATTTCTCTGTCGCAACATGGAAGGCAGCACAGCAGCAAGGGTGGTCTGCTGGTTTGGCAACACAGCAGCAAATCACTGTGGTAGACAGCCATGGTAGCAATGATGGAGTCCTGCTTCCGCTCCATAGACTCCAAGATGGTTCTGATTGCCCTCAGCTGGTTGGCAACCTCATTGGTGCAACTTTGGCAGGGCATTAGCTCATTCCTCTGCCTCATGACACCAGCAATGTCAGCCAGAGGCTGCTGGAGGCCATGGAGTGGAGAGTAGGTGCCTCATATGGTGACACAGTTGTCCTTATTTGGACTGCCTCTACGGTGCCTGCTATCGTATCCATCCTCACATACACCTGATCTGCCAGCTCCAACTGGATTTCTACCGCAGTCTGTTGGAATCATACTTGTAGGTCTTAGGAGTCCAGGGCTTTGGGGGAGGGGGGGAAGGGCAGGTGGTCTCTGTTGGATGGTTGGTGGATCATCTGGAGAACCCTAAACACTGTTGAGCCTCCCCACAACTGGAGATGGTGTCTGTAAGGATCCCAGGATTTGCTGGAGGGTGTCTGTGTTTAGGGTTTCCAGCTCATCATCCACATCAGCGCTGAAATCCAGTACAGTCTGCTGGTCAGGGGGTATGGGTTCATCGTCTGTAATGAGACAGAGAAATAGTAATTATGTTCGCTGTTAGACGTTGACATGAGCAATCAGGTTGATGATAAAGGTTTCAGATTTAGCACTTTCAGTTTAACAATGATGTGTAGGACACCTGTTACGCATGGATATTGATGGCAAATTGCACTGTAGTTCCCTTACAGATGGCAGAATATTAGTATTGTTCTCACAAACATTGTAAGCCTATTCTGAGGGGATGAGCCTTGTCCAACTGGTAGACATCCACCCTATTTCTTAATGATCAGAGTTAGTTATCTGCAGAGTGTCACACGTCATGGGCCCACGCAGTTGTATGTGTACATGCTTCCACTGATTACCCATGTTAGGGTCCTGGGACATAAGTTAGTGCCACACAGTGTTGCTACCCAGATCATAAATTCACTGCCATGTGCCTACAACGCATAGATTAGGCGTGACCATATCCAAGGGAGCTACATGTTGGTTTGTTAATGAGGGCTTTGGGTCATGCATCACCCCACATGGAAGTAATGCTGGGAATAAGGCCAAGTACCTGCCTACATTTCCCACATCACTAGGCCCACCCAATTCAGCCTGGGACCTTCAAATACTCCTGTCATTTGTGGTGGCTAAGTAGTTCTTGCTATCCCTTGTCAGGTCCCTGCTTGACATTGTCTAACTTATGCATGTGGCACTGTGAGACAATGTTGTATCAGACTCCCTCCTGACACATATTACATCTTCCCCCAGGTCCACATGACATGTAGGATGTGGTACCCCAATGGGTTGTTCTGTGTCATCCCTACCCAGCTGTGACACAAGTGCGGCACAGTCAGACACAACAGTACATGTATATTGGTGAGGTTGCTGTGCAGTACACATTACCATTCTCACCTCCCCGACATACACATTCTCCCCATTCAGACCGAGTGACAGATTTACATGCACAGCCAGCGCCTACAACGCAAAGCAATAGCAGAGGCCCATCAGGCCCACACATCATCATTGGCTTGGACACATGTTTCTCTGGTGTGAATTTCTTGCATTTCCTTCCCCTACCCAGGCTAATTTAGTGGATGAGAGGAGTTCAGGTGGTCAATTCCATGGCAGCTGACACCTGTGTGCTCTCACCCTGCACGTCAGGTCAGCTGGGTGCAGTATAGTTTTATGCAGGGTACTATAGATGTGTCTCTTGCCATATCCCTATGAGTAGATACCTTCCATGGCTCAAACCTGGCCCCTCTCTCTGATGAGTGGTTTCTCTTCTGACACACCCATTCCATTTCAAGGATTTACAGCATTGATTAGTGTGCATGGGCCCAAGTAAGACCGAGTAGCTTCATAGTACAAGGTGGCCTGCAGACTCCCAGTGAGGTTGTGCAGGATAGCAGTGTGTGTGCATGATGTTTGTTCCATTACATGTTTTTGCTTTGTATTCTGGGAGTTGTAGTTGTGGTGAGTGATGTATATTCCACTCCAAATGCTAGTATTCAAAGAAAGATTAATGTGGACTGATGCTCCACATCACACATTCAACGGAGGAAGGTGATAGCGCTGGACTGAGCTGTGCAAATTGTAATTGGTCACTGCAAACTACATTTATGTGATTTATGTGATGTTTAACCATATATGAGCCAGCATGCTACTTCTGGCCTGCAGACAGTGCAGTGTAGCACTAGGACATAGCTACCTGTGCCTTACGAAACTACCTAGTTGCCACATTGCCCCTCGTTGCAACTTACCATGTGGGACTTCTTGTTCATCATAAGAAGCACTGTCAAGTCCGCGGACTCCTGCCACCAATACCTCTTAGATGACGGCTGTCACCATCTCCTCCAACTAATCCAGCTGCTCCTGGGGCACTGGACTTTCAACTCCAGTCTGCTCTGCAATACTGCATTGATGTTCCTATCCAGTTTCTCCTTTGTCCTGCGCTTGAAATCATGACAACGCTTCTTACAGCCAGTCACTGTCCTCTTGACTTCTGCCACACTGTCGACCTTATCCACAATAGACTTCCATGTGGCCTCTTTCCTTCCTAATGGAAATTGTGATGTGATGAAGATCTGGTGTTCCTGCTCTGACACATCAGTGATCAGGATGATATTCTCCTCTTCACTAAACTTGCACTTCCTCTTCCTCTTCCCCTTCCTCTGCAAGTCTGTCTGAACATCCTGACTGGTACTGATGTTGCTGGGGTTACCCAGGACTCTGCGGTCTGCTCTATCCTCAATGGCTATTTCAGGAGTGTGATCCTTTTTTTAACCTTTTTTTATACTTTCAGCACTCAAAAGTGATGCTAGGACGGCTTTTGTTTATTTACCTGATGTAAATTAGCCTAACATCGCCTTTGCAGCAGTAGCGTCAGATTTCCTAATAACACAGAGCACAGGTTTGCATCCATTTTTGTGACACAGCCAGGATCCATACCTCATGGTGCGGCGTATTGTAAATCTGTCGAACTGCAGCGTTACATTTTGTGATGCATCACTGCATTGCGGCAGCGATGCATCATTTCTTGTAAATATGCCCATAGTTTGGGAAAGTTGTAATTCCTTGAATTCTGCAAATCTTTCAAGCAGATATTCAGCTTAGCAAGATCTATGACAATGTTTGATGGAGTTAGTGTTTTGATATATCAGAACTATTTGCATATTGATGGAACATAATGTTTATTTGAGCCATCAGATTGATCAGAGGCTCCATGTACATATTGAAACTTTTGGAGTCATAAGGGAGCCCCCAGATGTACTGGTGGCTTTGGGAATGGCCACACATATATTGACCAGTTATATGGATTTGTGAGGAATGATGTGAAGTAACTCATAGCTCATGACTTTGCCACAAGAACCCATGCAGGACTCAAGGATCCCTCAGGTCTCTGGTTGTCAATTGCATCAAAGTCCTCTGATAAATTGAAAAGAATAGGAAGACTAAGACAGCCCTTTTCCAATGTGCTGTGGTTGTCTACAGGATATTTAAATATAGTTGTTTCAATATGGCATCTCTTGCATTTGCCAGATTGAGATTGGAGTCTAAACGTTCACAATTGTCATTGTGGGAAGTTAGCTAGTCTGCTAGAAATGTTATGATGGCTTTGCCTACAAACCCGGAGGGTAGTGATTGAGCAATAATTTCAAAGAACAGGGGTTCAGGATCCGTGTTTTTTCTTTACCAATGATATGAATGAGCTAGTCTTCATTATGTCTGGCGACATCCCTTATTTTTCGGAGACATTGATTCGTTAACATCGTATTTTGTTGAAAAGGTGAGTTGCTTTTGAAATTTAAGAATGGAATAACTTCATTTTGTTTAGTGGCGAGTTTTATATTTCTAATAATCTTGCATACATTGTCTCCTGTGATTGGATTACATTTAGTCAATTTTCTATTAGCTCAAGGGGGAAGGTCATTTCAAGCTTTTGTATTGTGTGATGTGACAATAGAATGTCTCATAATTTTGATTTTGTTTAATGTGAATTATTGAATTTTCTAAAATCTGTTGTTTGAGTGGGTTGGAAGGAGTCTGAGAGCAGCGCTTCATCATCTTTGAGTATTTGAAAGAGTTATTTTGATTTTTTGGGTGAACTGTAGATTTTGCTTGGCGATAAAAGACATTTTTGATATTTTGCTTGCACTTTTCCTTGGCCACTTTGAGGATCGACAGAGTTGGGACTGTTTTTTGTTAGTTTATTGTTTCCTTTCTAGTTTCCAAAGTTCCTTTCATTTCATGAAAAGGTTTTCTGAAACATTAGGGGCCAGATGTACAAATTTCCGATATTGCGACTCGGAAATTGCGAGTCGGTGCAACTCGCAATTTCTGAGTCGCAATATCGGATGCAGAACGGTGTCTCAGACACCGTCTGCGACTCGCTATGGGGTCGCAAAGACCCACCTCATAAATATTAATGAGGTGGGTCGCATTTTGCGACCCCATAGCGAGTCCCTGCACTCACAGGGATGGTGGCCTGCTGAAGTCAGCAGACCTCCATGTCAACGAGTTGCAAAATAAAAAAAATAACGAAACCATTTGGTTTCGTTTTTTCAGAGTAGGCAGTGGTCCATTGGACCACTGCCTGCTCTGAAAAAACCTTTTGGGCAACATTCACAAAGGGAAAGGGGTCCCATGGGGACCCCTTCCCTTTTGCGAATGAGTTACCACCAGTGTGACACTGGTGGTAACTGCGAATTGCTTTGCAACCGCATTCGCGGTCACAAAGCAATTCTGCATTGCGATGCGAGTCGGTACCGACTCGCAAATTGTGAATGAGCATCGCATAAGGCTGTTTGCATGGCGCAAACTGCGATTTTCGCAGTTTGCACCATGAAAACGGCTTTCTACATCTGGCCCTAGGTTCCTAGAGTTGCATGATGTTTTTCACATTTTGTTCTTTTATAGATTTCTTGTGCAATTACGTTCTCATAGTATCGTGATATGGAGTTGGTATCAATGTTGACTTGAAGATTAACTGGGTCAATTTTGCATCTAATGGCTTTAGTTAGATTAGTTCAACGCTGCCGATTATCCATAGGTTTAATATGTTACCATTGGTTGCAGTGGACATCTTCAAAGTCCATTTTAAACGTAGGGGCAGAGAAGATTTTGAAGCGGACAGGATGTTGAATTTCGGAGGATGCTCACTTTGTGTTGAAGACTCCTGTGAAGATGTTTTTGTCAGAAAGAGTTTAATCTTTAGTCAGATATTCAGTGAAATTGTTGATGACATTTATTTTTCATTTACGTTTTTTTGTTTCCTAGTTTTTTGTGTGTTGTGGTCTGCTGTTTTACTGAACTGTGATGCCAAGATGTTTTGTGTTGTATTGCTGTAATGTGTGTATTGTGAAATTCTGGTGAGAGAGGTGATGGAGCACCAGCATCAACTCTTCATCACCTTTTACTTGCCAATTGGGAGGAGAGAGGCAATTTGGCAACAGATTGTGGACAAGATTAACAGAGTGGCAGAGGTCAGGAGAACTGTCACTGAGTTCAAGAAATGCTGGCATGGCTGCAAGCGCAGGACAAAGGAGAAAATGTCAAGAAACAGGAAGGCAGCACTGCAGACCGGAGGTGAGAGTCCAGCACCTCAAGAGGACCTGGACGAGATGAAGGAGATGGTTGCTGCTGTTATCCCGGAAGAAATCGTCACTGGTATCACAGGACAGGACAGCACAGACTACCAGGAAACAACACATATGCAGGATAAGTTGCATGGGGGACAAAAATGCCTAAATGTCAGGTGCAAGAAGGGGGAGGCACATACCTACTACACAATGCATGTCAGCCCTGAAAATCAGGCAGTGGAAAGGGCAAAGGGGCACAGCACGGGACTCCCTGCTCTGCCCATGTCAGGTGCATGGGCAGTGCAGGGGCATCAGGGGCACAGCACAATACAACACCAACAACCTTTGCATGGGGGTACACCGCCATGTCAAGACTGCTGGAAAAGCTGAAGCAGACCAGGAGGGTAGGGTAGAACGTAAAACTGGTCTGGTGTCACAGGAAAGCTGGTATTGTCAGAATGTAAACTATAGGTCGCTGCCCAGCCCCAGACCATTGGCTCAAGCGGCATTTACCATTGACAACAGTTGCCACTACTACCTGTGCTGTGTGTGCTGGTCAATTAGGAAATGGCAGTTAGGTGCCCATGGCAAAAAACACACTCAAAATGAGGGTTCAGTATGACTACGTGATCAATCCCCATCAAACCCTATTCAAGTGCAACTCCTGTCAACTGCTCATGTCCATAGACTCAGTAACCATCAGGCACTGTCACATACATTATGCTGTACACAGTAGCAATCTCATACCTATGCTGCCCATTCCTGGGTTTAGCCCTGTGCCTGTGTCACAATAGCTGCAATGCCACCAAGCCATATCTCAGGTGTCATAGTGCTCAGACAACTGCATTGAGGGGGAGGACATATATGTGTAGGTAGGCAAACATACCCGCACAGTCATAAGAGGAAATGGAACTCTGCCAGGCCCATCAGTGCAATGCAATGTAGCACACATACGCAAACATCAACTGAAGAAACTACCAATGGTGACATGTGCATAGTTCCATGGAAATGCAATACATGTTATGGTGCTAGGTCTCAGCACCACATAGGTGTATGTGAACAATTATAGACTGGGACCGGGCCATATTGTCATGTGTGGTACATGTGGCATCAGCACAGCAACAATCACTGCAAGGCCCCACCATGCTAATGGAAGCAGAGGGAGGACTGATGAGGACAAGAAGGTGGCAAGCCACAATTTGGACAGAACCCACGTCTAGAAGATGTGACGCAGACAATTGCCCAAATTGCCGACATTACATGTGACATGCAGGTGGGGCATTGAGCTGAGAGACTGCAAACATTAATGACAGTAACAATGCATGGGAACCAAGATAACAATGTACCACCAATAGGAAGTCAGTGACGTCACATCACAACTGGCACAACACAGACACACTAATTGTACAACATCTTATTGCAGAGGACGATGGCTCTCCGGTGGATCTGTCTGTCCTGGACTACCCTGATGACCTGGATGACCAGCTGACAACCATCAGCCAGGAAACCCTCCAAGATATCCTGGGAACCCTCCAGACACCACCTCCAGTCGCAAGGAGGAGCATACATGTAGCAGCCATCCCAGAGGATCCACCCACTGCCCAAATAGTACGACCTGCCAGCTCAAACACAGCTGAGGACTCTGATGACACAGGGACCACCTTTAAGAGGACAGTAGTGGGAGTGCTGCGGGAGCTGGCCATGGAGGTGCGGGTGGGGATGCAAACTATGGCAGCCAGCCTTGAGGGGATGTGCATGATGACATCCGCAGAACATTCAGCAGCCATACTAGTCACACAATCCCTACTGCAAGGAGTCCAACAGTGGGTGAGGGACCTCACCACTGCTGTGAGGGAGCTGCCACAACACCTGCCCTCCCAATCTTGCAGCTGCATGCATGACAACAAGCTGGACTCCATGCACTGGGAACTTCCTCCCTCAGGGCAGACATGTCTGCCTGCCACAGGGTTGTTGCTGCCATACTAAATAATCAGCAGCTCCTTCTTGCTGCAGTGATGCCATATGTTGTTCCACAGATGGAGGCTGTTGGAATTTGGTGTCCACTTCTCCAACAACTGAAGTGTGTGTTGCCCCCTCAAACCCACCAGCACCACTATAAAGGGCAGAGGAGACAACACACACATCAGAGGATGAAGATGTGGAACAGATCATCTTCACCCGTAGGAGTACCCAGTAGCACCAGCCGATGCCACATGGGCACTGATTTTCCATTGTCCTGTGCTTGACAACATGCCAGTGTTGATGCAGTTGGTGACATGCACTGTTCACCAACACACTGTTAACCTTACCACTATGGACAGCAATTGTCTCTCACTACTCAGTTGGCAATTCATGTTCCTCTGCACTAAACAACACTTCATCTCAGCATGTCAAATTACATGTCCCTTAACCTTGCACTTGTGATGCAACACAATAGAATGCTTTACACTAATGGGGTCACAGACCTGGACTATGTACATACTGCACTACAACACTTTAAAAATAAACAGCACCTACACACCCACTTTGACTGTGTAATGTGACACATCTACTTTGCTGGAGATTTTCGATGCATGTAACATGTTTATGGTCACAAGGTGTCAATACCAGAGTGCAGAAATAATATGGGCAGATATCTACGCACAAGGCCATGATTTTTACATTTTCTGCACTGCATTTATGTCATTTTTTAAGCAAAAGGAGCACAAACTTACAAAATATCATTGTATATTGTAAGTTTGCGCTGCTTTTGCATCAAAAACTGAGGCAAATGCAGTGCAATAATAGTATAATTCAGGGCCAAAGAATCTACAAGATGAAAATCAATGCTGGCCACATCACCTACAAGCAAGTCATTGTGTATGTGACATTTCCTTTAAAACATACATGCCTCATCCACAACATATAGCAGGAATGGCTGTGTAAGAGTGTTTGGCCAATAACGTCAGCTGGGAGTACAGGTAAAACACATTGGCGTGAATTTTGCATACTTGACCTCATCTGATATTGACACTACTCAGTTTAGCAGTGTTGACATGAACTTCAGGCTGAAGGCAGACGTCCCAAGATGTGCCCAAGATTCCGACACAGGACCCAAACAATGACAGCTTTAAAACCACACCTACCTGTCCAATACATGGGAACCATAGTCACGTTGAGTGGTGGGTACAATGGATGGCAGATGCATTAACCCCTTCTGTGCCCAGGACGTAATGGTTACGTCCTGAGACACAGTGCTCATGTGCCCAGGACGTAACCATTACGTCCTGGGCACAGAGCCCAGAGGGAGCGCTAGCGCTCCGTCTGTGGGGTTCCCCCCACCCCTCCCAAGGCAGGGATGGAAGGGGAAGCCCTTCCCCTTCCACCCCAGCCCCCCCACCCCCCCTGTGACGTCAGCGCGTGATCGCTTCCAGCACTATCGGAAGAGAAATGCAGCGACTACTTCACATAGGCCAGGCTGTTGGAAAATGGGTTATTGGTAGGGCAGGTAGGTACCTACACCTAGCAACAAGCCACTAACCTCCACATAGGTACAGTTAGGTCTCAGTAAATTAATCCCAGCTCAACCCTTGGTAGCTTGGCATCGAGCGTCAAGGCTTAACTTAGGAGACAAAGTGTAAAGCATTCAAATATCACAAAACAGTAATTAAATAAAACACAGGAAACAGTTTAAAAATCCAAAACCAATTTATAAAAATAGCTTATATTTTTATCTTTAAAATGACACAAAAACGATTAAAATCGGTTCAGGGGAACCGGAGATATGAATTTTTAAAGTATTATTATTTTCTAGCGCTTAGAAACAAAAAGCGCCAATCGGGTCATCTGGTTGCACCAGAACCGGGGCAAAGTCAAACTTTCAGGCCGACCGCGATGGAGCCCTGCTCGGCTACAAGTCGCGGGAGGCCTCGGTTAAAAAGTTACCTTCTGACTTAGTCTCTTTTTTGATGTTTTTCTTCCCCGGGACGAACCTGCCAGTTGAATCCGACCTCCTGGAGCCCTTGTCCGGATACGCGAAGTCGGTTTCCTCGGTGGTGATTTTTACCTTCGGACTTAGTCGTTTTTTCGAGATGAAAATCCTTCGACCGGGGTAAACCTGGATCTTGATCCGACGTCCGTGGAGCCCTTCTCGGATACGATGGCTGGGAGGTCCAGGTCAACTTTTTACCTTCGGACTTAGGTGGTCATTCTGACCTCGGCGGTAAAAGGCGCCTACCGCGGTCAGAAATCCTCCATAATCCCGCCGCGGTCGCGGAAACCCGCCACGGTCATTCTGACCCGCAGAAGGCAAACCTCCGAAAATCCGACCGCCACAACAGACCGCCAGACCAGCGGTCGGCGGAAAGGTGGAGGTGACCAAACCTCCACCGCCACGCCAACAGAAATACGCCCATGCCATTACGACCCACGAATCCACGCGGCGGTCATTCAAACGCGGTATTCCATTGGCGGGACACACCGGCGCGGTCAGAATACACACAAACGAACAAAACTCACCCACATTGGACGATTTGAATCCCACACACCTGATACACATACACACACCACTCCCACACACACAATACCATATAAAACACCCACCCACATCACCCACAAACCCCTACGCTTAAAAATTCGTAAAGAAGACAAGAGCGAGACACCAGCATCCAAAACATAACAGCCACAGCCACTCAACACCATCACCCACACACTATCCACACACAAAACAACACACACCACCACACTCAACTCACTTAAATACACATACTCCACCCCACACATCATACACACCACCCCATGGCACCCCAAAGACAACCCCGCTTCACAGACGAAGAACTCAGGGTCATGGTGGAGGAAATCGTTCGGGTAGAGCCCCAGCTGTTCGGCACACAGATACAATACACCAGTATTGCCCGGAGGACGGAGCTATGGCAGAGGATTGTCGACAGGGTGAACGCAGTGGGACAGCACCCCAGAAATCGGGAAGACATCAGGAAGCGATGGAACGACCTACGGGGGAAGGTGCGTTCCATGGTATCCAGGCACAACATCGCCGTGCAGAAGACTGGCGGAGGACCCCCACCTCAACCCCCACAATTCACATCATGGGAGGAGGAAGTCTTGAACATCCTGCATCCTGACGGCCTCGCAGGAGTCGGCGGAGGAATGGATACTGGTAAGTTGAAGCTTCAATACTGCTTCCCCCCCACCTGCATGCCAAATCAGACCCCAACCCTCACCCCCATCCTCGAACCCCACCCTCACCCCCACCACCATCCTCACCCCCACCCCCAGCACACCTATTCCCCGCCAATGTCTCACCATCACAACCCACACATCCCAAAACCTAGGCCTGCATGCGTCCACTAAGCATGGACACCCATCACCAAAGCATGCCCAATGCATATACACATCCCCCTCACAAGCCACCCTCACCAAAGCCCCCACACACGAATGCCAGCACTTGGGGACACGAGAACCCACAGATACACCCATATGCCACACATTGAAACTATAACCATACCTCTATACCCCTGCAGGACCCGACCGTCAACACACCGCGGCGGAGGGGCCAGAATTCTCCACACCCCCCACCCAAGAGGCCGTCAGCGATGACAGCAGCTCTGTCGACCTGGACACCGATGACCAGCCCGGACCATCGGGGACCTCTGGACAGTCGGTTCCCCTCACACAGGCCCAGGCCACTACAGACCCTAACCCCTCTGGGAACACCAGCACAGCTCCCACCCAGCGGGCCCATGCTTCTGTCTCCAGGGCGCGTCAATCTGCGGTGTGTCTACCACTACAGGGCACCCAGGATAACCCACCACCCCAACAACAACAGGGACCTGGGGGCAGTGGTAGTGGGCACACCGGCCAGGGGGCAGAGGCCCAGGGAAACAGGGCAACTCGGCGGGCAGCTGTGCGACAGGGGGGGGAGGAGAGGCCCAGGGAACCCACTCTCCACGAGGTCCTCACCACCATCATGGGAGCATACAACCGCTCCCAGGAGACGATGGCGACGGTACTGGCCCGGTTCCAGGAGATCCAGGTGCTGCAGGAGGAACACTATCGGGGGTACAGGGAGGACATCAGAGCCACCAACACCACCCTGGTTACCATGGTAGGGCTGCTGCAGGACCTCGTAAACAGCAGGGCGGACACTGAACAACACCCAAGGGCCCCTGCCACTAGCCTGGACCAAGAACAGCCATCCACCTCCGCCGGCGCTAGTGGACAGGAGGCCCCCGCACAGCAGCAGCCCACCAGACCCCCACCTCCTGCAGGAGAAGAACCACCCCGCAAGAGGGCCCTGAGATCTCGCAAGAAGACAGAGTAGGATGTCAAGACCCCCGCCAGCAATGGATACCACCTGATGTCATCCCACTGTCCCACATTGTCACCCTGTCCATCCTTGAACTGCCCATGCTCCATCTCTCCACAGGCCTCTGGACAATGCACCTGTGTGACTGTTACTCTGGACTCTGCCATGGACATTCCTTCACCATAGCCCCCACCCACTTGAAACCACCCATCCCATTTTGAGCACTTCAATAAACACCTATTTTGCACCAAAATATCAGGAGTCTGGCTGTGATTTCAATAGATTGTAATTGACATGACAGTACAAATATGTCCTTGTACATGGTGAAGTCAACAAACAGCTGCCACAAAGCTGTAGTCCATGGGAAAACGAAGCACAGGACTCGTAGTGGGGACCCCAGATCTGAAATAGGGAGGGAAAAGCCAAAACTCAGTCATCATACACTGGGGCAAATAGACAGGCAGCAGAGATGCTGCAGAGTAGTTTACATTTACTAAATTATCTTTGAAATGTTACCTGTGTCCTATTGGAAGTACTGTTCAATGATTCTGTCCCTGTTGTCTGTTTCAGCCCCGTCGTCTTCCTCCTCGTCACTCTCCTCAGGTTCCACCGCTGCCACAACACCACCGTCTCGACCATCCTCCTGCAGGAAAGGCACCTGGCGGCGCAAAGCCAGGTTGTGAAGCATGCAGCAGGCCACGATGATGTGACACACCTTCTTAGGTGAGTACATTAGGGATCCACCGGTCATATGCAGGCACCTAAACCTGGCCTTCAGGAGGCCAAAGGTGCGTTCGATCACCCTCCTAGTACGCCCATGGGCCTCATTGTACCGTTCCTCTGCCCTGGTCCGGGGATTCCTTACTGGGGTCAGTAGCCACGACAGGTTGCGGTACCCAGAGTCCCCCACTAGCCACACACGGTGTCTCTGTAGCTGTTCCATCACGTAAGGGATGCTGCTATTCCTGAGGATGTAGGCGTCATGCACTGACCCTGGGAATTTGGCATTTACATGCGAGATGTACTGGTCAGCCAAACACACCACCAGGATGTTCATTGAATGGTAATTTTTTCTGTTCCTGTACACCTGCTCCCTGTCTCTTGGGGGAACCAAAGCCACATGGGTCCCATCAATGGCACCAATTACGTTGGGAATATGTCCAAGGGCGTAGAAATCACCCTTCACTGTAGCCAATTCGCCCACCTCAGGGAAAATGATGTAGTTCCTCACGGATTTCATCAGGGCAGACAACACTCTGGATAACACCTTCGAAAACATGGGCTGAGACATCCCGGAAGCAATTCCCACGGTTGTCTGAAATGACCCACTTGCCAAGAAATGGAGTACTGACATGACCTGCACCAGAGGGGGAATCCCTGTGGGTTGGCGGATGGGGGACATCAGGTCGGGCTCCAGCCGGGCACACAGTTCATGGATAGTGGCACGGTTAAGACGGTAGGTCAGGATAATGTGGCGTTCTTCCATTGTCGACAGGTCCACCAGCGGTCGGTACACGGGAGGATTCATCCGTCTCCTCGCCCAACCCAGCGGACGGTGCCTAGGAAGGACAACATGGAGCACACAGTCAAGCAACCCACAGGTACGTACTCACAGCTAGCACAGTATACGATTCTCTATGCAGTGAATGGCGTGTCTGAGTGGCTATGCAAGGCCTAGGCCTGTGTGACGCAGTTGAAATTGAGCCATGTGGGCCCTGGAAATGGCGGCTGCCTGACCTGTGAAGTGTGACAATGGGATGTGAGGTCAATGCGCTGGCGTGGCACACCGCGGCGGGCGGCGGGCGAAGACCGCGGCGCGAAGCCGCATTGGTTAACATTGAAGCCTATGGGTTTCAGGAGCCAATGGCGAAGGGCGCCGGCGGTGGCGGGACGCACCGCCGCGGTACGCACCGCCGCGGACGTGACCGCCATTTTCTATCTACTTATCCACTTGCGACTTGAACTTTCACAGGAGAGGACCTATACTGCAAGTGTTGCTGTGACCTCGGTCTGGAAGGGACAATGGCTGCTGCACCTGGGGACAGGGCCCCTGCCTTCACTGGAGAGGAGTTGGAGAAACTTGTGGATGGGGTCCTCCCCCAGTATGCGCTACTCTACGGTCCTCCAGACCAACAAGTGAGTTTAATTCAATATGGATTTGGGGCCACTGGCTGGCTTGGGGGCCTGGCGGGGATGGGGGGCATGTTGGGCCTGGCGGGGGGCCTGGCGGGGATGGGGGGCATGTTGGGCCTGGCGGGGGGCCTGGCGGGGATGGGGGGCATGTTGGGCATGGCGGGGGGCATGGCGGGGGGCCTGGCGGGGATGGGGGGCATGTTGGGCCTGGCGGGGGGCCTGGCGGGGATGGGGGGCATGTTGGGCCTGGCGGGGGGCCTGGCGGGGATGGGGGGCATGTTGGGCATGGCGGGGGGCATGGCGGGGGGCCTGGCGGGGATGGGGGGCATGTTGGGCCTGGCGGGGGGCCTGGCGGGGATGGGGGGCATGTTGGGCATGGCGGGGGGCATGGCGGGGGGCCTGGCGGGGATGGGGGGCATGTTGGGCCTGGCGGGGGGCATGGCGGGGGCCTGGCGGGGATGGGGGGCATGTTGGGCCTGGCGGGGGGCCTGGCGGGGATGGGGGGCATGTTGGGCCTGGCGGGGGGCCTGGCGGGGATGGGGGACATGTTGGGCATGGCGGGGGGCATGGCGGGGGGCCTGGCGGGGATGGGGGGCGTTGGGCCACTGGAAAGGAAAATGCTGAGTAACTTGAACGTGGTATTTCTCCCTCCCTGTACGTGTCACATAGGTCCGCGCCCATGAGAAGATCGGGATTTGGCGTGCCATCGCCAAGGAAGTCCGGGCCCTGGGGGTCCACCATCGACGGGGCACCCACTGCCGCAAGAGGTGGGAGGACATCCGCCGCGGGACCAAGAAGACCGCCGGGTCTCTGCTGGGGATGGCCTCCCAACGTAGGCGGGGTGCCTGCCGTCAACTGAGCCCCCTGATGTTCCGGATCCTGGCGGTGGCCTACCCTGATTTGGATGGGCGCGTGAGGGCAGCACAGCAGACACAAGGGGGTGAGTACAAGCATTATCTACTCTGTTGTCGCGCAGTGGAGGTGTCTGGGTGGGGGAGGAGGGCTGGGGGTCCCCCTAGGCCAGGGCGATATCTGTAGGCTGGGCACCCCCGTAAGCCCCTGTGTCCCCAGCCACCACCCTCAGTAGTTTGTCAGTACAGCCATCCCTGGGCCGTGTCATCCATGGGTGCAGTTGTCAACTCTAGGCGTGTAGGGCATGTTCCACGGAATGCGTAGCGTACCCCAAGTGCGCAACTTAGTGCAGGGGGCATCTATGTCTGTCATGTCCGCTAACTGTACCGGAGATCCATGTACTCAATATCCCTTTATTTCTCTCTCCCCCCCCCCTTTTTGTTTGTCTTTCTGTGCTTGTGTGCATCAGCATCATCAGGCGGAGGAGAAGTGGCATCGGGGCAGGAGGGAGCTGCATCTCACATGGCCCAGGAGGGCCATGCCACAGAGTCAGACTGGACCAGTGAGACGGAGGGCGAGGGGAGCTCCACGACGGGGACGACTGGAGCCTGCAGCGACACGGACACGTCCTCGGAAGGGGGCTCCCTTGCGGGGGTGGCACCATCCGTGCCCCCCGCCATTACAGGTACAGCCGCCACCCAGCGCACCATCTCCGCCCTCCCAGCAGCCCCTCCGCGTTCGCCCCGTGCCCGCTCTGCCAGGAAGCCGGGCATCTCCTTCGCCCCAGGCACCTCAGGCCCTGCCCCTGTTACCCCCGCTGCCCTCAGTGAGGAGGTCATTGACCTCCTCCGAACGCTCATTGTTGGGCAGACTACCCTTTTGAATGCCATCCAGGGGGTGGAGAGGGAGGTTCATCGCAGCAATGAGTACCTGGAGGGCATTCATTCGGGTCAGGCTGCCCATCAGCGATCGTTCCAGGCTCTGGCCTCAGCACTGACGGCAGCCATTGTCCCTGTATCCTGCCTGCCTCTACTAACTCCCTCCTCCCAGTCTCCTGTTCCTCTGCCTGTCCCACCCACACCATCAGACCAGCCTGCACACACCTCAACACCCAAGAGAAGCTCATCCAAACATAAGCACCACAGATCACGCAGACATTCACACACGCAACATTCCGATGCAGACATGCCAACAGTCACTACCACCTCTGTGACCCCCACCTCCTCGTCTCCCTCCTCCCTCCCTGTGACGTCTACACTCACACCTCCATTCACCTCACCATCAGCCAGTGTTTCCATCACCAGCACACCCTCCACTCCAGTCCGCACACGTGCAGTCACCACCCCCACTGCCATTTACACGTCCCCTGTGTCCTCTCCCACTGTGTCTGTCACCCCCTCTTCCACACCACACAAACGCAGCCACCCACCCACCCAACAGCCATCCACCTCACGACAGCCTATCCCTCCTGCACCTGCACCCAAAGACAGCAAACGTGACTCACCTACAACCACATCCTCTCCCTCCACTCCCATTCCCACTGTACCTACCACTCTCCATTGTCCCAAGAAGCTCTTCCTCGCCACTACTAACTTCTTTCCTGACCCTGAGCCCCCCCCTCCTTCTCGTCGGGGTAAGAAGAGCACCTCAGCCACCACCAGCCCTGCAGCCCCCTTGACAAGGGTGCAGGGGTATTGGAGCCCGCCAGCCCGCATGTCTGGATCTTCGCCCAGCAGCAAGGGGACAGCCAGCCCACCCCCTGGGAAGAGGAGCAGAAGGCGGAAGGGGCGCCGCAGGAGCCCGCCTTCTACATCCCCCCCGGACACCACCCAGAGACAGTCACCAGCCACAGCTCCAAAGGGAGGAAAGGGCCACAGGCCGACGACTAAGGAGGGCAAGGGCAGCAAGTTGGAGAGGTCAGGCAGCAGGCCTGCTGCCCAGGAGGAGCCCACAACCCCCATAGCCGCTGCCCCGGGAGGAACCGGCACAGCTGCCCCGGGAGAGCCCACCAGCCCCATAGCCGCTGCCCAGGGAGGACCCAGCCCAGCTGGCCAGGAGGGCCCCACCACCCACAGCCCAGGTGGGCAGTGAAGGAGCACCATCCCCGCTGCCCAGGAGGGCACCACCAGGCATTTAGCAGTTGGCCATAGACCGTCCGCCGTCTCAAGAACCGCTGAACTGGGCCCTTCAAGGCAAGAACCGCTGAACTGGGCCCCGCCGTCTCAAGAACCGCTGAACTGGGCCCCGCCGTCTCAAGAACCGCTGAACTGGGCCCTTCAAGGCAAGAACCGCTGAACTGGGCCCCGCCGTCTCAAGAACCGCTGAACTGGGCCCTGCCGTCTCAAGAACCGCTGAACTGGGCCCTTCAAGGCAAGAACCGCTGAACTGGGCCCCGCCGTCTCAAGAACCGCTGAACTGGGCCCCGCCGTCTCAAGAACCGCTGAACTGGGCCCCGCCGTCTCAAGAACCGCTGAACTGGGCCCTTCAAGGCAAGAACCGCTGAACTGGGCCCCGCCGTCTCAAGAACCGCTGAACTGGGCCCGCCGTCTCAAGAACCGCTGAACTGGGCCCTTCAAGGCAAGAACCGCTGAACTGGGCCCCGCCGTCTCAAGAACCGCTGAACTGGGCCCCGCCGTCTCATGAACCGCTGAACTGGGCCCTTCAGGGCAAGAACCGCTGGACCTTTGGCAGACGTGGCAGGGCAGGATCTATCTCGGGCAGGGCTGCAGGATGTCTTCTGGCCAACTTGCCTCCTCCAGTGGCAGTGGGGTCTGTTATGGACTGTATGGACTGTGGCTTTGCTCTCCCCAGGATGGCCCAGTGGGCAGGCCACCCACTGTATGGACTGTTTGGACTGTGGCTTTGCTCTCCCCAGGATGGCCCAGTGGGCAGGCCACCCACTGTATGGACTGTTTGGACTGTGGCTTTGCTCTCCCCAGGATGGCCCAGTGGGCAGGCCACCCACTGTATGGACTGTTTGGACTGTGGCTTTGCTCTCCCCAGGATGGCCCAGTGGGCAGGCCACCCACTGTATGGACTGTTTGGACTGTGGCTTTGCTCTCCCCAGGATGGCCCAGTGGGCAGGCCACCCACTGTATGGACTGTATGGACTGTGGCTTTGCTCTCCCCAGGATGGCCCAGTGGGCAGGCCACCCACTGTATGGACTGTTTGGACTGTGGCTTTGCTCTCCCCAGGATGGCCCAGTGGGCAGGCCACCCACTGTATGGACTGTATGGACTGTGGCTTTGCTCTCCCCAGGATGGCCCAGTGGGCAGGCCACCCACTGTATGGACTGTTTGGACTGTGGCTTTGCTCTCCCCAGGATGGCCCAGTGGGCAGGCCACCCACTGTATGGACTGTTTGGACTGTGGCTTTGCTCTCCCCAGGATGGCCCAGTGGGCAGGCCACCCACTGTATGGACTGTTTGGACTGTGGCTTTGCTCTCCCCAGGATGGCCCAGTGGGCAGGCCACCCACTGTATGGACTGTATGGACTGTGGCTTTGCTCTCCCCAGGATGGCCCAGTGGGCAGGCCACCCACTGTATGGACTGTTTGGACTGTGGCTTTGCTCTCCCCAGGATGGCCCAGTGGGCAGGCCACCCACTGTATGGACTGTATGGACTGTGGCTTTGCTCTCCCCAGGATGGCCCAGTGGGCAGGCCACCCACTGTATGGACTGTTTGGACTGTGGCTTTGCTCTCCCCAGGATGGCCCAGTGGTCATGGAGTCCCCTCGTGGATCTGGCGTCGTGTACTCAAGTGGCTGAGGTGCCCCCCCTTCCCTTCCCCCTGAGGTGCCTGTCCTATTTTCTTTCTGATGCCCCTGCAGTGTTCTCTCCGTGGAGTTCTTGTCGTGGGACTGGGCCTTGCCCCTTTGCACAGGACCCCTGTGATCCACGGACAGTGGTTGGACTACATTTAGTAGCTGTATATAGTTTGTACATAGTTTATTTATTTATTGGGATTAATGGCGTACATATTTCAATATATCTGCCCGTTTATGATCTCTTCTTTTGGTCTTTGCATTATTTCGGAGGGGGGTGGTTTGTGGGTTGTGACAGTGATCTGTGGGAATGCATTGATGTGTGTGTTGTAGTGGGTGTGGGTGGGTGGGTGTGTGCCGGTAATCTTTTCCCTCCCCTGTGTCGTAGGTGCAGTACTCACCGATGTCTTCCGCGCCGCCGGGCGTGCTCCTGGTATATGAGGAGGAATAGGAGTGCGGGGATGACCTGTAACTCTGGCTCCATACTGCCGGAATCTCGCGTGGAGTGCGTAGAGGTGAGCGTTTTCCCGTTCGTAGTCTGTTTCCGCCGTGTTCTTATCGGCGGTGCTCCCGCCCCGGAAAAGGTGGCAGATTGGTGGGTCGTCATAGGGTGGGTGGTACTTTGTCTGCCGCCGGGCTGTTGGCGGGAACCGCCGCGCTGTTTGTTTGTACCGCTGTGGCGGTCGGAGTGTTAAGTTGGCGGGCTGTGTTGGCGGTTCCCGCCAGGGTCAGAATTGCATATTTTAGACCGCCGGCCTGTTGGCGGCTTGGCCGCCGCTTTATCACCGACCGCCAGGGTCAGAATGAGGGCCTTAGTCTCTTTTTTGGATGTTTTTCTTTACCGGGACGAACCACGAAGTCAGGCCGGGTCGCGGTTGAGGCAAGCCGGCTAGAATTTCTGCGTCGGGTCGGTCACTTTATGGAGCTTTTTTTCAAAAATTCTCCAATCTTTTCCAAACTTCTGGGGCTTCACCCAGATGTTCTTTTAAGGTTCTTTTGGGGTCCACAGCTCACCCCAAGGGTCCAGAAGTTCTGTGATGGTCCTTGGGAAGTGCGGACTTCAACTCCCAGAATGCACCTGGCGCAAACTCCTTTTTGGCCACTGGACAGTGGTCAGCTGGTCACTTTTTCAGGAGTTGGTGCAGGGGACTCTGGTTTACCAATTTTTCACCTGTAGCAAACAGGGAGTCCCCCCTTGAACCAGTTGAAGCCAGGCAAAGTCCTTCTTGAGGTGAAGCCCAAGTGTGCAGCTGGTGCAGTCCTTCTGAGTGCAGGGTCCAGGTGCAGGCCAGGGGTCCAGCAGGGCAGTCCTTCTTCTTCTTTAGTTCCTTTCTTGTTGAATTCTGGAGGGGATCTGAGGTGTGGGTGCAGGTCTGCCAGTTTTATCCTTGCTCCTGGGTGAAAAGCAGGGGGGCCCTGGTTCTCCAATCAGGGACAGGGTCATCCCCCTGTGATGACCACTTCCTGGGAAGTGTGGCAAAAATCCATCCCAGAAGGCAACAGTCTCTAAAAATCCAACATGGATGAATCTGATTTTTGGAGGTTACATCTGGCTGAGCCCACCCACTGGTGTGGCTAAAAATCATAAACACACCCCTCTCCTGCCCTCTCCTAATCTAATCAAGGGGGCACCTAGCTGTCTGGGGTTGCAGGATGTGGGGGTGTTGCTGGGTGCTGCAAATGTCCTTCTCTGCCTTTGAAGACCAGTTTAGCAGCCCTCCCCCTTCCTGCCTCACCATCTGCTGAGGGGAGATTCTCTCCCCCAAGCACATTCCTTTGTGTGAAGTCAGGCCACTTCACACCTCATCAAGGTAGCCTGGCAGAAGCTGCTGCAGGCTGGCCAATCAGAGCACAGCAGCAAAAACAATGCAGAGCTGAAATTGGCAACTTTTTAGGTAAAGTCTAAACTTTTTACCTGGACAAGTTATATTAAATCCAACAACTGGAAGTTGTAGGATTTATTACAACAATTAATTTGATACCAAATTCTTGGTATGCAACATTTAAGGAGACTTTAAAATTTAAAATAAAGTCTGCCCATTCTAGCCTATGAAGGCCATTTACTTAAATGAGGGAAAAACGAATTTGGCTGTTTTTACCTCACCAGGGCTTATAAATCTATTTTTATAAAGTCCCTGCTTATAGTTACATGGCACCCAGCCCTAGGGGCACATAGGGCACACCTTAGGGGTGACTTATATGTAAAAATAAGGTAGTTTAAGACTTTGGAAGTACCTTTAATTCCAAAGTCGAATTTGCATATAACTTTAATTTAAAAGCAGCCAGCAAGGCAGGCTTGCTTTTAAAATGACACTGGGCACCTCAGCAATGCACCTAGGTGTGCACCACCTATGCTGTGGTCCCTAAACCTACATGCCCTACCATATACTAGGGACTTATAGGTAGGTTAACTTAGCCAATTATAATTAGCCTAATTTGCATATCCATTTTACACAGAGCACAGGCCCTGGGACTGGTTAGCAGTACCCAGGGCACCATCAGAGTCAGGAAAACACCAGCATAAAGTGGAAAATGGGGGCAAAAAGTTATGGGGCCTCTGCAATCAGCCCTAGTTTCTCACACAGGCCCACTAATCTTTATCATCTGAGTCAACTTCAAGGTACCCAAGACCAGTGATTTGTAGATGTAATTGGCTTTTATTTTTTTTGTTTTTTTTGTATTTTTGAGGTGGGGAGCGACCCCTTAGGCAAGGGTCGCTCCCCTAGGGGGCAAATTATATTTAGGCCATTTCTGCCCCCCTTGGGGGCAGATTGGCCTATTTTAATTAGGCCGATCTGCCCCCAAGGGGGGCAGAAACCACTAGGCACCAGGGATTTTTGTTGTTGTTGTTGTTTTACAGATGGGGAGCGACTCCTTAGGCAAGGGTCACTCCTCTGGAGGTGCAAATTGTATTTAGTCAATTTCGGGGCAGATCGGCCGATTTTAGGTCAATCTGGGCAGAAACCACTAGGCACCAGGGATCTTTTTTTTTGCTCCAATGTCACGCAAGGGGAGTGATCCCATAGGCAAGGGTCGCTCCCCAGGGGGTGGGGGGGAGTTGGGCAAATTTATTTTAGGCCATTTCTGCCCCCCCCTGGGGCCGGCAGAGCTAGAGGATAAAATCCACAGGTATGCACTTTGCAAAAAACACCTCTGTTTTCTGTGAAAAAATGTGATGTGTCCACGTTGTGTTTTGGACCATTTCCTTTTGTGGGCGCTAGGCCTACCCACACAAGTGAGGTATCATTTTTATCGAGAGACTTGGGGGAACGCTGGGTGGAAGGAAATTTGTGGCTCCTCTGAGATTCCAGAACTTTCTGTCACCGAAATGAGAGGAAAAACTGTTTTTTGGTCACATTTTGAGGTTTGCAAAGGATTCTGGGTAACAGAACCTGGTCAGAGCCCCACAAGTCACCCCATCTTGGATTCCCCTAGGTATCTAGTTTTCAAAAATGTGCTGGTGTGCTAGGTTTCCCCAGGTGCCGGCTGAGCTAGAGGCCAAAATCCACAAATAGGCACTTTGTAAAAAACACCTCTGTTTTCTGTGAAAAAATGTGAGGTGTCCAGGTTGTGTTTTGGGCCATTTCCTTTCGTGGGAGCTAGGCCTACCCACACCAGTGAGGTACCATTTTTATCGGGAGACTTGGGGGAACACAGAATAGCAAAACAAGTGTTATTGCCCCTTGTCTTTCTCTACATTTGTTCCTTCCAAATGTAAGGCAGTCTGTAAAAAAGACGTCTGTCTGAAAAATGCCCTGTAATTCACATGCTAGTATGGGCACCCCGGAATTCAGAGATGTGCAAATAACCACTGCTTCTCAACACCTTATCTTGTGGCCATTTTGGAAATACAAAGGCTTTCTTGATACCTATTTTTCACTTTTTATATTTCAGCAAATGAATTGCTGTATACCCGGCATAGAATAAAAACCCATTGCAAGGTGCAGCTCTGCGTACCTAGAGTTCTTGATGAACCTACAAGCCCTATATATCCCCGCAACCACAAGAGTCCAGCTGACGTAACGGTATATTGCTTTAAAAAATCGGACATCGCAGGATAAAGGTACAGAGTAAAACGTGGAGAAAAATTGCTATTTTTGTACCTCAATTTCAATATTTTTTTTGTTTTTCAGCTGTTATATCCTGTAGGAAACACTTGTAGGATGTACACAAATGTCCCCTTGATGAATTCAAACTTTTGTCTACTTTTCAGAAATGTTTAGCTTTCTGGGATCCAGCATTGGTTTCTCACCCATTTTGGTCACTAACTGGAAGGAGGCTGAAAGCACAAAAAATAGTAAAAATGGGGTATGTCCCAGTAAAATGTCAAAATAGTATTGAAAAATTGGGTTTTCCAATTCAAGTCTGCCTGTTCCTGAAAGCTGGGAAGATGGTGATCTTGCCACCGCAAACCCTTTGTTGATGCCATTTTCAGGGAAAAAAAACACGAGCTGCCTTCTGCAGCCTGAAAAAAACAAAATTTTCACTGTATTTTGGCTAATTTCTTGGTCTCCTTCAGGGGAGCCCACAAAGTCTGAGTACCTCTAGAATCCCTAGGATGTTGGAAAAAAAGGACGCATATTTGGCGTTGGTAGCTTATGTGAACAAAAAGTTATGAGGCCCTAAGCGCGAACTGCCCCAAATAGCCAAATAAAGGCTGGGCACAGGAGGGGGAAAAGGCCTGGCAGCGAAGGGGTTAAGAATTAGATTTGTTGTAGCTTTCAATATGACAGCTCAGTTGGAACTGGGAACTAACATGTGAAGAGAGGGATGTGGACGCAGTACAGAATACACAGGCCTACAGACAATTGGCACTGTACACCCATGCAAAGACCATGAGCCCCAAGCACATGACACATGCAGTAAGGAAGTACCTAAAGCGTTAATAACTATGTACAAAACAGAACTTAAAACTATGTAGCACACCTATACTAACCTAATCTATCCTAACTATACATTACCCACATCTGGCCCTAACTACCCTATGTTAAGCTTACTTACCACATTTAACAACACACTCTAAACATTTGCCCCCACCCCTTTATTTTATGAAACACATGTAGGACAACATATACTAACTTAAACATATACTAACTATTACTAAACAAATATATATATATATATATATATATATATATATATATATATATATATATATATATTTTTTTTTTTTAAATACACAAAAGCCCCAACATTAATCCCCACCCACAATCTAACATGCAATAATATGAACCCCCTCTTACCTACTTATCCTATCTAAACTACTACCCTACCCTAACCTATCACTAAACCCCCTAAACTCACTAAAAATCAGGTTGAGGAATGAGAAGGGACGAGACTGAATTCGGGGTAAGGGGAGGCAAGAGTTCACAGGTTTGCCCTCCTCTGTGTCTTCTTAATAGCTTTGGGCCTCCGGGTATTTTTGTCCACGTCCCTCTGTATAGTGTCAAGCTTTCTCAAAACTTTCCTCATGTCCCTCTGGAGCTCAGAAATTGTGGCCATGTCAAATGCAGCTGATGTGGTGGTCTGTATTGCAGAGGTTGTTGCTCCAGCAGGTGTGGTGGTTGGTGGTGCTGACGTTGAAGATGCAGCAGGTGTGGTGGTCCTGAAGTTGACGGTGCAGCTGGTGGGGCTGATGTGATGGTGGCCGCTGTGTTACTGGCTGCAGTTGTGGTGGTGGCTACAACCTTTGTGGACAATGCTGGTCCAACTTGGCTGAAAGCCCACCATTCTCCTGTGGATCTCTCTCTCTGATAGTGTCTTGCCATCCTTTGGTATCCAGACTCGACATCCAATATGTGGCTGTATCTCACTGCCCGATTCTGGAAAGCCCTGATCTACATTACATCCTTGTTGGTAGCTGTAACAATTAGACAGCCAACCATCAGTGTCATCATTGTGTGATGCATGTACAGATGATAATCTAACATTCTGCCTCAATTTGCACATGCAGTCCAAATCACAGTCCAGATGATATAATGTCCCTGGTGAATGAAATGGCAATGGTGCCTACCCATCAAGTATTTAACAACAAAGCAAAGCACAACAAGAGGTGGATCAAATAAAGTGATCTGTGCATTGATGTAGTGCAATGTGTCACAATGCAAATGCAGCGACTACTTCACATAGGCCAGGCCCACTAATCTTTATCATCTGAGTCAACTTCAAGGTACCCAAGACCAGTGATTTGTAGATGTAATTGGCAGGATGGTATGCAGCTGCTAATCATAAGGGTCAGTGTTGTTTGGGACACTTGCATGCTTGAATGAGATGACTGTCATCTACACAGTGACCAATACATCTACCTACATATATGTTCTTCCCCTACCCCTGTGCCTGAGGGGGGATGGGCATGCAATTCATCATCACAACTGTCAAGGACAACCACGAAGCCATGTCCACTTGTTTATGGATTTAGTGAGTGGAACACATGTGAGGAGTGCTGCCACCTAGGCCATTCACATCTACATTCATGTGTCCAATTGTGGACAACCATAAACACCTGATCTGCCAACACAATTTCAAAATCACCCACATTGATGACAGCACACGTCTGGCCTTGACCTTCACGCACGCCTATTACATACCAGATAAGTGTGATGTAAATGGAGTACAACTTATGGGGCTGGATTCTGGGGGACAATTACCCATACAGTTCCACATGTACGATACAATACAGGGATGCACAATTTTGTGCAGAAATCTGATGCATCCCTGTCTTGTGAAAATGAGGGTATAACTCAGTGACAATATTCTGACACTGGAGCATTTCCAAATCACATGTGGGCCTACATGTGGCTATTAATCACCTTGTTCACATGGTGCTACCTATTGCGCAACACAAGACTCCCAAGATGTGACTCTTTGCCTGTGAATGTTTAATCCTTGCATGGAACACTACGGCCCTCATTCTGACCTTGGCGGGCGGCGGAGGCCGCCCGCCAAAGTCCCGCCGTCAGGTTACCGTTCCGCGGTCGAAAGACCGCGGCGGTAATTCTGACTTTCCCGCTGGGCTGGCGGGCGGTCGCCTTCAGACCGCCCGCCAGCCCAGCGGGAAAGAGGCTTCCACGATGAAGCCGGCTCGGAATCGAGCCGGCGGAGTGGAAGCTGTGCGACGGGTGCAGTTGCACCCGTCGCGTATTTCACTGTCTGCGCAGCAGACAGTGAAATACATGTAGGGGCCCTCTTACGGGGGCCCCTGCAATGCCCATGCCAGTGGCATGGGCACTGCAGGGGCCCCCAGGGGCCCCGCGACCCCCCCTACCGCCATCCGGATCCCGGCGGTCGGACCGCCGGGATCTGGATGGCGGTAGGGGGGGTCGGAATCCCCGCGGCGGTGCAGCAAGCTGCGCCGCCGTGGAGGATTCAATGGGGCGGCGGTACACTGGCCAGTGGTGCCGGTCCGACCGCGGCTTTACCGCCGCGGTCGGAATCCCCATTGGAGCACCGCCGGCCTGTCGGCGGTGCTCCCGCGGTCCTCCGGGACCGCCAGGGTCAGAATGACCGCCTATGTCAACATCCAGTCAAGTAATATATCAGATCACGTGCCAGCTCATCATATCTTACAATAAGTGCAACACACAAGAGTCACTCACACAACAGCTGCAATCACTACACAGGTCAGACATTATCACACTTACTGGATATGTCTGGGTCCTGAAATCGAGCCAATTCTCCAATGGTATAGGAGGCCTGTCCACCTGTAAGACAGGGAAAGGAAATATATGCTCAATGTCAGATCACTCTACAAATGTGTGGACAACATATCACTGTGTGTAAAATTGTATATGAGTGAGCTGCTGATCCTGCATGTAGACACTCCAACAGACATACCACTGCAAACTCACATTGACACTCCAGTGAGTGATAGACACATCTGCACACATGCACTGGGCCTAACAATCATGTGGTGCTAAACCTGACTACAAACATTTGTGGCAAATCCATTTCAGATGGAACTCCATGGCATGATTTGTATTTGGGTGACAATTTCAATGGCACTTCCCTGGTGCACTGCAATACAAGTGACTCAGGTATTGTGGTTTGTGCATCTTGGGACACTGAGTTACTCTGTGATGGTCATTGGCTCAATTTTCAGTCTGCAATTATGATGCATTCAGTGGTCCATAACAGATGTGACACAGTTGCATGTGGGTCACAAATGCTCCATTGGCAGTGTCCCCTAAGCCATATATGCCCCCTTTGCAAACATGATGGCAGGGATCATGTGTGTGTAATGATGACAAGGTAGTGCTAAACATGGATTGCCGACTTTGTTGTTCCAATACAATGAAATATGGTATGGTGACAGTGTCTTACCTGACAGGCACAGGTGTTGTCATTGCACCTGAAATGTGTAACTAAGGGCCACAAGTACCAAGGTCAGGTTTTGTGAGTCACACATTGCAAAACTTAGCAACTTGCAATTTGCAAGTAGGATGATCTGAGGTACAACACTGTCAATGACAGTGTTTGCAAATCGCAAATGGTGTAGCAAATGACCTACCTCATGAATTTTGATGAGGTAGGTCTCATTTTGCAAACCCCATGGGAATGGAGGCACTCATAGGGATGGTGGCCTGCTGGGCTCTGCAGACCATCATGTTTGTGACTGCTTTCAAATAGAGATGTATATTTTTGTTTAAATGCAGCCATATTTCATCAAGGGTACACAGAAAGCATTTCAAAAACCAATATTATGACTTCAATAATTTAGAATTGCCATTGCAGGAAGTTTATTGAGATTTTCGGGGGGAAAAAAGAGTGGTAAAGTGGGGTGGTTCGATAACCATTGCTCATTATCCAGAAAGGAATTAAAACAAGCCCTGCAGGCCCGACCGAGAAACAGAGAAAAAGTAATTATTAAACGTTCTAATTACAAACTCGCATTAGAAACCAGGAAGGCACATTTGAGAGCTAGGGCATGGGCAAATCTTGAACAAGCAACAACACTAAGAGATAATACCCTATTTTGGAAAACAATCAATCAACCTTTCCTAAAAGATAGTGATGCACCCGAAATAACAGTACATGTCCCTTCAATGGAATGGCTTTCTCACTTTGGATCAATTTTTAACCCAGAGAATTTGACTATTTTCCCACCAAACAATGGGATAATTGAGATCAACCCACCCGTCTTGAAACCAGTCAGTCTAGAGGAAGTGAAATTCGCCATGGGAAGATGTCAGAAAGGGAAGGCACCAGGCCCTGACGGGGTGCCAGTAGATGCCTATTTGACACACGTTGATTTATGGAGCCCCATCTTGACCCAAGTCTTTTTGTGTGTGACAAAGGGATATATTCTAACATCATGGAGTGAAAGTATAATTGTCCCTATTTTCAAAAAGGGGCACAGAGGCGACCCCAAATGTTATCGACCAATCTCACTTTTGGATACTTCTGTTAAACTGCAGGGAAGAGTACTTGTAGAAAGATTAGAAACCTGGGCAACAAACAACCATATACTTACAGAGGCTCAATTGGGGTTTAGGCCTGAGGTAGGCACCCTGGAACAATGTATAAACCTTAATTTAATTATAAGCAAGTATACAATAGCAAAGAAGGGTCATGTATTTCTCTGTTTTGCAGATCTTAGTAGTGCCTTCGATCTAGTGAATCATGCAAAGTTGTGGAAAGTCTTAATAGATATGGGCGCGCCCCTTGATATAATAAGGTTTCAGGATAGGGAGAGGAATTCGCCAAGGCTGTGTCTTGGCGCCGCTCTTATTCTCTCTTTATATAAATGGTGTAGATGCCCGCTTAAAAAACCTAAAAATTGATTGCCCCAAAATAGGAAATTGCTCTATCCCAATTCTTTTATACGCAGACGATGCAGTCCTATTGTCACGAACTGCAAACGGGCTACAGCAACTAATGGAGGGCTTTACGGAATTTATGGAGGAAAGGGATATGATGCTGAATATGAGTAAAACAGTGGTCATGACATGTGGAAAGGGAAAGGCTAAGAAGAAAACGTATTTTATTAAGAGCCACGAATGTGAAGAGGTGAATGGATTTACATATTTGGGTATACAATTTTCTAATACGGGACACTGGAAACAGCACTTAGAAATTACCAAAATGAAGTATATTAGGACTACGGAGGCAATCTTTAGATTCTCCAATAAAATTGGTAATAAACCCCTAAGGGAAATGCTGCAGATTTACAAAAGTAAATCAATCAGCAGCATTACATACGGTTCTGCCCTTTGGGGCTTGATACCCGAGATCCATTCATTACAAGCGCTAGAGAATAAATTCTTTAACAGACTACTTGCAGTCCCAAACTCCACTTCCACATACATGGTACACAAGGAATTGGGTAGTCCCTACGTGGAGGATTCAATACATATAAATGCGTTGATGGCCTGGCATGGTATTTGATCAAAGGAAGGGACGCATCTTACCCGAAAGATTATTAAAGACTGCCTTACATTAGAACACCAGGACAGAATTCCATGGTTCATGCACATAAAAGATCTACTGAGAGGTATAAATCTAACACCCAACTTAGAAAACCCAGGTATAGTTCTCCAATTTAGTAAGAAAGAACTGAAAAATCTTTTAATGGCTTGGAGGGCTAGCGAAAGAGGAAATAGAGAATGCAAGAAATCAACGGTAGCTCCTTACATGATCGAAAACAATGAGGTTATATCAAATTACTTACTGACAGTTGTGAACACTCAACATAGATTTTATTTGACCTGATTACGTTTTAGAATGTTAAATTTTTTAGTAGCCTTCCCAAAAATGAGAATCTGGAGTAAAAGCCTACCAAAGTGCCCCTGTGCGAGACGATTTGCACAATCTACAATGCACTTTATTTTATCTTGTAAATTTTATCATGAAATTAGGAAACAATTTTTAAAACCACTATTTATTATTAATAAGCTATTTTGTTGCAGAGAAGCTTTTAACTATCTATTTAAACTGGATACGAATGAGAAATGCGAAGCAGTGATAAAATTCATCTTATATGCAATTGAGCAGAGGAAAAAGCTGTCTTATTTAGAAAAACTCCGATATGAGAATGAGTAATCGCATTGTCACAACAAAGACTTTTATTCTTTTTATCAGTATGTATTTGGAAAATTTTTTATTGTATATTTCTTTATTTTAAAGAGACTGTTCTTTTTCTCCTTCTTTTATGGAGTGAAATCCGAATAAAGATTGTTTTGAATTGAATTGACTTCAATAATTGTTTTGAAGCATTCAGTGGTCTGTGGGACCGCATCCTGATCCAAAACAATTTTTGGGCATGCATTCACAAAGGGGAAGTGATCCCATGGGGACCCCTCCCCTTTTTCAAATGGGTTAGCACCAACTTGAAACTGCTGGAAACTGCAAAATCAATCAGTGGACTGCGACTTGCTAATAGGAAAGGTACGCCCCTTCCGAAATGCCACTAGCAAACCCTGTCTTGTGACTGGGAAATGTGATAGCAGAATGGCAAAATTGGGGGTGTGCATTGGAATAAAATATTTTCCTGGCGTAAACACACAAAATCTGAAAATTAGGCCGTTTGTGACAATTAAAATTAGCTTGGTACATGTGGCCCTAACTAATAGTCGTACATGACTCAACAAAGCTCAGGACTGCATTGCTAACATGTATAGACATGTGGAATGCATCTCAGTACTGGAACACTAACGGTTTGTTCTACTTGCAATCAAAATGGCCACAATCATTGCATGCAGCACTTCAAGACATCTGCTACTATCACTAAGAAGTATTCTACTGTACACATTTGTCAATATGATACTCACCAACAGGGCCACCGATCACCACATCCAGGTGGGCCAGCAGGTCCTGTTCTTTCACCACCAGGTCAGCCCAGTGATGCTTCATCTGGTGCTCATTCCTTGTCGTGTTGATAACCCGTTTGAGGTGGTAGGACACCTTGGCCCATTGCAGCCTACTCGCCTCTTTGTGATACCCCTATATCACAGGCCCACCCATCTCCAACATCAACTGCAGAAAGTGGCACCCCAGCCACACAAATCCCCCAAGCTCCTCCTCCGCCATGCGGGTCAACCTCGTCCTTCTCAACATGTCCTTGCACAACAATGCAAAAAAGAAAAAGGGAAAAAGGAAGGAACATAAATATGAAAAAAGGAAATTTACAGACCAAACTACAAACCTCAACTAACCCAACTAATGTAACCCCCAAAAAGACATGCAACAGTACAAATACAATCCAAAAGACACTAAACTACACAAAAGCACTTAAACAGGTTCAATATACAAATGGAATACACAATAGACACAAGAGAGACACCACAAGATACACAAAACACAATCCAGATACGAGCAACACCAAGACAAAGCCACACAGTGAAGATAACGCACAGACTGTAAAGTGAAAGTGAAAGTACACCCACTGTACCATGCCTATAAACAGGATTTCCTATTACGTACTTCCTTTCCCCTTTGCGGCCCTTTTGTCTTCTTGCGTGCAGTTTTCTTTATGCATGCGATGTTTGCATGAACATTTTCGACACATAACCTGTGGCAAAATTCCGCGCATTAACGGGAAACTTCTACTTCAATGGATATCCGCATATGTGTGGTGTGCTGGTGTAATTAACACTAAGGGCCCATGTGTGTTTAGTTAGCGTTTGCGTGATTTTTCAATGCATTTGCGTAAAAATGTTTGACTCAAACTGTGCGTGATTTTAAATTATTTAACATGCATGCACCCTGCATCAAGATGGAGATAGAATGGTATGGCCTTCAGTGTGTGGTATAGTGGTTGGCCACATGTGGTAGAGCATGCAAATGTAGTCCTGATTTATACTTTCTTTGCGCCGTATTTAACATCATTTTCTGATGCAAAACCAGTGCAAACTTTCAATATACAATTGTATTTTGTAAGTTTGCGCTGCTTTTGCGTAAAAAAATGACTGCAATTGTCGTAGTTTGGACTCTTGCTCTGAGCAAGACTGCTGTTTTAAAGATAATAGTACTTTTGTTTGTAGGCGACTGAGTCTTTCCTACAACAAGTCGCAACTGTTGTCCCAACCTCACCGGCTCACTAGCAGCACCTCACCAGAAACACAATAGTAAAAGGTGATTTGTGGCAGTCGCTTACGCATGGACCCAAAGTAAGATATCTCAGGGTTGTCGTGGTTAAACGGAGATTACCCTTTTCTCACAGATATATTATGTCTCACACAAACAAAGGCAATAACACAGATGCAGTGAAGTTATAATAGTTTTTATTTAACATAACTGCAATTTGTGATAAGTTGCATGAACTGCAATGATTAGGATAATGAATATACCAAGAAACAGTATTGTGAAGAAGAGCGTCATGGATATAAAGACCCCCACCATTTTTGCAATATATGAAAGAAATATATATATATATGTATGTATAAGATTGAATATGCCCTATTACCCTAATATCCTAATGAGAATAGGCCTAACCTCCTACCTAAAGGAGAGCTGGGTTTGCTAAACCTAATCTGCCAAAACCGTGTCCATGAGTGGAGCCCCCAACCCTCGTTACCTTGGAATGAGGTCTCTATCTCAGACTCCGTAGGGACACGAAGACTGGGTCAGCGTCAAGACGACTGCAGCATCGGTATCAGCGATGGTGGCGATGCCCTCTGGTCGGAATCCCTCTGATTATCTGCCTAAAGTGTGATGTATTTATACAGATCTACAAGGTCCCCTGACATAGGTGTATTCCAAAACAATAGATAACAGGCATGCTTGGGACGGCAATTAATATCAACAATCCCTCGAAAGTATAGAGAGGGAAAATCCCTAAGTGTGAACACCTACTGTTTGTTTGTCTTTCGTGTTTGAACTTGACGCCTTGGCGCAGTGACACTGATAATAAAACTCATAACAAGTGGCCTAACTATAAACAAGGCAGCCATCTTAGAGGAAATAAATAATTAAATGGGCTAAGACAGAGCAACCTAAGTAGGTTAAAAGTCACTAGGTGACGGGGCCACGAGTTTACAAGCCTACGGCTAAGCTAACTCCTGCTATCCCGTTAAAACAAACTAGGATTCACTACACCCTCCCCATTGCCATAACAGGTATGATGAAGGTACAGGAACCCAAACGCTAAAAAAGCTGCTTCTGAACTAAAGGCCAAAGGCAAAAAACAAGCTAATAAAAGAAGCTAATAATAAAAATCGCTGTGTGTGAAAAACACGTTAAAAAACTGTCTAAAAACACATACAGAGATGTTAATATGAACTATGACAAGTACAGCAAATGTTTATCATAATTGCATAATTTGGAATCGGGAATGGTAAGCAAATTCATCAAATTATGTGTCATACGCAGGATCTTGAAGAATGTCATCGAAGTCACCTGTCAAGGACCTCAAAAATGAGTCAACATCGTCCGAAGTGAAGTCTAGTGCTTGGCGGACAAACGGATCCACAGAGCAGAAGTGAGCCATATTCACTGGTGCATCGATACTTGCCGCAGTGTCCTCATCCATGTTAGATCTTATAACGGAAGGCTCATAGGTGGCCTCGCGGAGCAACCTCAGTCTCAAGGGGCATGACCATGTATGAACCCTCATCGGGGACATCAGCAGTTCGTGGTCCACAGGAGATGTCGGTGCAACAGCAAGACAGACCATAGGCAGATGTTCATAGAGACACCATATGCAGCAGAAGACCGGTTGTACACACCAGAGAAGTGGCCGGAATGACAACGACCAGTCAAGCTCCAGGTCCACCAGCAAAGGTGTACCGAAGATCCGAACCATGCGCTCACGGCACAGTGGAGTTGACGGGAGCGGCTCCATTGCTCTGTGTTGCTGGAAAGAAACAACCACCGCGAATCAGAAGAAATAGCAGTAGTAGTCCGCCAATTAAAGCCAAAATAATTGGAAAGCCACCAAACACACTAGAAAAGAGAGAATGGATGGCTGATGGGATGACTCCGAAGAGAGTCTGGAAGATGGACACAAAACCAGACCCGACAGCCTTAAAGAAATGCACAATCCCAGTGGTGCTTGAAGCATTGAATATTCTGGACACCAGCTCTCCAAAGTGTTTGGGGAAATCGGTATTTAAAAGGGATTGTATCTCGGCTGATGATCTCGGCGACCTGTTTCTGAAACAATAGCGCCTTTAGTCTATTTAACTTGTCATAGTTCACATTAATAGTATCTTTGTGGGGCCACATGTCAGATACTTTTATCTCTCGTGTGGGGGGAAACAAAATATGTCCACAACACGTAACGACCTTCGTGACTGAGATTGCGTAGGCAATTCCAGGTCGCAAGCCGCAACAGCTTTGATCGTTCAGTAGAACATAACTTCCATTGGAAAGTACATGAAACACTGGACGAATCAAGGGGACGGGAGTACCCTTCAAAAAACAGGACAAATTCGCGACCCCCGCATTGCAAAGACTGTGAAGAGACACCTGTTTGCATATCATTGAATGACGAACAGCAGCCTCACATTCACTTCCGCTAAGAAAGACCTCCTGTTCATCATTCAGACATTTATAGTCAAAGGGCAACTCCCACTATTCCTTAATAAAGCTATCTCCTAGCCGCTCATATCGTCCCACGGCAAGATGTTTCAGGCAGCTCGCGAAACGAAACATTGAAATCTGTAAATTAATAATGCCATGCAAGAGCCAGATAGTTGAAGGACTCTCTGCTACTGTGAAGGGCAACTTATCTAACTTTTCTACTTGAAGCAGGGTGAAACTAGCCTCCCTTTTAGCCATTGTCTCTTGTTCCCTGGAAAAATTAAAAGCAGTGAATAGTTCACTCCCATTAATGTACCTCCATGGAATGTGGCCACTTTTCAGTGTCTGTAATGTCCAACCCAGCTGCATGATGGAACGTAGCTGCGTTTGCCCATGATATAACCGGGACAAGTCTGTCTGAGTTATATCAATAGCAGACAACATTATATTTGATAGTGAATAAATCATGTTGGACAGCGTGTTCATGCCATTGTCGACAACAGCGAATGTTTTTTCCAAATTTTCTTTATCGAGTTGCCTTAAACGTGCAGCAGCCTCAATCTGGGAAAGTTTCCAAATTTCATTGTACATAGCATATAGAAACCGTTTTGAGCATTGTTTTCTAGGAAATCCTGTAAGTCTATACTGTCAGAAAGAGTGTTCAGGTGTTTCTTAACCACTGTTAACATGTTTGTCTGCACCCATTGCTGGCACAGCTTACCCACACTGTATGTCGTAATTATACCTGTATGTTGACCTGATAGAAAGCGAGGGTCAGGCCTGTGAATGGAAAAAACCCCTGAAGAGTTCAAGAAACGCTTTTGACACTCATCAGTGTCGGTGGGCCATACCAACCACCTGCCGGGACGAGAAAGTAAAGAATTATAGGCACCAGCCTTAACCATTGAATCTAGCCTGTATTCTGAGACATTAAGAAAGTGTTGCCAATCTTTAAATTTTGAAGGAGTTGGGATACTGGGTGTGTTCATGTCTTTCATTTTTGCTAACCCTAGACAGGATGTCCGCTCTATAGTGTCATTTAAGAAAATCATTTGCACAGGAATCAGGCATGCCCGAAACAAAGCCTCTGTACCCTGTATCTGCCAATCTTGTGTTCCCCATACACTTTTCAAATCAATAGTGTTTTTCCAATATTCGTAACCCTCAAGCGAGAGCCGGGAAACGAAGGGATCTGAATAAATCAGTTTTGTATCTGTTAGCAAAAGTTTACTAATATGTGCCGGAGGTATTTTAAAATAATACGACTCTACTTTCCTTGTATGATGCCCAGAAAAGTTTGTAAATTTATCGCTGTAATACTTTGGACTCCCCACCCCTGGTGTGGAACAGTGTTCCCACTGTGTGTAGTTCAAGAGAGGCCTATATCTAGTCGCACGGTGTAGGTAGTGATGTCCCCAATTGTTATAGCAGAACAGTTCCCCATAATTCATTGTATAATCATATACATCATCACTTCCAAAAGCGGAATAGTCCTTCATTTCCGCTAGCATGGAATCAACTGTTTGGACATCCCAATCATCAGAGACAACATTAGGTGAAATAACATCACACATTGAAATTTTGAACACGTATGGTATTTGAATTATCTCTGTAGGCCCGTATATATCGAATGGAACTTTGTCCCACACAATCCCATCAGTAATTGGTATAGCTGTAATATTCACAGGGGACAAATCTCTTCGGACCTTATTTGAAGAATGATGTGGTGTTAACATTTCATCAACAGGCTCCACAGAGGAGCGATCAGGAATATAGTGACCATTAATCAGCAAAAAGAAAAAAGTCACAAAACCAATCCATAAAAATAATGCAATAAATGTCAAACAGAACCATAGATAGTTCCATGGGTAGATCAAATAGGTCTTTTTAAGCCATCGATACAGCTTACTACTTTTTGAAATATTGTCAATCACTTTAGAGGATGAATCCAAAGAAAAATCATCAATGTCAATGAAATAGCCAGAGGTAGTCTCTGCAAACACATGAGCCGCTGTATTCTGATCCACCGCTCGTGGAGGTTCTTGATAGACAATGTCATTAGTCGTGGAAGTGTTCGTGTAAAATACAGCCAAATCTTGAAGTGGAGTGGTCACCGAAGATGTGACTGGAACCAACAAAAGTTCATTTTCCGCCCTCCCCATGGTCGAGGAAGTGTCTGGAACAGCAGTTGACATAGTTGCATAGTCAGTAGCAGTGATGTTCATCCTACTATGTAGATGGATGTCCTGTTGGGTAGTGAGAGGGGATCGGGAACCACCCAAGGGACCTCCTGGTCTACTGTGAAGAATCGGCCACATGGTGTAATTTGATGTCATCAATGGAGATGAATCTATTTGATTTAGAACCGGATAATGGTGGTAGGATGACAGTCCTTGTACCTTTTATTCCCAAGACCGGTAGAGGTGCTCTGTATGATGGACCGAACTCCTTTTTCACAGCGATCTTCTCACAAACCAGATCCCCAACGTTAGGAATCCAGCCAGTCGACGTTTTCGCCAATTCCCTTATTCCTAAGGTGGCAGCACTTGCAGATGATCTATCATCATGAAATTGCTGAAGCTCCTGTAAAACAGTGAGACGTTCTTTTATGTCAAATGGTGTGTCTGCTGCCACCATACCAGGGGCATCAAGATCTGGGACATACATAGGTATCCCAAAGAGAACCTCATATGGAGACTTCCCCCCAAGGACTGTCTTGGCAGATTATGCAGTGCTCTCTGGACCCCATATAGGTGGTGTAACCAACTGCGACCTGAACCTAATACTCAAGCTGTTAAGGACTGCTTTAGATCACGATTCTGCCTCTCCACGACCGAATTTCCCTCGGGATGGTATGGTGAGGAGCAATGGAGTTCAACACCCATCGTCCCCATGGTGTCCCTAAATGCCTTAGAGGCAAATGCAGGGCCCTGGTCCGAATGGAATGCTGCAACCGCATATGTACCGATAAAGATCAGCAAATCTTTTATAACAGTCCGAGCGTCAGCCGACCGCTGTGGCCATACCCACAGGAATCTAGAACAGGAATCCACAGCCACTAAAATGTATTTGTATGCACCATCAGGCTGTAAGGGACCACAATGGTCTAGGTACACACACTGGAGTGGCTTGTCTGACACTAAGAGGGATGTCTGCGGAGGGCGTTTGATATTAGAGCCCTTAATCTGCTGACAAATGTTACAACAAAGGACATACTGTTTAGTCCGTCTGCGTAGACCAGGCCACCAGTATCGCTGCTGTAAAATTGTTATTGTGGCCTGTATACCAGCATGTGCAGAAGCAACACCCTCATGTGCGGCCGTAATCAGCTCTAGTCTCTGGTCTTCATTGGGGATCACTCGATCTCCAACCCCAGGAATTGTTGTATAAGCAACATTCTGTGCACTGATATGGTAAGTATAGTTTGTAGGGTATCCTTTCGGAAGGGTCTTGCCTGCAGCCGAAGCTTTAACGGCAATCAGTACTTCATTATCCAATCTCGTCGGAGAACGAGTCACTGCAGCCACAGAAGCCGTAGCTACTGAAGCTTTGGCCGCTTCATCAGCCAAATTATTGCCGGCAACGTGTATTCCTACACGTTGGTGTCCTAATGTATGAACTACATGGACACATGGCAGCTTATCCTTAAGATCAGCCACCCTTCCCCACAACATTTTGTGTTTAATGGTGTTCCCTTTAGAATCTCTAAACCCGTTCAGTTTCCAATGATTGAGATATTCATTGTATGACTGGATGCAGTAATATGAATCACAGACTATCAAAGTCTGGCTTCCTGCCTCAGTATGTTCGAGCGCTAGAAGAAGAGCCTTAAGCTCAGCCAACTGGGCTGTGCAGTCCCCTAAGGTCTGCGTGTAGGTATTGTGAGGGTGGAAAACTCCGTCTTCCAGTACCCCACACACGGCTGCGCAAGCTGCCGAGTATTGATGTCTTGTACCTACAGCCGGTTGTGCTGATCCGTCAGTATAAATGATAGTAGTATAACTGTCCAGCGGCAAGATATGTAGAGAAGCGGGGTACTCCTGTTCATACTGGAGAAATTCTTGTGTCTGAAGTCTTGGGTCAAATACATAATCAACATCAGTGGCGGTCAGAGACGTTGCCCATTGAATCCAGCGTGGATGTAATGCCTTGGCATTCGGAACGCTCGCTTTAGTGACAGCCTCTAAGGTCGGCACCGGGGAGACAACAATAATGCGTTTCCCCTGGGCAAGTGGCCTCTCCTTTATGACAGCCATTTGAACCGCTGTCAGAATCTTTTCTGTAGGTGCAAAACGTTTTTCAGCATTTGAATATAAGTGTGATTTATATGCTATCGGCACTGTTTCACCCTCATTAAAGGTGTCATAAGTAAACCCAAGGGCACCAGCAATTATTCTGATGACCAAATTAGTTTTGTTGTCACGTGTGTATAAGTGTTTAGCTTCCAGCATGTCCCGTTGCATATCTCTAAGGATGTGTGTGTGTTCAATCGTCCATCGTCTGCTAGAAAAATTGGGCTGAATTAAGTCATAAAGTGGCTTGATGCGTTCTGCATAATCTGGAATGTATGTTCTGCCAAAATTGAAGAAACCCAGTAACAACTGTAATTTCTTAAGTGTGTTCGGAGGCTGTAATTGAGCACACTTTTCTAGGAAGTGCGGGGCCAGGCTCTTCCCCTCGTTTGATAGCTCATATCCCAGGAACAATACACTAAGAAAAGCTATCTTGCTTTTCTTAAAATTACATTTATAACCGAGGTCTGCAAATCCCAAGATGATCCGATCGACCCTCGCAAGATGAATGTCGAGGGCGTCATCAGTGAGATAGATATCATCCACATAGGACAATGCATCAGAATCAAGCTCGTGCAAAATTGATGTTACATGGGCTGAAAACAGTCCTGGGCTATTTTTATAGCCTTGAGGTAAACGATAAAAGCGTTTCTGAGAGCCAAATGAAAATGCACTGAGGTCCCTACTTTCATGTGCTAAATTCTGGCAGAAAAACCCATTAGATATATCCAATGTAGTTTTATATTTTTTACGCACTATATTGTTTATCAGTGCTGTGCTGTGTGAATTTTGTATAGCATATGTGCGTGTATGACCATTTAAGTGTCTATAATCAACCACTATTCTATATGAATGATCTGGCTTTGCAACAGGGAATAGCGGATTATTCATTGCCGATGTACAGGGCTCAATCACTCCCTGGTACTCAAGTTGTGACAGTATCTCCGTCACCAGAGCTTTCGCCTCATGTTTAACAGGGTATTGTGGCTGTGGTTGGGGTGTAGACCTAACAGAAATAACATGACAAGGAGAGTCCTTGTCCCAACCTACATGATTACGGTATAGTGCAGGTGCCTGCGCTAAAGCCCACTCAGCAGCATAGGCTTTTTTGTCTGCTTCTGGAACAAGATCGGAGAAAGAAGGCAAAATTACATCTTCCCCATGCGGGAGCTTGCGGACGTGTTCAGGTGGCCAGTCTCTCGCGGCCAACAGGATATCACTAGTTAGTTCATCCCAAAATATTACACTAATAATTTGTTCCACGTCTCCCTCTATCTGAATTGTTAAATCATAAACCCGATCGGGTGGGAGAACGTGGCCATCCGCTGTCTCAACCGCGATGTAATCGCTAGTTGCTGTCGCATCCAGATGATCTTTCAGACTCTGGCGACATATCGTGACCTCTGCTGCGCTGTCCAACAGAGTCACGGCCCACTTCTTGTTCCTCAACAGTGTCCTCAACACTACTGGCATTTTTAACTGTCAGTGCTGCCACCTTCTTCTATTTAAACTGCTGTTTTTGCTGAGTAGTCTTTTCTTCTTTTTTAATGGCAGACTGTGGTGAGTCTTTCTTTTCTTTCACGTATTCCGGACGTCGATCTTGACGGCCCCCTCTCTCGCTACGTTTATTCGGTGCGTCCTGAAAGGAACGAGAGGGACGTGAATCAGTATATCTGTCTGGAGTTCTAACGTTCTCCCTATTTCTGAGATTATACCTCCTTTCGGAGTACTCCGGATGTGGAGAATCAGCTCTCTTATTTCTCCTTTCTCTGAATTTTTTTTGTTTGTCCCAGCGCTTTTTAGAGCCCTCTTGTGCCTGCTTTGTACCTTCCTTATGGGTGGTACTTGGTAATTCCAATTTTTTAGGTTTGGCTCCCAAACTATCCCGTCCTATACTAGTATATGTATCGGAAATTATTTTCGGTAGCTGTCTCTCTTGTTCCACATTTGGAGTTTCCCGGAGACGCTGGCGTATTGCCAGTGCCACCGCTTCCCCTTTAATATTACTCTGTACTATCGAGGAGACGGCGTCAAAGTTACGCATTCATTTCATCCCCAGATCCAGGGCCGGTGCAGCCCCATGTTCATTTTGTATTTGTTTTAACACCTCCGGTAAATTGGCAAGTGTTGTGGTACCATGTGTGGTAGTATAAACGGCAGCGAAGACTGTGCCCCATGTGGCGCAGTCATCCACCGAGGGAACCATCCCAAACGGCAAGCACATAGTGAGCAGCCTATGTTTTTCCTGTGGTCCCGTATGGGGAAACACAGCTTCCAGCTGATTAGTTTTCTCGGCAATCCAGAACGGTATTTTTTCCTGTTCCATGGGCACTTTAACCATAATAATATGCACTGTCTGTGGATTAATCCCAGTAGCCAATTGATATCCACCAGCTACTGGCAGTGCTGGACGCGCTGGTGTAGTGTTCAATGTTCGCATTACGAACTGAACCAATCGTCTATATAATGCCACTAATTCATTATATAATACTCGTAAATCTCCGATCTGCATATTCTGTATGACTGGGTGAGGTGTATATGTGGCAAACATAGGCCACGTAGGGCCCTCATTACTTAAAGGACCTAGCCTCACTCTTCGTAGTACATGTGGTAGGGCGCCTTCAAACCAGTTCTGACGCTCTTGATATGTGAGCGATATTTCATGATACTGGTATGCTTCGTACCGTACAGGTACGTTCTCAATTTCATATGTGTGAAATGTGTGCGTTCTTTGGTCAGCCTCAGGAAAGGTGACCCAACAGTAAAACGTTTCTGTTTGGTATGCTTCAGTTGCTTCTATTATCAGAGTAACATCCCCACCCTCTTCTGTAAGGCCATGCGCTAATAAATGTTGTGTAAGTGCATGTCTAGCATTTGCAGGAATGTCTATGGTATTAGCCATAGTTGTTTAGAGAAACGGAACACCAAATAGGGGAAGTTTTTCCTTTTTATGAGTTCGAGCTGGAAACAACCTACAGCTTAATTAGGTGTCACCTGTTCAGCTGAGGAGGATTCTCCCAAATACCACAGACGTCTCCGTATAATGGTACTTAGGGTACCTGTTGTCTGTGAGACAGTGATAGTCAGGGTATCCGTAAATTAGTGCCTAAACACCATCGTTGATGGCTCCATGTCGTAGTTTGGACTCTTGCTCTGAGCAAGATGCTGTTTTAAATATAACAGTACTTTTGTTTGTAGGCGACTGAGTCTTTCCTACAACAAGTCGCAACTGTTGTCCCAACCTCACTGGCTCACTAGCAGCACCTCACCAGAAACACAATAGTGAAAGGTGATTTGTGGCAGTCGCTTACGCATGGACTCAAAGTTAGATATCTCAGGGTTGTCGTGGTTAAACGGAGATTACCCTTTTCTCACAGATATATTATGCCTCACACAAACAAAGGCAATAACACAGATGCAGTGAAGTTATAATAGTTTTTATTTAACATAACTGCAATTTGCGATAAGTTGCATGAACTGCAATGATTAGGATAATGAATATACCAAGAAACAGTATTGTGAAGAAGAGAGTCATGGTTATAAAGACCCCCACCATTTTTGCAATATATGAAAGAAATATATATATATATGTATGTATAAGATGGAATATGCCCTAATACCCTAATATCCTAATGAGAATAGGTCTAACCTCCTACCTAAAGGAGAGCTGGGTTTGCTAAATCTAATCTGCCAAAACCGTGTCCATGAGTGGAGCCCCCAACCCTCGTTACCTTGGAATGAGGTCGCTATCTCAGACTCCATAGGGACACGAAGACTGGGTCAGCGTGAAGACGACTGCAGCATCGGTATCAGCGATGGTGCCGATGCCCCCCGGTTCGGAATCTCTCTGATTATCTGCCTAAAGTGTGATGTATTTATACCGATCTACAAGGTCCCCGGACGTAGGTGTATTCCAAAACAATAGATAACAGGCATGCTTGGGACGGCGATTAATATCAACAATCCCTCGAAAGTATAGAGAGGGAAAATCCCTAAGTGTGAACACCTACTGTTTGTTTGTCTTTCGTGTTTGAACTTGACGCCTTGGCGCAGTGACACTGATAATAAAACTCATAACAAGTGGCCTAACTATAAACAAGGCAGCCATCTTAGAGGAAATAAATAATTAAATGGGCTAAGACAGAGCAAGCTAAGTAGGTTAAAAGTCACTAGGTGACGGGGGCACGAGTTTACAAGCCTACGGCTAAGTTAACTCCTGCTATCCCGTTAAAACAAACTAGGATTCACTACACAATGCAGCTCAACAAAAGTATGAATCAGGGCCGGTGTGTTTTGTGTGTGAATGATCTGTAACAACAATATGTGTTTTTCCTGAAGGAACGGCATGCAATACATTGGACATAAAGCTCATGTATGAATGTGTTACAAATCGGTATCTACATCAGATGGCAATCAGTGATGTAGAACAGTGATGATATGTGTTAGTAATATGTGTTCACTCATTTGATGCGTGTAGTTGTTTGACTTTGGGGACATTACATTCCACACGACAAACAAAACTCAGGGATGATTGAGGATGGCTGATGAGTGCTAGGTCAGATATGTTACCCCTCATGTGTCATTAATTGTTGGCTACGACTTCATGGTGACTTGTGTGTGAACTACCCATATTTCAGCCATGTGTACATGTTTGGTATGTACAATGTTTGAGAAACTGTGCCTTAATTCCACCCATAATAATGTTATGTACATGTCAGTTTGACTCATGAACATTACCTATGTTACTCATGTTGCTGTGGTGGGTCTGCTGCCCTGGCTGCATGTGTTCACATATTTTCAGATGTGCATGCCACAGAAGTGTCCAGTTCAAGTGTGTGGGCATGTGTACCCTGTGTCAGGATTGGGCTCCATGGTGTTACGGTTTCGTGCAGGTCTAGTCAGGAGTCTGTTAGGGGCAACCCTTGAGTTCACAGTATATCGTGCAAGGAAGAAGTGTAACAAAGAATAGAAGCAGTTAAAGGCATACAAGGGGTAAGGCCAGCTATGGTGAGGCAGACAAAACAGAAAAGTGAGGGCAGAGCAACCTTAGTGTGAACAAATATGGAATGGGTCAGTAATTGATAAACACGCAGGGCTTACCACTAAGATTGTACACATGGTAGGGCTCAGAACTTCCCACAGCAACAGGGAACGTCAGTGCCTCTGTGCAGATTAATCTTACAGCTAGTCACCATGCAAGTCCCATAGAAAGGAGGCAGCAGAAGTGAATCTGTGTATGGACCCTTAGGGCACAAACAAACGAATGGAGACACACTAACAATTCCCGGAATACAGCCATAGCTGTCACTGTTAGGCACTAATGACTACATGCAACACTGAACAAAGGTTGGGGCCTGGATTTGCCTCCTGGAAACCAGGTGCCAGCTCAAATACTACGGAAAACACTTCTAGACAGGTGAGGACTGATAGGACACTTACCAGACATGATAACCCAAGAGGAAACAAAAAGCGAGGGAACCAACTAGGAGGCAAAACAAGGCACTGGGAACAGGCTCAAGTTGATGCAAAGACTGGAACAGGTCTGGGTAACAGAAAGCAGGCTCTTGCAGAAACAAACATGAACAAGGCTGAGAAACCGGGAGCAGACTCTGACTGGAACAAGCAGGAACAGGACTGGGTAAATAGAGAGCAGGTTCAGGCATAATCAGGACTGTAACGCAATCCAACAAGGGGTCTGGAACACAAATCATTCAGGGAATGGCAGCTTCTAAGCAGTTCCAGGCAGCAGCAAGGCCTGGGCAGGGTCACATGGCTGGGCTGCACAAGAGAGGTCACAGGTGTGTGCAGCTTCAGTCTCCCACAAGTCCTGGATTAGAGAATCCAGTATAAAGGGACTACCAGACTTTTCTTATAGGAAGCAATGGACAGAAGATTACAGGTCTTACCGACTACCAGGTAGTGCATCATGGGACCTGAAGACCATGCAGGCTAATGTAGTTCTTCTATAGCATGGCATATGGAAAAGGGAAGCAAACAGGAGCCAGAAAGGGATTCTGGGTGAGTGTTAATGATGATTCAGATAGTCAATTTACAAAGCCCTGTAGATATGGGAGGGCAGAGACTTAACACATGGCAGTGGCAGGACTTATTTCCAGGGATGGACTGTGCAGGGCACGTGTTGTGAACATTGGTTGTCATACCTGGGACACTTATGCTATCCATTTTCAGAAATGATGCCCCTCTTGTCACACAAGCTCCTTGCAGATATTGCAAATGTCACACTTACTAATGTCAGGGGTCTGTTCATACATTCCTGTTTCCACTGATATTTCACATCTACTGCCTCATGTATGGTGCGCCTATTTACCTTATGATTGGAGATGTCATAATTGTGTTTCATGTGCTACAGTAGACCATGTTGGCAATGTGGATGTGTGACAAAGCAAAAAACAACAAGCGATGGACGGAATGCTGAACATTGTCAAACACTCACCCCCAGTCATAGATCTGGGTTTAATCCATCGTTTTTTTGCTCACCATGCCACCCCAGTTTGGACCCAGCCATATGCAAATCAGTCTTGACCCTGTTCCTCATGGGAACAGTCCAGACCGAACTGCCAAGCCAGGTCCTCACTGGACCGGAAACAAGCATCCTGGGACCCGTGCTTCCCATGCCACTGGATTCAAGCTAGCCTGGCTGATGAGGGGTGAAACCCCGAAACCGGTCCCAGGATGCTTGTTTCCAGTCCAGGGAAGACCTGGCCTAGCAGTTCGGGCTGTGGGGTCATGATCAATGGCTGGATCCTGTAACCCTAATCAGCTGAAAAAGAAAATAGGAGTCAGTATTTTGTTAGTGCTTGCAACAGGAATGTCATGTAGCATGGCAGCTGATATCTTGTGTCGTCTGTGACTCATATGTGTTTGTAGTATTATCTGAGATCCTGGGCTTCTGTGAGATATTTTCTGCAGTGGATTGTTTGACTTGACAACTTGTATTTGGCTCATTGACCTAGGTTCTATGATTTTGTTTTCCAAACTACTGGTCAGTATGTATGTACCATGCGTTGTGTAGTGACCAACATGTTTTAGTGTGCTTTCACTGGAGGGGACATGATACTTACACACACACAATAGATTCCGATGTGGTGGTAACATGGTTGCACTACATCGCCTGGGCGTCCCATCCAATTAGACACATGGCATTGCAGATGAAATGCAACAGTGAGGCCCTTTGATTTTGCTAGGTGACAATGCACAACACATCTCCATAAGTTGGCAGCACTGAGGTGTTCAGTATTGACAATGCACGATTGTCCCATGTGTGACTTGGTTCTAGGCAAAACTTTGTTGTTCCCTCTGCCATTAGCTTATGTGCAACCGTGCACCTACACTACTGAACTTGCTTCAGGGAACCTGGCTAACTGCCTTGTGGAGGTGGATGTATCTGTGCAGGAAGGGCCATCTCCCTGTATATATTCTATTTTGATGGACAATTTGCTCTTTCAGTGTGTGCAGCAGTGTGCAGTTTGCATTAGTGTCACATCAATATGTGTTCATAGCACAGTCCACTTCCTACGTGGCAACGGCACACCAGGAGTGATGGATGATGTTGGGACTGCCTCAGTATTTCCGTGTCACCTACATGTGAGTCTGCATCATCATGCTTTGTGTCTCATGGTGTTAGATCTGCAGCAACACACATTGCACACCCCTTCCATGGTACATATTGCTTGGTAGGTCGTCAGATTGACTTTGTGGCCTAATGCAATTGTAAATGGTTCATCTTCCAATTTGTACTTCCAGTGCAGGTCATGTCATTGTCACTGTGTGCTTTGACGTTGGTCCCGTGTAGTTCTACAGTGGCAGCTAATGTTATTGGCAGCAGTCATTTGTCCATAGGTGTGTAACCCATTGCTTCACGGTGTACAACATACCTACCTGTGTCACACCTCCGTGTCTTCCTGCCCACGTGTCAATGTAGTGGTGTATGTATTGGTTGTCCTACAGGGTTGTAGTGCTGTGTGTATATTGCTAGGTTTATGGAGTTCAATAAGGTTTTATTACAGTAACTGCATCTTAGATAATAAAGCATGTATTGCAATAACTAGGACGATGATGTACAATAAGATTAAGATTGTGACAAGAAGAGTAAAATACAAAAATAACGCTACCATATTGTCACTAAAGTTTACAAGGATAGTTCCTACCTAGGCTATGTTAGAGCACAGCATGTTCAGCTCTAATTCTGCCCTTCAGGTTTCCCCTGGGAAGACATCATCCCTCATACCTGAGCAAGAGGTCAGTATTCTACATAAGCAGCTGCAGTGAAGCAATCAGCAATCAGCATACAGTCATGGTCATCTGACTAGAAGATCCCTCTAACGTACATGGGCCAAAGTAGTGTTTTATAACAAAACAGCTGATGTTCAAAGAAAGGATGCCCATGTAAGAGTGTGTATGTTTCTGTGAACATTGGAGACAAAACATAACACTCTTGCTGTCAACCTATCTTACTATAGCCTTGAGAAAAGCAAAGAGTGAAAGAAATGTCTTGTTTAAGAACGCAGTGCTGACCTGCGCGAAGAAGAGCTAGATAGAGAAAATAAAATAAGTCCCCAAATGTGGCTATTGTTAAAATAATTTATCAAAGCTAAAATAAAACATATCTAGGTTAAAGTGCACAGTGGCAGGCCTAGTTTGCTAAAATAAAATGTATAAAAGTATAGCTAAAATGACTACACAACACCCTCCCCTTGCCGGTTCAAAGGTGGTTCAAAGCCTTTTTATAAATATATGGAAGCTACTAAAATTCATCCTGAGGCATACATATAGGAATGTCAATAATGACAAGTTAAAAGACACTTGAACTTGTATTAAAAGGGCAATTTGAAATGTCAATTGTGGTGTCAAGAAAGAGCAAGTAGGAAGTTAGTTGCCAAGAAAAAACAAGGAGCATTCATGTTCCAAAGCCTGAGCTCCACCCGAGGAAGCAGTATTCCGTCGTGTGCCTAGAGCTGCTTGATCCACAAAGGGACACTCATAGACAGCTTCCCGTAGCAAACGCACCCCTAACGCGCATGTCTGGTAATGAGCACTCAGCGAGAACATCAACAGAGCAGCGTCCAATGAAAGTAGGCGCTGCGTAAAAAGACAAACTTCCAGTGCACATTCAAAAGGGCACCGGAGGCACCAGAGGCACTGAAACACGGGCTGCACACAATGCAAAACCGGTCGGAATGACAGAGACCAGTCACACTCCAATAGCTCCAGAAGTAAGCGCCACATGTTTTTTGAAACAATAAAGCCTTGTTCAACTTATCAAAATTCACTTTTGAAGTAGCTATATGGGGCCAAATCTTATCTAGTTCCTTTTGTCGTGTAGGAGGAAAAAGTACACTCCCGTAGCATGTAATAACTTTGGAAACCGAAACGGCATAAACTAATCCAGCTCACATCCCACAACAGTTCTCACTATTAAGGAGCACATAGCTGCCATTCGAGAGCACCTAGAACTCAGGTCTAATCAAGGGGACTGGGACTCCCTTTAGGTAAAACGCTAAGTTCGGTGCTGAAGCATTGCACACCCCGTGCAAGGACAGCTGTTTACAAACCCTCGAATGGCTGACAGAAGTGTCACATTCACTACAGCGAAGAAAGATCTCTTTCATGCCACTGAGACATTTGTACGTGAGGGGCAGCTCCCACACCTTGTGTATGTAACTATGGCCCTCATTACAACATTGGCGGGCGGCGCTGTATCCGCCATGCGGCCGCAAATGCGGATGGCACTCCCGTGGTGGCCATTTTGAGATCCCCGCTGGCCCAGCGGGGATGTCGGCTGCAACACGGGAGCCGGCTCTAAATGGGGCCGGCGGTGTTGTGGCGGTGCGACGGGTGCAGTTGCACCTGTCGCGCTTTTCACTGTCTGCTATGCAGACAGTGAAAAGCCCTATGGGGCCGTGGCAGGGGGCCCCTGCACTGCCCATGCCAGAGGCCCCGCGACTCCCCTTTCCGCCAGCCTTTTCATGGCGGTTCATACGGCCATGAAAAGGCTGGCGGGAGGGGGACTCGTAATCCCCTGGGCAGCGCTGCCCAGGGGATTACAACTGCTGGGACCAATGTGGTGGGAAACCGCCGGTCCCGGCGGTGCGACCGCGGCGCTTCTGCCACGGTCATAAATCCAAGGGAAGCACCGCCAGCTAGTTGGTGGTGCTTCCGATGAAACAGCCCTGGCGGTCTTTGACTGCCAGGGTTAGAATGAGGGCCTATGTCCTAGCCCTTCATATCTGCCCACTGAAATGTGTTTTAAGCAGGATGTGAATTGAAGTGCTGAAATAGGCAGATTGATGACCCCGTGCCTTAACCACACAGCAGATGGTATTAACCACAGTAGTTCTCAATGTTTAACATGACACAAGATGCTTCTTTTTTTGCCATTAGTTGCTGTTGTCGTGTTAAATTAACGGCTTCAGTCATGACCTGTGACCGACACCAGGGAGGGGGTTAAAAAAATGCACTAGAGGATTTGTTTTATGTTAAAAAACCTCGGGAGACACAGAAGATCTTCCATGTCTACCCCCAACCCCCACTCTCCCCTTTGTGATGTCAGTGCGATCGAGGGCCAGGAAACCCCACTAGACACCAGGGATTTCACTTGGGGGGTTGGCCCCCTTGAACAACTGGCATACATATATATTTTTTAAAAGGTATGTTTACCCCTGGAGGGGCACAATCGTGCCCTGTCGCGCCCCACAGGGATTAAATTATTATTATTATTTTTTTATTACAAAAAAATGAAATTAACGGGGGGAGCGCCCGTGAGCAGTGCGACCTTCTGTGGGGGCAATATGGCCCCCAAGGAAACCAAACAGCTATTAAAAATATATATAAAAATACATATATATAGATATATATATATATATATATATATATATATCTATATATATCACTTTTGTCAACATGTGTGTGGTTTCCCTGGGGGCTGCGATCGGCTTGCATCTTCAAAGCAATGCACATACTTCAACTGACGCATTTCAAATGTAGCTTTTAGGCAGCAATAAAAATGTCAAGTAAGTGTTGTAATTATGCTGCTGCTACAAAAGGATCTGACTTTTGTCTAGTGGCTATTTTAATGCCATAAAGTAGCACATAAGGTTTATATGCCTACTGCAAGGATCAAATCTGTATTTTATGGAAATAGCGGAGTAGATTAGTAAAGTCAACCATTATCTGCACTATAATACAGATGAAATGTATGTGTGGGGGGCTGTGGAGAGATGAAGGTCACTTTTGCTGGGTGGTAGTGAGGGAATGCGAGGAGTAGGTCATGGGTGAGGGAGTGCCAATAATGATTGTTGGACTGGGCGCTATAGGTGCTAAAGACTGTGACGATTGGTATGTGACAAGCTGTAAAACGTTACAGAGTAAAACATGGAGAAAAATGGCTGTTTTTTTCACCTCAATTTCAATATCTTTTTAATTCAGCTGGTATTTTCTGTGGGAAAACCTTGTAGGATCTACACAAATGACCCCATGCTGAGTTCAGAATGTTATCTACTTTTCAGAAATGTTTTTCTGTCTGGGATCCAGCATTGGTTTCGCACCTATTTCTGTCACTAACTGGAAGGAAGCTCAAAGCTCAAAAAATAGTAAAAATGGGGTATGTCCCAGTAAAACGCCAAAATTGTGTTGAAAAATGTTTTCTGATCAAAGTCTGCCTGCTCCTGAAAGCTGGGAAGATGGTGATTTTAGCACGGCAAACCCTTTGTTGATGCCATTTTCAGGGAAAACAACACATGCTTTATTCTGCAGCCCTTTTCCCATTTTTCTTAAAAAAAGAAACTTTTGGTTGTGTTTTGGCTAATTTCTTGGTCTCCTCCAGAGGAAACCACAAACTCTGGGTACCTTTAGAATCTCTAGGATGTTGGAAAAAAAGGACGCAAATTTAGAGTGTGTTAGCTTATGTGGACAAAAACTTATGAAAGCCTAAGTGCAAACTATCCCAAATATCCAAAAAGAGGGCTCAGCATCGGTTGGGGGATGGAGAAGGCCCAGCAGCTAAGGGGTTAAACATAAAATAGGTCCCTCACGCTAGCACGTTGCCAGGGCCTTCAGTGGTTGTAGTGTCCAACCTAACTGCATAATGGACCTTAGTTGACTCTGTCCATGGTGTAAAAGGTCATTACAACCCTAGCGGTTGGTGCCAAAGTGGCGGTAATACCACCAACAGGCTGGAGGTAATTACCACCAAATTATGACCATGGCGGAAAGTTGTCAGATAGACAGCCACTTTACCGCACCGACTGCCAGGGCGGAAACAACAGCCACCACGGCGGTAGCCAACCTACATCCAGGTGAAAGGCAATCTTCTGCCCACCGTATTAAGACTCTACAATCTGCCACCTTTTGTGGGGCGGTATCAACGACATCAAAAGCCTGGCAGAAACAGAGCTCAGAAGTGAAAGGCCTCACCAATGGAGACACAGGGAACAACCACCCGCCATGGTGCCTGAGCTGCATGTCTTCCCCATGCTCTTCTATGTGCTGCTCCACCACCAACACGAACGACGGTGACGGTGAGTACAGCCGCCTAGCACACAAGGGAGGGGGGGAGAGTGACACACACATACACAACACACACACCCAACACCATATACAAAACCAGATGCACAAGAAAACAAGTTATTGCACCTAAATGCGCTGAATAATGCAAGGTCAAAATGAATGTACTAAAGTGAGTGTAATAAGATCAACATAGTATAAAAATAACTTAGCCAATGTTACAGATATTTACAATTGTACAGTTCAAGAGACACTGCCTAGTCCTCATTTTGCGTGGCCCACATGGCCACAGGCCAGAGTCCAAGGCCCCACTTGTCACCTGCAACAACATGGACAGAACACTGCATGGGCATCAGTTGGTAAATAGGCAGGCACCTCAGGGGGACGGGGGATGGGGGCACCTCAGCCGGGGGATGGAACAACACCACTGGTTCTGGAGGGGGCAAGATGCCCTGTGCTTGGTACTGGGGAGTGCAAGGCCACAGTCTCTCCAGAGGGTGACTTGCCCACATGCTCTGGAGGGGGCAGCATGCACTGTGCTTGGTCCTGAGGAGTGCAAGGCCACAGTCTCTCAAGTGGGTGACTTGCCCACTTGCTCTGGAGGTGACAACATGCCCTGTCCTTGGTCCTGGGGAGTGCAAGGCCACAGTCTCTCAATATGGTGACTTGCCCATATGCTCTGAGGGGGGCAACATGCCCTGTTGCTGGACCTGGGGAGTGCAAGGCCACAGTCTCTCAAGTGGATGACTTACCCACTGGTTTTGGAGTAGGCATCGTGCCATGTGCTCTTGGTCCTGGGGAGGCTGGGTTTGGTGGGTGTCTCACCCACTGGTTCTGGAGGGGGCATTGTGCCCTGTGCTCTTGATCCTGGGGAGGCTGGGGTTGGTGGGTGTCTTACCACTGGTTCCGGAGGGGGCATTGTGCCCTGAGCTCTTGATCCTGGGGAGGCTGGGGTTGGTGGGTGTCTTACCCACTGGTTCCAGAGGAGGCATCTTGCCCTGTGCTCTTGATCCTGAGGAGTGTAAGGTCACAGCCTCTCAGGTGGGTATCATGCCCACTGGATATGCAGGGGGCAGGCTGCACAGCAGCCCATGGCGGCAGGACTATATACCGTCCGCAGGCGGTGAAGGCTGCTCAGTGGTGGAAGTGGTGCTGCTGCAGCCACTGGTGGGGGGAGGCTACAGCCCATCCCCTGCAGCTTCAGATGGCTGCCCACTGGTGGTGATGGTGCTGCTGCTGCTGGTCAGGGAAAGCTCCAGCCCATCCCTTGCAGCCTTGAATGGCTGCCCACTGGTGGTGGTGGTGGTGCTGCTGCTGGTGTGGGGAAGATCCAGCCCATCCCCTGCACCCTCGGATGGCTGCCCACTGGTGGTGGTGGTGGTGCTGCTGCTGCTGGTGGGGGGAAGCTCTAGCACATCCCCTGCAGCCTTGGATGGCTACACAACCATGGTTGGTAGTGGGGATCTGCCAGAGTTCCTGCCACATGCCCCTTTCCCTTCCTGTCTGCTGGTGCTGGTTCCTTGCTCTTCCTGGCAGCAGCTGGGGCAGTCTCCTTACCCTTGAGGCTGCCTGGTGCAGGCTACGTCACCTTCAGGACATGTGCCCTGGATCCTTTCCCACCACAAGTGGGTGTGGTGACTGCTGGGCCAGTGGACTGGGTGGCTGAGGTGCTTGGCTGTGTTTTTGCCACCCTGGTCAGATATGCAGGACAGGGGAAGGGGGTTGGGAAGAGGTCAATGGTGGATAGGAAATGATTTTTAGGGACATTGGGGCGAGAAGAGGGAGAAGGTTTGGTAGTGGAGGATGAGGGAGTGGTTGTTGGCGGTTTCTGTCTGCTGATTTTGGGTGCAGGTGCATGGGCTAGATGCTGTTGTGATGTGGATGGCTGTTGGGTGTCTGAGTGCTTGTGTTTGTGTACTTTAGGAGGGGGGACAGACACAGTGGGAGAGGACACAGGGGACGTGAGCATGCCTGTAGTGGAGGTGTCTGCCAGTGAGTTGTGTGTTCTGCTAGGTGTGCTGATGATGCTGGTAGTGGATGAGGATGCAGTGCAGGCTGGTGTGAGTGTAGACAGAACTGGGTGGGAGGTGGAAGAGGAGGAGGAGGGGGAGACAGTGGAAATTGTGGATGTTGGTATGCCTGCATCTGGATGGTGTTTGTGTGAGTGCCTGTGGGATGAAGTGTGATGCTTGTGTTTGCCTGTGCCATTCTTGTGTTTTGTCTTGTGTGCCTGCTCTTCTGCCTCTGTGCTTGGGATAGGTTGGGGTTGAGGGGAATGGGATTGGGAGAGGAAGTTGGAGGGGGAAGGGGGGAACAGGGACAATGGCTGCCATCAGAGAGGAGGCCAGAGCCTAGATTGATCGCTGTTGGGCCGCCAATCCAGTGTGAATGCCATATAGGAAAACATTAGTCTGTTGCCCCTGGATGGCATTCAAAATGGTGGACTGCCCTGCAGAGATGGATCTCAGGAGGTCAATAGCCTCCTCACTCAGGGCAGCAGGGCTAACTGGGGCAGGGCCTAAGGTACCTGGGGCGAAAGAGATTCCCACCCTCCTGGGTGAGCGGGCATGGGCAACTAGATGAGGGGCTGCTGGGAGGGCGGAGATGGTAGGGGAGTGGCGGCTGTACCTGTAGCTGAGGTGGTCACAGAGGTGTTCGCCACGACCGGGGAGCTTCCATCAGCGGAGGTATCTGTGTCAGATTTCCCCTCCAGGCTCTGCTGTGGTGCTCCCCTCGCCCTCCGTCCCATTGATGCCCTCACTGTCAGTGGACTCTGCCTCCTGGGTCCAGTGGGATGCAACTCCCTCCGTCGCCGGTGCCTCTGCTCCTCTGCCAGATGATGCTAATGCACATAAGGAAAGGGTGACAAAACAAAAAGTGGGGGAGGAGACAAAGGATACACTGGGTCAATGGCTGCACCAACACCACTGTAGGCGTACACAGCACACTCACACACAGGTTAAAGCCTACACACTATGTATTGCACTACCAGTGATATTGCTAGCCAACAAGGCATGGGGAGGGGCACACACTGCCAAATCCAGCACACCTGGGACCCATGCAGCCTTGACCAGTAGTGGATGCCTACGACCTAGGTAGCAGGATTATCCATTCTGGACTCTAGCCACCAGGGGACCTATGCTGCTATGTCAGGCCTGGCCTAGGGGCGGCACCGACTGACAGAAATCTGCAAGCCAGATACCACCCTACCATGCTAAAGTTATAATGATCGGCACTGTACTCACCCCCTTGTGGCTGCTGTGATGCCCTCAAGTGCCCATCCAGTTCAGGATAGGCCACCGCCAGTATGCAGGCCATCAGGGGGGTCAGGGTTCAACGGGCACCCCTTCCTCATTGGGAGGCCATTCCCAGCTGGGCCTTTGCCATCTTCCATGCCCAGCATCTCAGGTCCTTCCACCATTTCTGACAGTGGGAACTCCACCTGCCATAGACCCCCAGAGTCCGCACTTCCTTGGTGATGGCACATCATATACCCTTTTTTTGTTGGGCGCTGATCTGCAGAAGGAATACACACAGGAAAATAGTATTACTCAGACAGTCCTTCCTTTTACACTTATAGCCCACCATACCCCTTCATATCACAATTTATACACACATGGCCCAGCACACAACCTGTACGCAGCCCACGGGACATCCACCCACCCCCTTACATGATGCCTTCACACCCCAATCCATGCATTCATGCCACATGCATCACGCTCACAGTGTACTCACCTGTTGGTTTGGAGGCCCATACAGCAGTCCATACTGGAGTAGGACCCCATCCACCAGTCTCTCCAACTCTGCCAACGTGAAGGCAGGGGCCCTTTCTCCAGTCACATGGGCCATGGTAGGTTCCAGACACAGGTTACAGCAGCACATGCAGTGTAGGTCCTCTCCTGTTGAAGGTCAGGTAGCAAGTAGGGAATCAGATAGAAAATGGTGGTCATGTCTGCGGCGGTGCATACCGTCACCACCGGCGTACGTCATCATTGGCCACTGTACCCCATGGGGTTCAATTATAACCAATGAGGAGTTGCACAGTGGTTCCCAACCGCCTCCCGCAACGGCGCACAACGCCAGCGGAATTACCTCACTTCCACCTGTCCCTCCACACAGGACAGGCGGACCGCATTTCGGGGGGGGGGACAGGCCCTGGATAATTACTGTGTCTGTTTAATTTTGGACATACAGGACAATTCTCACTGACCCATTACAATTTGACAGCATGCATCGTACTGTTGTAGCCCCATTGTTCAGTTTGTGACAGGCTCCTCACTCTTTGGTCCCTTATATTGCTACTGCTGCAGATGAATAGGAGATGGAGACATATCCCCATCTACAGACGCCTGGTGGACTTGGCAACAATGGAGGACAGGCACATCATCCTCATCTATAGACTTGACAGGGCCACAATCACAGAGCTGTGTGCCCAATTGGAGCCTGACCTGATATCTGATATCCGTCACCCCACTGGGATCCCCCTCTTGTGAAAGTTCTATCAGTTCTCCATTTCCTGGCAACTGGTTCTTTCCAAGTGACAGTGGGCTTGGCATCAGGAATGTCACAGACAATGTTCTCAATTATGCTGTCCAGAGTGTTGTCTGCCTTGATTAATCACATGTGCAGCTACATTGTATTTCCCCAGGTGGAAGATTTGGCAACAGTGAATACTGACTTTTATGCAATGGGACCTATCCCAAACATAATTGGTGCGATTGATGGAACACACATTGCATTTGTCCCCCCATCAAAATGAACAGGTGTACAGAAATCACAAGAGTTTTCACTCAATGAATGTACAGATGGTGTGCTTGGCGGACCAGTTTATCCCCCATGTCAATGCTAAGTATCCTGGGTCAGTGCATGATGCCTTTGTCCTGAGGAATAGCAGCATCCCAAATGTGATGTCCCAACTACAGAGGCACAGGATGTGGCTAATAGGTGAGCCCTGGTTCCCACCCTGTATATCTTGGGGTATGGGTATGGTGTGGGCCATATGGGATAGTGTGTGGCTAAATGTTGACCTTCAATATTTGCAGGTGACTCTGGTTACCCCAACCTATCATGGCTATTGACCCCCTGTGAGGAATGCCAGGACAAGGGCAGAAGAATGTTCTGATGAGGCACATGGGTGAACCAAATCGATAATAGAAAGAACCTTTGACCTCCTGATGGCCAGGTCTCGGTGACCCCATCTGACAGGTGGATCCCTGTGCTACTCACACAAGAAGGTCTGCCAGATAATAGTGGCCTGCTGCATGTTGCACAACCTTGCCTTGAGATGCCATGTACCTTTTCTGCAGGAGGAGGAAGCTGGAGATGCCCGTGTGGCAGCAGTGGACCCTGTGGACAGTGAGGATGAGGAGGCAGAGGATGAGGGTGAGGACAACAGAACAACAGTGCTTCCAATAACACACAGGTAAGACAGTGTTACTTCACATTTCATTGTCATTATTTTGAAAGTGTTTGGCAGTGGCATATTGTTATTTTCCCACTTCTATGCCCACTTACTGTACCCTTTGGCAATTCATTTTAAAGATGTTGGCGCCTCACAGTAGCTCCTGGTGTGATCACTGCAGCCAACTACAGGTCTTTCATGTGTGCTCATTTACTGTGCAGTTGATTTGCAATGTTTGTACATGGTTAAACGTATACATACTTAAATAATGTGGCATACTCCATACTTCTATTTGTTTCAAGGGTGTTTATTTAAGTGCTAAGATATTGAGGGGCAAGTGCAATGGGATGGGGTGATGATGGAGGAAATTCCAGGGTAGAGTTCCAGTCTGTAGCACAGGTGCATTGTCCATGGGGACATAGGAAAGGGAGGAGTGGCAGTTTGTCAGAATTTGGAGGAAACCCCGTCCCGTTAGGCCTTGGCGCGGTCTCAATCCACTTTCCGCCCGTCCTCTTTGCGGCAAGAGTCATCTGCTGGAGGCAGTGCCCAATGGTGACTTCATTACCCTCAACCAACACACACTGTATCATTGGATTTTCATGTCCCAGCAACCTTCAGTGGCAGCCATCTTTAGGGTGTGGCCTCTCTATAAAAGCCAGCCACACCCAAGTTCCAGTGCTCACTATTTTGAATTCAGTCTTCGATCGGTTTCTCCCTGGAGCCTCCCAGCCCTTGAGATATGAAGAACTAGTGGTCGAACTCTCTCCTGGTAAGCTCGTTCCGACAGGGCTTCCCCCGCCGGAGTTTACTTCGGCTAAAACTTTGCTACAGTGTTTCTTATTTGGAATCAGCGAGAGTTGAGCGTTCGCTCGTTTCTGAGTTCCGATGTGGTTTTCCCTGCAGATGCTTATTTGAATTAAACTGTTACTTTGTTTCTTTGTGCAGACCAGCTGGAGTCGAGCGGCTGTTTGTGTATTTAACAAACAGTAGCACGTTCTGAAGAATCCTTTTTGATACTTTGTAATGTTTTGACAATCTTGCTGAGAAAGTTATAAACATAGTATTGATGCCTTGATGATAGAAATACAGTACACAACATCATGGGGGTTATTCTAACTTTGGAGGAGTGTTAATCCGTCCCAAAAGTGACGGTAAAGTGACGGATATACCACCAGCCGTATTACGAGTTCCATAGGATATAAGGTGGTAAATCCGTCACTTTTCCGTCACTTTTGGGACGGATTAACACCTCCTCCAAAGTTAGAATAACCCCCTACATGTTTTTTGGTGAACATTTGAATTATGAAAGTGAGTTCTCATTGAGTCATATCTTGAGCTCCTGGCCTATGCTCGTTTTTGGTGAACATTTGAATTATTAAAGTTAGTTCTCATTGAGTCATATCTTGAGCTCCTGGCATATTCTCGTTTTTGGTGAACATTTGAATTATGAAAGTTAATTCTCATTGAGTCATATTTTGAGCTCCTGGCATATGCTCTCTGATAGCGTTTTGGTTTTGGTCTGGAGTGCCATTCTTGTGGATTCTTCACCACATTTGATAATGTTCATTAGGAGGAAAGAATGCAATATACAGTAGCATGATATGTTTGATTAATGATTAATGCTCTTGGTGTTTTTTCCTATCTCTAACCTTTTTCCTTTTCAGATCTCCCTCCAAGCTGTTCCTACCCTGCTCACCCTTCCCCCGGCCTGGCCTCTCTAATTATCGGTGTTATTTAAATCACTTAGTTGGTGCTGCCTGGAAGTGGGCCTCTAATCAGCAGCGCACAGATCCAGAGGAATTGGGCCTTGACACAGTTCAAGGTGGACAGGGTGGCAGAGTGGGACACAAAGGTGACAATCAGGAGATTCTCATTTCCTGGCGGGGGTCTTGGCCTCCGGCGTCTGCCAGGATAGCATGGAACCTTTGCAGGGTGGTTCTCCTTCTGCAGGGTGATGGGTGCTAGTGACCTGTTGGTCCTGTGGTAGGGCCTCCTGTCCACTAGTGGCAGCAGAGGTGGAAGGCAGTTCAGATGTGTAGCTAGTGGCAGGGACCCGCTGTTGTGAGACTGCCTCCTTCATAATATTGGCCTTATCTGCCAGAACCCCTGCTATGGAGACCAGGGTGGTGTTGGTGGCCTGCAAGTCCTCCATGATCCCCTGGTACTGCCCCTCCTACAGCCACCTGTTCTCCTGCACATTGATCAGGATATGGCCCATCGTGTACTGGGAATGTTGGTATGCTCCCAGGATCTCTGCAAGTGCCTCCTAGAGAGTCGGTTCCCTGTGCCTGTCCTCCCGCTGGCGCACAGCACTCCTTCCAGTTTCCCTGCTGGCCTGTGCCTCTATTCCCTGAACCATTTGCCCACTGCCCCCAGGTCCCTGATTCTCTTGGGTTGGAGGTGTGTCCTGGGGTTCCTGTAGAGGTGGACACACTGCTGATTGATGTGTCCTGGGGACAGAGGTGTGTGTACACTGGGTGGGTGCTGTGGTGGTGTTTCCAGATGGGGGAGGCTCTGTGGTTGTCTGTGACTGGGCTTGGGTAACCGGCTGTCAAGAGGTCCCTGATGGGCCAGGTTGGTCATACAGATCCAGGTGACCAGAGTTGCTGTCATCACTGTGGGCCTCCTCTGTGGGGAGACTGGATATTCTTGGCTGGGATACCTCTGGGGATCTAAATGTTGTGTTGTTTCTGTGTGTGATATATTGTGCATTGGTGGGTTGCCCTCTTTGGTTGTATTTGCCCTGGCAGCTTTCACTTGTGTAAGTTGGTAAGTGGTGGGCTAGCTGATTCTCTCTAGCGTGCATGCTTTAGTGATAGGTGTCCATGCAGGTCTGTGAGTGGTGTCCATGCTTTGGTAGAGCATGCAGGGCTTAGCTTTGGAGTGAGATGTGATGGTGGGGTGTGTGGGAAGTGGCGGAGTGATGGGAGTGAGGGTGAGGGTGGGGGTATGTGTTGGCATGCAGATAGGGGGGTAGTAGTATAGAGTTGACTTACCAGAGTCCAGTCCATCTCCTACTCTGGCCAGGCCCTCAGGATGCATGATTGCCAAGATTTGCTACTCCCATGTTGTTAGTTGTGGAGGAGGAGGTGGGGGTCCACTGCCAGTCCTTTGTACAGCGAGTTGGTGTCTTACTGCAATGGAATGTACCTTCCCCAATAGGTCGTTCCACCTCTTCCTGATATCATCACTGGTTCTTGGGTGCTGTCCCAAGACGTTGACCCTGTCCATGATTCTCCGCCATAGCTCCATCTTCCTTGCAATGGATATTTGCTGCACCTGTGCTTCAAATAGCTGTGGCTCTACCCTGATTATTTCCTCCACCATGACCCTTAGCTCATCCTCTGAGAATCTGGGATGTCTTTGTGGTGCCATGGGTGTTGTGTGAGTTGTCTAGGTGAGGGTGTGTAAGGTGATGTGTTGAGGTGTGTGAAGTGTTGTGTGTGGGTGGTGTAAAGGTGTAGGTAGTATGTGGCTCTGGTTTTGTCTGTGTTTGTGCTGTCTGTCTCGTGCCAATGGTTTGTAATGGTAAAGGGTTGTGGGTAATGTGGGTGTGTGTTTTATAGTGGTGTGTGTTTGTGAGGGTGTGGTATGTGTATGGGTGTCAGGTGTGTGTTGTTTGAATTGTCCAATGTGGTGTTGTTTTGTTTGAGTGTGTGCATTTTGAGCGCGGCGGAATGTACCGCCAGTGGTTTACCACCATTGAATGTCTGCCATGGTGATTCGTGGGTCATAATGTGGTGGGCATTGTTCTTTTGTCATAACGGTGTGGGTCTTGATACCTCCAGTTTATCACTGACCTATGGACAGGCAAATTTGTGTGTGTGGCTGAATAGTGACGGATTGGTGTGCGTGTGTCAAAATATGGTAAACGGATATCCGCGACCGTATGTTGGCGGCAGTCAGCGTGGCGATAAGTAGGATTTACCGCCAATGTCATAATGAGGGCCTATGTCTGTTGCAGAGGAAACAATGTTGTTTAAGGTGTATATTCGGTCAGACAGGGTATTAATCCCATTATCTACAACAGCTAATGCCTTCTGTAAATCTTCCTGATCTATTTGCCTTACCCGGGCAGAAGCTTTTTGTGGAGAAAGCTTCCAAATTTCATTATAGACTGCATGTAAGAAGCGTTTTCTGCATTGTTTTCTGGGGCCCAACAGGAAAACCTATAAGTCAGTATTATTAGAGAAGAGACTGAGGTGTTCTCTAACAGCACCTAGTGAGGAACTCTTCAACCATTGCTAGCATAGTTTTCCTACACATATGTTGTTACTATACCCGGGTGTTCGGATGACACATAGGCCTACTTGTTCTAAAACCCCAGTGGAGTTTACAAAATATTTATGACACCCTTTGGTGTCTATTGGCCACAATACCCACCCACCAGGAAGTGAAAGTGAAGTATGAAATGTGCCATTTTGGAACCATTCATTGAGCTGATCTTCAGTTACATTTATATACTTTTGCCATTTGTAAAATTTGGCAGTGGCAGGAATACTGGGTGCATTCAAATCCTTAATTTTTGCTACGCCTAAACAGCTTGTCTGCTGTAAAGTTTCATTAAAAAAATATAATTTGAACAGGTATCAGGCATGCTCTAAACAAAGCTTCCTTTCCCCTTATTTGCCATTTTTTTGTCCCCCACACACTTTTTTGGCTCCAACCAATATTCATAGCCTTTTATAGCCAACCGTGAAACAAAGGAATCCAAATAAATGAATTTTGTATCTGTCAGTGTTAGAATTTAGGTCTTTGGTTGACAGCCAGGTTACCCCCTGTTCAAGCAAGGACCCTAATTCTAGTCAGGGTAAAAAAGAATCACCCTCAGCTAACCCCTGCTTATCCCCTTGGTAGCTTGGCAGAGCAGTAGGCTTAACTTCAGAGTGCTAGGTGTAAAGTATTTGTACCAACACACACAGTAATGAAAACACTACAAAATGGCACAACACAGGTTTAGAAAAATAAGAAATATTTATCTAAACAAAACAAGAACAAAATGACAAAAATCCACAATACACAAGTCAAGTTATCAATTAAAAAAGCAAAAAGAGTCTTTATGTAGTTTAAAACACACACTAACACTGTTAGCGTGAATATGTACATTGGGTGCAACAAAAATAACCCCACAAGTGTGCGTCAAAAAGGGCTTGCAATGCGTCGATTCCACTCACGAGCAGGACCTTGCATTGTTTCTCCTTTCATCGGGTCGGGGTACGTCGTTTCTTCTCTCCGCAGGAGAACGATTGGTTTGATCCGGTCAGCACTCTAGGGTCTGAGCAGGCCTTGCGTTGTTTTTACACGCCCATCGGTGCTTGCGTCGGAAATCCAGCCGCACGATGATCTGAAAACCACGCAGCGCAGGTTGCGATCTCCCAGCCTCCGTCAGCGATGCTGCGTGTCGTTTCTCCAGCTCTGTGCGTCGATCCTTCGGTCATGTTTCCGGCGATCTTATCCCCGGACGGCGCTCTGTGCGTGGATTTACTCCTCTTAGGCTGCCAGATTCTCCTTTTAGGATGCCAGGAACTGGATGGGCACCACAGGGCAGAGTAGGAGCCTCTCCAGAGACTCCAGGTGCTGGCAGGGAGAAGTCTTTGCTGTCCCTGAGACTTCAAACAACAGGAGGCAAGCTCTAAGTCAAGCCCTTAGAGAGTTCTTCTCAAGATGGAAGGCACACAAAGTCTAGTCTTTGCCCTCTTACTCTGGCAGAAGCAGCAACTGCAGGATAGCTCCACAAAGTACAGTCACAGGCAGGGCAGCTCGTCTTCCTCAGCTCTTCAGCTCTTCTCCAGGCAGAGGTTTCTCTTGGTTTCTAGAAGTATCCTAAAGTCTGTGGTCTTGGGTGCCCTTCTTATACCCAATTCTTCTTTGAAGTAGGACTACTTCAAAGTAAAGTCTCTTTTGAATGTGAACTCCTGCCTTGCCCAGGCCAGGCCCCAGACACTCACCAGGGGTTTGGAGACTGCATTGTGTGAGAGCAGGCACAGCCCTTTTAGGTGTGAGTGACCAGCACAGATGGCTCATCAGGATATGCAGGCTACACCCCAGCTCCATTTGTTTCACTGTCTAGTGTGAGGTGCAACCAGCCCAACTGTCAAACTGACCCAGACAGGGAATCCACAAACAGGCAGAGTCACAGAAATGGTATAAGCAAGAAAATGCTCACTTTCTAAAAGTGGCCTTTTCAAACACACAATCGTAAAATCAACTTTACTAAAAGATATAGAGTCCCCAAACTCCACATGTCCATCCGCTCCCAAAGGGAATCTACACTTTAATCAGATTTAAAGGTAGCCCCCATGTTAACCTATGAGAGGGACAGGCCTTGCAACAGTGAAAAAACAAATTTAGCAATATTTCACTGTCAGGACATATAAAACACATTACTATGGGGGTCATTCTGACCCCGGCGGTCTTAGACCGCCGGGGCCAGGGTCGGCGGGAGCACCGCCGACAGGCAGGTGGTGCCCCGCAGGGCATTCTGACCGCGGCGTTAAAGCCGCGGTCAGACCGGCAACACTGGCGGTCTCCCGCCAGTGTACCGCCGCCCTATGGAATCCTCCAAGGCGGCGCAGCTAGCTGCGCCGCCGAGGGCATTCCGACCCCCCCTACCGCCATCCAGTTCCCGGCGGTCCGCCCGCCGGGAACCGGATGGCGGTAGGGGGGGTCGCTGGCCCCTGGGGGCCCCTGCAGTGCCCATGCCACTGGCATGGGCACTGCAGGGGCCCCCGTAAGAGGGCCCCTACAAGTATTTCACTGTCTGCTTGGCAGACAGTGAAATACGCGACGGGTGCAACAGCACCCGTCGCACCTTCCCACTCCGCCGGCTCGATTACGAGCCGGCATCCTCGTGGGAAGGGAGTTTTTCCCTGGGCTGGCGGGCGGTCTTCTGGCGACCGCCCGCCAGCCCAGGGAAAAACTTAGAATACCCTCCGCGGTCTTTCGACCGCGGAGCGGTATTTCGGAGGGGGAAGTCTGGCGGGCGGCCTCCGCCGCCCGCCAGACTTAGAATGACCCCCTATATGTCCTATCTTAACCACACACTGCACCCTGCCCTTGGGGCTATCTAGGGCCTACCTTAGGGGTGCCTTACATGTAAGAAAAGGGACGGTTTAGGCCTGGCAAGTGGGTACACTTGGCAAGTCAAATTTACAGTTTAAACTGCACACACAGACACTGCAGTGGCAGGTCTGAGACATGATTACAGAGCTACGTATGTGGGTGGCACAACCAGTGCTGCAGACCCACTAGTAGCATTTGATGTGGGCACCTCTAGTACACTGTACTGGGGACTTACTAATAAATCAAATATGCCAATCATGGATAAACCAATTACATACACATTTTGTAAAGGAGCACTTGCACTTTAGCATTGGTTAGCAGTGGTAAAGTGCCCAGAGTAACAAAAACAGCAAAATCAGAGTCCAGCACACATCAACAACCTGGGAACAGAGGCCAAAATTTAAGGGTGACCACGCCAAGGATGAAAAGTCTAACAGTCAACTTGAAATTATATGTCTCAGCATTTTTAACATTGTGCAGAGGAAAATATGCACATTTTTCAGAATATGTTTTAGAACTCCCTTGTGGTGGAGTTGGACAATGCTACCATTGTGTGTAATTGAAATTAGTCTTTGGGGTACTTGCTCTGTGAATGAAATGGTGTCCATAATAATTAGAGCACAACATGACACCATCATTTTCTTTGGATTGATAAACATCCTCACTTTCGAATACAGTATAATACTGCAACTCATGTATCATAGAATCAACTGTTTTCACATCCCAGTCATCAGAAACAACTCCAGGTATTACATCATTCATAGAAAGTTTAAACACAAATGGTATTTGAATGGCCTCCTTTGGGCCGCATATATCAAATGTGACTTTATCCCAAACAATCCCATCAGGAATTGGTATAGAGGAAATGTTCACGTAGGACAATTCTCTGCAGACTTTGTGAGAAGACAAATGGGGTTTTAGGACCTCATCTTAGGACAACACAACCCTCAGAGGAACCCTCATCTACAGACCACCTGGTCCTCGCCCCCCTGTTGTAATTTAATAGCGATTAGATTAGGCATTAGCAGAAGACATCTTGTATTTAGCAACTATTGTGAACATTTCGCGGAATTTATTTTGTATTCATGGCAGCCATTTTCTCTGCCATGTGCTCTGTCCTACCTTTCTGTTAACTACTCTTGAAAATCTGTCTAGTGACAAGTTATATTTAGCATCTCCCACTTTCGCACATGCCCAGTAAGATCTGCAGCTGTTAGTAATCAGTAACAGACAGTAATGTGTCAACTAGTCCTTGAAAACTGTTAGCCCCTCCTACCTGTCGACTGTGCATTTCCATATGACCTTATATGTATGTAAGTCTTGCTTCTATAATTGTACCACCTTCTTTTAGCCCCTGCGTGAGTATAAAAGGACCATGCTCTCTTAGTTTAGTGTGCTACTTCAAACATTACCGAAGGGTGCAGTTTGAACTGTAATACCACCTCATGAGGTTTAATAAACTTTGGGGGTGATTCTGACCCCGGCGGTCATGGACCGCCGGGGCCAGGGTCGGCGGGAGCACCGCCAACAGGCTGGCGGTGCCCCGCAGGGCATTCTGACCGCGGCGGTTTGGCCGCGGTCAGAAAGGGAAAACCGGCGGTCTCCCGCCGGTTTTCCGCTGCCCTATTGAATCCTCCATGGCGGCGCAGCTTGCTGCGCCGCCATGGGGATTCTGACACCCCATACCGCCATCCTGTTCAGATGGCGGTATGGGGTGTCGCGGGGCCCCCGTAAGAAGGCCCCAAAAAGAATTTCAGTGTCTGCTTTGCAGACACTGAAATTCGCGACGGGTGCAACTGCACCCGTCGCACCTTCCCACTCCGCCGGCTCAATTCTGAGCCGGCGTCCTCGTGGGAAGGGTTTTTTGCACTGGGCTGGCGGGCGGCCTTTTGGCGGTCGCCCGCCAGCCCAGTGCAAAAGCCAAAATACCCTCAGCGGTCTTTCGACCGCGGAGCGGTATTTTGGAGAGGGGAAGTCTGGCGGGCGGCCTCCGCCGCCCGCCAGACTCAGAATGACCCCCTTTGTCTTTTATTTCAGTTTCTGTGCCAACTTCTTCCTATATGGTCTGAGGACTTTGTGCAGAGAAGGGCGAACCCCTTGCACTAGTAGGCCTTGCTGAGGCTTACTTCGACACCCCCTTTTGTGACGCCATCGCTGACACCATCAGCCCTCACCTCCACAGACTACATCCTCCTTGGTGACTTTAACTTTCACCTGGAGAACCCCCAACACCACAACTCCTCATCCCTTCTAGATAACCTCACGAACCTCGGACTCAAACAACTGGTCACATCACTCACCCACTCAGCAGGGGACACACTAGACGCAATCTTCACCTCGGGCAACCACATAACCTACATTCACACCACCGAACTCCACTGGACCGACCACCACAGCGTCCACTTCTTCTTCTCCAAATCCCCCACAGACCACCACCAACACACCACACCCTACCGCATGTGGGACAAGATCCCCACAGAACACCTGAATGCCCAACTCGCTCAGAACCCCCCCCAACACCAACGACCCCAACATTGCTGCCCATAACCTCACACAATGGATCACAACCTGCAGAGACTCACTCGCCCCTCTTAGAAGAAACATCATCACCCGCAACATCAAGAACGCCTCCTGGTTTACCGCTGCACTCCAAGCATCCAAGCATGAATGCTGCAAAACAGAGAAAGCTTGGCGACAGGAACCCTCAACCACCAACTTCTCCACCCTCAAAACCACCTTTCGCAAACATCACCAACTCATACGCACCACCAAAAGAGCATACTACAAGGAATGCATAGACAGTAACTCACACAATAGCAAGGAACTCTTTACCATCATCAAAGAGCTCTCCAAACCCAAAGCCAGCAACATCGACCTCACGCACACACAACTCCTCTGCGACTCCCTCTCCAACCACTTCCCCTGCAAAATCTTAGACATACACAACAGCTTCACACTACAAGCACCCGCCACCCACACCACCGACACGATCAGCAAAGACCCACCCCCCAACCTACTACTCACCTGGGCCCCTACCAACAACAAAGAAACTGAAAAAATGATGAATTCCATCCACTCAGGCTCCCCCTAGGACCCTTGCCCCCACCGCATTTTCAACCAAGCCAGCCCAACCATCGCTCCCAAGCTTCGCGGCATAATCAACAGCTCTTTCAACGCCACCACCTTACCAGACCCATGGAAGCACGCAGAAGTCACCGCACTCCTGAAAATCCCAAAGCAGACCCTGATTACCTCACCAACTACTGCCCAATTTCACTTCTCCCCTTCCCCGCCAAGGTCGCTGAAAAACTAGTGAACTCCCGCCTGTCTCACTACCTAGAGGAAAGCAACGCTCTCGACACCTCCCAGTCTGGATTCCGCAAGAACCACAGCACTGAGACCGCCCTCATAGCATATACTGATGACATCAGAACCAGAGTCGACAAGGGCGAGACCGGCGCACTCATCCTCTTGGACTTCTCCACTGCCTTCAACACTGTCTGCCACCAAACATTCTGCACACGCCTCCACAACGCAGGTATTCGACACAAGGCCCTAGACTGGCTGACCTCCTTCCTCACCGAAAGAACCCAGAAAGTCCGCCTCCCTCCCTTCCACTCCACAGCCACCAAAATCATCTGCTGAGTCCACCATGGGTCCTCCCTCAGCCCCACACTTTTCAACATTTACATGGCTCTGCTCACCAAAATCTTCCGACCACACGGAATCACCATCATATCCTACGCAGACGACACCCAGCTCATCATCTCCCTCACCCGCAACCCTACCACTGCCAAACCCAACCTCCACGCTGGACTCCTTGACACCGCCAAATGGATGACAGCAAACCACCTCAAGCTCAACTCCAACAAAACCGAAATCATCATCTTCAGCACCAACAAAACCATGTGGGACAACTCCTGGTGGCCCACCGCCCTAGGCTCCCCACCAACACCCTCAAACCACGAACAGAACCTCGGCATCATCCTGGACCCTTCCCTCTCCATGACCCAGCAAATCAACGCCATCACCTCCTCCTGTTTCAACACCCTCTGCATACTGCGAAAAACCTTCCATTGGATTCCCATAGAGACCAGAAAGACCATCACCCATGCACCCATCAGCAGCAGGCTAGACTACGGAAATGCCCTCTATGCCGGCACCACACTCAAGCTCAAACGAAAACTCCAGAGGATCCAGAACACAGCCACTCACCTCATCCTGGACCTCCCACGCCATGAACACATCTCCTCACACCTCAGATCCCTTCACTGGCTTCCCATCGACAAGAGGATCACCTTCAAAATCCTCATCCATGCACACAAATCCCTCCACAACACTGGACCAACCTACCTCAATGAAAGAGTGAACTTCCACACTCCCACTCGCCACCTCCGCTCCGCCTACCTCACACTCACCACAGTCCCCTGCATCCAACACGCCACCACCGGAGGCAGATCCTTCTCCTACCTCGCCCCCAAGGCCTGGAACTCCCTCCCCACCAACCTCCACAAGACTCAGAACCTCTTGCTCTTCAGAAAAAACCTCAAGACGTGGCTTTTCGAACAGTAATCAGCCTCCCCTTCCCCCCTCCTAAGCCTCCCTCCCTCCCCCAGCACCTTACGGGTGAGTAGCGCGCTCTATACATTTTTTGATTGATTGATTGATTGATCCACCAGTTCAACTGTTGATCTTCAGGAAGGTAATGACCATGTATTAGTAGAAAGAAAGTAATTACAAAGCCAATCCAAAGGAGGAAAGCTAATACAGTCAAGGAAAGCCACAGATAGTTCCATGGGAAATTAAAATAATTTATTTTAAGTCAATTTATTAGCGTACATGTTTTTGGCAGTACAGATGCAGAAGAGGCAGATGAGTCCAAAAAGGTGTCATTAATTTCGGCAAAGTATCCAGAAGAAGTATGTGCAAAAACTGGAGCTGTAATTGAAGGAGGAGAAATGGTAGGAGTCTCCTGCGGTGGTTCACTGTAAATGATGCCATCTGTTTGTGTAGAAGTCGAGTCAAATCGATCAGCAACTTCTGTGTTGCTTGTTGCAATAGATGTTGGTGGAACTAATGCAAGATCATTTTCCACCTACCCCAAGCTCGGAGAGGTGTCAGCGTTGCTGCTCAAAACTTATTGGGGGACACCTTGACTAGTAGTGTGAGGGATTTGGATACTACTAGATGTTCCTCTTGGTCTGCTGTGCAGGATCGGCAACATGGTGTAAATTGACATTGTCGATGTAGACAAAATGGTTTTCTTTAGAACCAGGCAGCGGTGGAAGAATAACAGTTCTGTACTGTTTATTACCAGGGCTGGAACCAGTGCACGATAGGAAGGACCGGCAACCTTTTCATGTACTAGATCCCCAACCTTTGGAATCCAGCTAGTTGATGTTATAGGTACATCATTTATTCCTGCGGAGGCAGCACTGCCAGGAGCTTTGTCATCACAGAACTGTTGTAATTCCTGCAAGACAGTGACACTTATGTGAAATGATGTTTCTGCTGCCTCCACGCCAGGACCATCAACATCTGGAACATACATTGGAGCTCCAAACAGTCACTTCCTATGAAGTATGACCACCCAGGGACCTTCTAGGCAGATTAATAAGTGCTCTCTGGACAACATACAGGTGATTAAGCCAACTACAACACGTTCCAGATACTCTGGCTGTTAACGATTGCTTTAAATCTCTGTTTTATCGCTCCACAATATTATTTCCCTCGGGATGAAATGGAGATGAGTAATGAAGTTGTACCCCTAACGAAGCCATGTTGTCCCTGAATGCCCTTGAGGCAAAAGCAGGGCCCTGGTCCGAGTGGAAAGCCGCAACTGCATATGTGCTGATAAAGACTTGCAAATCTTTAATAACATTTGAGTGTCAGCCGAATGTTGTGGCCACACCCATAGGAATCTGGAGCAGGAGTTAACAGCGACTAAGATGTATTTATATGCACTGTCAGGTATAAGGGGACCGCAATGCTCCAAGTACACACATTGTAATGGTTTGTTAGAAATTAGGAGGGGTGTCTGCGGTGGGTGCTTAACGGTGGACCCCTTAATTTGTTGGCAGATATCACAACAAAGGACATACTGCTTGGTCTGTTTGTATAGCCCTGGTATAATGAGCCTGCAATAATGATATTGTAACCGCCACACCAGCATGGGCGGAGGCAACCCCCTCATGCGCTGCTTTGATCAACCCTGGTCTGAAGTCTTTATTGGGAATTACTCAAACTCCCAAGCCTGGTATTTTTACTTCTTGCGTCAAGGAAGACTCCCATCCAGTAGGAATATTTAATAGGGTATCCTTTAGGTGAAGGTGTGCCGTCATCCGAAGCTTGCATGGCAGCCAGTATTTCATGGTTCGGTTTTGTTCTAGAACAAGTTACAGCAGCAACAGAAGCCATAGCTACTGCTGATTTGGCTGCTTCATTAGCCAGTGTATTCCCAGCAACATGTATTCTAACCTGCTGGTGCCCAAGTGTATGTACAACGTGGACATTTGGTAACGTTTCCTTCAGATCCGCTACTTTCCTCCACAGAAGTCTGTGTTTGATGGTGTTACCTTTGGAATCTCTGAACCCATTCTGGTGCCAGTAATACAGATATTAATTGAAGGACTGGACACAATAGTACGAATCACAGACAATAAGAGTTAGCTGGTCAGGATCCGGATGTTCCAGTGCCATCACCAGAGACTTTAGCTTTGCTAGTTGTGCAGTGCAATCCCCTAGGGTTTGCGTAAACGCATGTTGTGGATAGAATGTACTATCCTCCATATAGCGCTTACGACTGCGCAAGCAGCGGAGTATTGATGCTTAGTGCCTATTACAGGATGTGCTGAGCCATCGGTATTCATGGCTGTTTGATATTGATCAATAGGCAATGTATTTGCCGGAACTGGGTATTCTAGTTCATATTGCAAAAACTATTGAGTTTGTAACTTTGGGTCAAAAATATAGTCAACATCAGTGGCTGTCAGAGACATTGACCATTGGATCCAACATGGATGTAGTGCTTTAGCGTTTGGAACCCTGGCTTTGATAACAAACTCAAAGGACGGGATTGGAGATATAACAATAATGCATTTTCCCTGGGCTAATGGTCTTTCTTTAATGAAAGCCATCTGAACAGCAGTGAGAATTTTCTCAGTTGGAGCAAAACGTTGTTCTGCTGTTGAGTACAAATGTGATTTGTATACAATCGGGACTGTCTCACCCCCATTGAATGTTACATAGGTGAAACCAGTGGCTCCAGCAATTACTCTGATGACCAGATGTTTTTTTATTATCCCTTGTGTATATATGATGTGCTGCAAGCATGCCTTGTTGCAATGCTCTGAGGATGCATGTGTGTTCGACTGTCCATAATTTACTGGAAAAGTCAGGACGTATTAAGTCATATAAGGGTTTTATGAGTGACGCATAATCTGGAATGTATGTTCTGCCAAAATTTAGAAAACCCTGTAGGGATTATAGTTTTTTATTAGTATTTGGAGGTTGTAACTGTGGCTAGGCTCTTTCCTTCACTTGATAATTTGTATCCCAGAAACAGGACGCTAAGGAAGGCTATTTTTGTTTTCCTGAAGTTTAATTTATAGCTGAATTTGGCAAATCCTACAACAATGCGAGCTACCCGTCTTAAATGTTGCAGTAATTCATTGTCTGTAAGGTAGATGTCATCTGCATAGGACAATGTTCAGGGTCAATGTCATGCAATATTGAAGTCACACAAGCCACGAACAGTCCTGGACTGTTATTGTACCCCCCTAGTAAATATGGGATACTAGGAGCCTATTGCACTGAAACTTGTTAGGTCTCTACTGTCAGGCACTATATTTTGGCAGAAGAAGCCATTGGAAATATCCAATTTTGTTTTATATTTTTTGCGCAGTATGTTGTTCATAAGTGCAGTGCTATGAGAGTTTTCTACAGCATATGTGCGTGTATGACTGTTTAAGTGTCTGTGGTCTAAGACTATTCTGTATGAATGGTCCGGTTTAGCTACAGGGAATAAAGGATTATTCATTGGTGAGACACAGGGTTCAATTAGGGCCTGGTATTCTAGTTGTGTGAAGATTTCCCTCACAGGTGCCTTAGTATCATGTTTTATTGCGTACCTGGGTTGAGGTTGGGGTTGATTTTTAACTGAAATTACATGATAGGGGGAATCTTTATCCCACTCTATGTGGTTGCGATATAAAGTGGGTGCCTGTGCCAATGCCCAATCAATGGCGTAGGATTCTGGAATCTCATCGATAACAAGGGGTGAGAAAAAAGGCTTGATAACCTCTTCCCGTTATGGGCAACTACAGACAAATTCAGGTAGCCAATCCTTTTCGGCCAGTAAAATATCATAAATGTTAACGACGTGGTCCCAAAAGATTGCATCAGTTGTGCGTTCAATGTCTCATGCTAACTGTATTGTTACTTTGTACACCCGGTCAGACATGGAGACACGCATGTCCGCAGTTTCAACTTGTAAGAAGTCATCAGTTGCTTTCACCTCCAGATGCTCTTGAAGATTCTGGCAAACTATTGTGACCTCTGCTGCGCTGTCTAGCAGAGCTAGTGCCCACGTCTTGTTCTTCAATAGAGCCCTCTTCTTGAGTGGCATGACAAATCGCAACTGCTGCCACTTTTTTCTTTTTAAATTGCGGTTTGTGTTGAGGAAGTTTCTCTTTTTTTAAAAACTTATGTAGTGCACTGTGATTCCTGTCTCGCTTTCATGTACTCAGTTCTTCACTCTGACCACCCACCTCTCTCACTGCGTTTTTCCGGTGAGTCCTGAAAGGAGCGAGTTTGGCGTGTATTAGTATATTGATATCTGTCAGGCTGTTTTATATTATCTCTGTTTCTGAGATTATATCTATTATTATGAGGGGTCTCCCAGTTTGGCGATTCTCCCCATTCTTTTTAAGTTGTTTGTTGTTTTTTATTCCAGAGTTTTTTAAAACCCTCAGGTGCTTGCTTGGTAGAATCTTTATTAGACTTACACTGAAACTGTGGTTTTGTGGGTCTGGACCCCAGACTATCGCGACCAATACTAGAGTAGGTATCCACGATAATCTTTGGCAGCTCAAATTCTTGATCCTGTGGAGGAACATCGTAGAGCCGCATACGCACTGCTAGTGCAACTGCTTCCCCTTTAAGGTCACTTAATATAATTGATGATACAGTGGCAAAATTGCCCATAAGTTGCATCCCCAAGTCTAGGGCCGGGGCAGCCCCATATTCATCGTGGATTTGTTTTAACACTTCTGGTAGACTGGCAAGTGTTGGTGTGCGGTGTACCGTGGTATAGAGCGTGCTAAATACTGTGCCCCAAGTATTGCAGTTATCTACTGTGGGAACCATCTTAATTGACAAGCACATAGTTAATATTCTAAGCTTATCCTGATGTCCCGTATGAGGAAATACTGCTTCCAGTGCATTTATTTTTTGAGCTAACTAAAACGGAATCTCTTCCCATTTGGCCGGTACCTTACCCATACTTGAATGTGCAGTCACAGGATTAATGCCTGGTGTTGCTGCATGTGGTTGCACTGGGGCAGCACATGCTGGGTTTGTATTTAATGTTTGCATTACAAACTGTACTAACAGTCAGTATATTTCCATAAGCTCAGTACATAAATGGTGAACCTCTGCTACTGTCAAAGTTGCTGCATCAGGGTGAGATGTATATGTGGCCAATAAAGGCCAGGTAGGACCATCATTACTTAAAGGACCTAACCTAGCGTATAGAACTGTATGTGGTAGGGTGCCATCAAGCCCATTATTATGGTCTTGATAAGATAGAGGTATTTCTAGATATGCATTTTCTCTATATTGTGCAGATATATTTCCAGGTGTGTTATGGTGAAATGTATTTATGTTCCCATCGGCTGCTGGAAATGTGACCCAAGAATGGAAAATTTCTGTTCTATAAGCTGGATGAGCATAAACAACAAATGTAACTGGACCCCCGGGCCGTTAGGCCATGTCTCAATAAATGTGCGGTAAGGTGAATAGTAAATTTTGTTTAGAGATAAGCACACCAAATGGGGATTATCCTTTTCGGGTTCAAACTTGAACAACCTACAGCGTTGGTTAGGTACTTCCCTACTTAGCTGAGGAGGAAAATCCTCAATACCACGGACGTCTCTGTAAATAGTACTGAGGTGTGTTTGCATGTAGTGAGACAGCGATACTCAGGAGGACCCGAATATTAGTGCCTGACCAAACATTGATGGCGCCATGTCAGGTAGGTTTTCATTATCCTAATGGGACTACTGGATTTGGACGGCAAAGTCACCTGTACTGCAAGGGGCTGAGTCTGATCCCGCACCCTGTGACACCTGTCGGCCTAATCGGGGTTTATTCCGGGTAACTAGCAGTGCCTCATCTCCACCCAAGAGAACGCATGATAGGGCAACCGGGCGCATGACATAAATGACTCCACAGGGGAATCATGGTCACTCAGATCTCAGCCGTTTCTCTCAGTTACATTAGTCTCACATATGGATGGACAATCAGAGGCAGAGCATAGTTAAATACGGTTTTAGTGAAGTAACTGTATCTTAGATAATAAAGCATGTATTGCAATAACTAGGACGATGATGCACAATAAGATTAGGATTGTGACAAGGAGAGTAAAAAACAAAAATAACGCTACCATATTGTCACTAAACTTTACAAGGATAGTTCCTACCTAGGCTATGTTAGAGCACAGCATGTTAAGCTCTAATTCTGCCCTTCAGGTTTCCCCTGGGAAGACATCATCCCTCATACCTGAGCAAGAGGCCTGTAGTCTACCTAAGCAGCTACAACGAAGCAATCAGCATGCTGTCATGGTCATCTGGCTGGAATCTCCCTGTAACGTACATGGGCCAAAGTAGTGTTTTTATAATAAAACAGCTGATGTTCCAAGAAAGGATCCCAACGTGAGAGTGTGTATGTTTCTGTGAACATTGGAGACAAAGCGTAACACTATTGCTGGCAACCTATCTTACTGCAGCCTTGAGAAAAGCAAAGAGTGAAACAAATGTTTTGTTTAAGAATGCAGTGCTGACCTAGGCGAAGAACAGCTAGATAGAGAAAATAAAACAAGACTGTAAATGTGGCTATTGTTAAAAAAATAAAACAAAGCTAAAATAAAAGATTTCTAGGTGAAAGTTCACAGCGGCAGGCCTAGTTTGCTAAAATAACATGTATAAATCTATAGCTAAAATGGCTACACAACACTATCATGTACAGGCCCATTATTCCCTGGAATACTACACCCCCATACACACACAGGTTATCAGGGAATTAAGTGAGGGACCACATCAGACTTTGTGCCATTGTTTTGGGTTTCTCCTGGCTAGAGTCTCTCCGTTTCACTCTACACCCTGCTCACACATTATGAGAAAGACCTTGACTCGATCATTAAGTGAAATAAGGAAAAGAGCAGAACAGGATGGAACATCTCAATATTGACTATTGGAATGCATAACTACTGACTGTAACTTTAATATAAATATGGAACAGAAACTCCCAGCCAAGGTGAAAACATGTCTCAACAGGATTTAGGTTCCCCACACTGATGGTGTCAAGAAACTATCAGACCTTCAGGGTTGGGTTATGCAACACAAACTCACCTTGTCAGGTTTGGGACGATAAACCTTAGAACTTTCCTTCTGACAGCCAGGAGAGGCTACCTGGACCCTATTTTAAGTAAGAGAGTAGACCAACTGCTTAGCATGGACATTAACCCATTGACTGCTGGGCCTCCCCTCCCCCAGTGCTGAGTGCTTTTTTGGCTATTTGGGGTAGTTCACGCTTAGGCTTTCATAACTTTTGTCCACATAAACTAGCCATGCCAAATTTGCGTCCTTTTTTTTCCAACATCCTAGGGATTCTAAAGGTACCCAGAGTTTGTGGGTTCCCCTGGAGGAGACCAAGAAATTAGCCACCATACAGCAAACATTTCATTTTGTTCTGAAAAATTGGAAAAAAGGCTGCAGAAGAAAGCATGTGTTTTTTTCTCTGAAAATGGCATCAGCAAAGGCTTTGGGGTGCCTAAATGCTCAACTTCCCTGCTTTCAGGAACAGGCAGACTTGATTCAGAAAACCACATTTTTCAACATAATTTTACTGGGCTATACCTTATTTTACTATTTTTTGTGCTTCCAGTTAGTGACAGAAATGGGTGTGAAACCAGTGCTGTATCCCAGACAGCAAAACATTTATGAAAAGTAGACAAATTTCTAAATTTAGCAAGGAGTCATTTGTGTAGATCCTACAAGGGTTACAGAAAATAACAGCTGAAATAAAAAAATATTGAAGTTCAGGTGAAAAAGACTGCCATTTCTCTCCACGTTTCACTCCGTAACTTTTTCTTGTGATGTCAGATTTTCAAAAGAAATACCTTGTTACGTCTTCTGGAATATTCTGGTTGTGGGGATATATAGGGCTTGTGGGTTCATCAAGAAACCTAGGTACCCAGAGCCCATAAATGAGCTGCACCTTGCATTGGGTTTTCATTGTATACCGGGTATACAGCAATTCATTTAAATATAGAGAGTCAAAAATAGGTAACAAGGAAACTTTTGAATTTCCAAAATGGGCACAAGATAGGTGCTAAAAAAGCAGTGGTTATTTGCACATCTCTGAATTCGGGGGTCCCTATACTAGCATATGAATTACAGGGCAATTCTCAAATACACTTCTTTATTACACACTATCTCACATTTGGAAGGAGAAAATGTAGAGAAAGACAATGGGCAGTAACACGTGTTCTTCTATTCTGGGTTCCCCTATGTCTCCCGATACAAAATGGTACCTCACTTGTGTGGGTAGGCCTAGTGCCTGCGACAAGAAATGAGCTAAAAAACAATGTGGATACACCACATTTTTACAATGAAATCTGACATGTTTTTTTGGAAAGTGCCTAACTGTGGACTTTGACCTCTAGCTCAGCGGACACCTAGTGAAAACTAGCAAACGTATACATTTATGGAAAGTAGACAGCTAGGGGAATAGAGAATGGGGTGACTCATGGTTCAGAATCCTTTGCAAACCTCAAAATCTGGTAAAAAAACACTTTTTCCTCACATTTTGGTGATGGAATGTTGTGGAAACTAAGAGGGGACTCAAATGTTCCTTCACCCAGCATTCTCCCAAGTCTCCCAATACAAATGCTACCTCACTTGTGTGGGTAGGCCTAGTGCTCGCAACAGGAAATGCCCCAAAACACAACATGGACACATCACATATTCCCAAAGAAAACAGCTGTTTTTTTAAAAGTGCCTAACTGTGGATTTTGGCCTATGGAAACCTACGAAACCTGGAAAAATCTGAAAACTAGGCACTTAGGGGAATTCAGAATGGGGTGACTTTTGGGGCTCTCACCAGGTTCAGTTACCCAGAATCCTTTGGAAACCTCAAAATTTGACCAAAAAACCCCACTTTTTTCTCACATTTCGGTAATGGAAAGTTCTGGAATCCGAGGGGAGCCACAAACCTCCTTCTACCCAGCGTTCCCCCAGGTCTCCCTATGAAAATGGTACCTCACTTGTGTGGGTAGGCCTAGTGAAAGCGACAGAAAATGTCCCAAAACATAACATGGACTCATCACATTTTCCAAAACGGAACTGAGCTGTTTTTTTGCAAAGTGCCTCGCTGTGAATTTTGGCCTCTAGATCAGCCAGCATATAGGAAAACCTAGCAAACCTGGACAAATCTAAAAACTAGACACCTAGGGGAATTTAGAATGGGGTGCATTGTGGGGGGTCTCACCAGGTTCTGTTACCCAGAATCGTTTGCAAACCTTACAATTTGGCAAAATAAAGCCACCTTTTCCTCACATTTCGGTGATGAAAAGTTCTTGAATCTGAGGGGAGCCACAAACATCCTTCTACCCAGCATTCCCCCAAGTCTCCTGATGAAAATGGTACCTCACTTGTGTGGGTAGGCCCAGTGCCCGCTACAGGAAATGCCCCAAAACACAAAATGGACACATCACATTTTCCCAAACAAAATCTACCTGGTTATGCAAAGTGACTCGCTTTGGATTTTGGCCTCTACCTCAGTCGGCACCTAGGGAAACCTTGCAAACCTATACATTTTTAAAAACTAGACACGTAGGGGAATTCTGAATGGGGTGACTTTGGGGCTTTCACCAGGTTCTGGTGCCCAGAATCCTTTGCAAACCTTAACATTTGGCAAAAAAAACACTTTTTCCTCACATTTTGGTGATGGACAGTTCTGGAATCTGAGGGCAGCCACAAACTTCCTTCTACCCAGCATTCTACCAGGTCTCCCAATAAAAATGGTACCTCACTTATGTGGGTAGGCCTAGTGCCCGCGACAGGAAATGGCTGAAACCACAACATGGACACATCACATTTTCCCAAAGAAAACGTAGCTGTTTTTTGCAAAGTGCTTAGCTGTGGATTTTGACCTCTAGCTTAGCCTGCACATATAAAAACCTAACAAACCTGGACAAATCTGAAAACTAGACATGAAGGGGAATTCAGAATGGGGTGACTTGTAGGGCTCTCACCAGGTTCCGTTACCCAGAATCCTTTGCAAACCTCAAAATGTGGAAAAAAACACTTTTTACTCACCTTTCAGTGATGGACAGTTCTGGAATCTGAGGGAAGCCACAAACTTCCTTCTACCCAGCATTCCCCCAGGTCTCCCAATAAAAATGGAACCTCACGTATGTGGGTAGGCCTAGTGCCCTCAACAGGAAACGTCCCAAAACACAACATGGACACATCACATTTCCCCACAGAAAACGGACCTGTTTTTTGCAAAGTGCCTACCTGTGGACTTTGGCATCTAGCTCAGCCGGCACCTAGGGAACCTAGTAAACCTATAAAATGTTTTAAACTAGACACCTAGGAGAATTCATAATATAGTGACTTGTGGGGCTCCCACCAGGATCTGTTACCCAGAATCCTTTGCAAACTTCACAATTTGGCACAAAAAAACACTTTTTCCTCAAATGTTGGTGATGCAAAGTTCTGGAATATGAGGAGAGCCACAAACTTCCTTCCACCTAGCATTCCCCCAAGTCTCCCAATAAAAATGGTACCTGACTTGTGTGGCTAGGCTAGTGCCCGTGACAGGAATGGATCACAGGGCTACTGTTAACCCTGGAGTGATCCATTTCTGACGCAGGCACTAGGCACAGGCACACAAGTGGGGTTGTGTTTTTATCTGGACAAGTGGAGAAACAATGGGTGGAAGGAAGTTTGTGGATCCCTGCACATTCCTGTAGTTTCTGTGTTGATAAAGCGAGGAACAATTGTGTTTTTAATCAACATTTCACTTTTGCAGGGTATTCTGGGTAAGAAACCTTTGTCAAATCCAAACACTCCACACTTCAGTGGACTGCCTCAGGTGTCTAGTTTTCAGAAATGTCTGGGTTTGGTAGGTTTCACTATAAGGCCGCTGAGCCCAGGACCAAATACTCAGGTGACTGTGTTACAAAACTTGGCTGTTTTGTGGTAGGTAATGTTGATGTCTCCACAATTCGTTTTGGGTACTTCCCTGTTGTGGTCACTTGCCCTGTTTTAAGACTTAGTGGAATGCTGGGTGGTTGAAAATTTGTGGCTGCCTGCCGATTCCAGGACTTCCGCTCAATGAAATGCAAGGCAAAAGTGTTTTTTAAGCAAATTTTACGATTTCAAGGGGATTCTGGGTGAAGGAAAACTAGTGAGAGCCACGCAAGTCCTGCACCCTTGGACTCCCCTAGTAATAGTATGTTAAAGTTAATCCACCACTCAAACTGATTGGTTTTAGCACATCCAGAATTTATGGTTTCAAAGCATTAATACTTATCAAAGTATCTGAATAATGAAACCAAGCCTTTTGAAGGTGTGCATTAAAGACACACCCAGGCACCAACCTCTTTATGGTCCATTCACACGCCATTCACGCACAACAAACAACCCTTTCATTCCGCAAGCCATGGGCCCAATCCAACCAAGCTCTGCACTCACATTAACTTACCGCTGCCGGATAATGGCCCATCACCTTCATACGCCCCAGGACGGAATAGGTTTGACTACATTTTACCACCTGTCAAGTAACCACCTCCTTCTTCATGAACATTACCAAAGGCATGTGTAAGAAACTTTACTAATGACTTACATGACAGCCACCCAACGCCCAGGAAGGTATGTTTTTCATGCATATTTAGTGCACTCACTGTGCTAAATCCAACTTCTTCCAGTTTGTGCATGAAAATTGAGAGTGTCCAAATATGCCGTACAAAGCGATTCCTCGAACTGAGTGAGCATATCTACGTTGAAACTAAGGCAGACATCCTGGGGAATTCTTGTGACGTTCCCTAAAGAGAAGGTCATAGGCTATGCAAAGGGTAGTGTTTGGCACACAGGAGTCCATGAGAAAGTAGCATATGTCCCAGCCAACATTATGTGCAGTGCTGTGACTGTAATGCACTCATCATACAGCAAATTGGACATCTACTAAGTTCTGAAGGAGGATGAACATGAAAAGCAGGTCAAACACTGACCCATATGTGTCATTATCTTTCAGTGCTGGGATGGCACCAATGGGATTGAATCTATAGGTGGATGAGGTACATCTGTACTACCTTTACTATCTGCCTTCTACCTGTGCAATATCCCTGCGAAGGCACACCTACCATAAGATTTCCTTACCCATTCATGTCTCTGTCCTCATCAGAGTCCTGACTAATCCTGTGTAATTGCCAAGTGAACCTATACTAGTTTGTGGATGCAAGTTTGGGATGTTCGAGTATTCCTTAGGAGGCCTACTCCTCGAACTGAGTGAGCATATCTACCATTGAAACCAAGGCAGATATGCTGGTGAAGAAATCCTAAGGTCTCTAAAGTAAAAAGTCAAAAAATATCCTGTGGGACTCATTCACCACCACTTCTACTTTTGCTTTGAAAGTGAAGCTACAAATTGAGTTTGCACACTTTCAGACAAGTAGAAATGTTGGTGAATATGTTGTTGGCAATCATGGTGGTCCTTGTGTAGCATACATAAGTTCCCTAACAAGCACTTCAAAATTCTGTCATGCTTTTAACATTATGCCACACAGGGTACTCCGTGACAGTGTGGCATATGTTCTATTCACTATTATGTGCAGTATGGGGACTATAATGCACGTTAATTGAACAGAACACCTTTCACGTTCTGATGGTGGATATAGATCTCAAGCAGGCCAGAGGAAGTCCATGATTTCCTGAAGTAGATAAAGTAAAATTCTTTGGCTGCTTTGCAAACAAAGCAATGGCCCCTGGACATTCGGTATCCATGCACAGCCACTGAAAGGATTACCCAACGGCAGCTCCACCTAAGTTGATTTCCCAGAACTTTGCTTTAGTATGATACAACGTAAAGCAAATAGGGACACAGAGGCCTGGTTGAGATGGGCACTGGGGACAGTAATACCGACTCTCCTGCTGCTTTCCATGCATCGAGCACACCTTACAGCGACGACATGAGCAATCCTTTTTGGGTGTTTTAAGAATGCGATCAGCAAAGTGTCACTCCTGCAGCCTTGCCACATGCTCCAGAACATATGAGGTGGAGGCTGCTGCTATTTCTGTAACAGCAGGGAGGCTTTCAATTACAGACTACTGGAAGTCAAGGAAAGTCATGAGTCTTTCTGTGGTTGTCTCACGGTGAACAACAAATGCATTGTATGTTGCCATCTGGATCAGGTGGGTAAACAGTTTCTTGTACCAAGTGCGAGTTTTACGACACGCATTGTATGGTTGAAGAACCTGGTCATTCTTGTCCACTCCTCCCATGCACTTATTATAATCAAGTATACAGATGGGCTGTGGACTTCGGCCATCTGATCCCAAACCGTGATGGGGGAAGTGCTCTCATTATGAATTGTAGTAAGCACGTATACATCACGCCTATCCAAGAACTTGTCTGAGAGCAGTTAGTTGGAACACAATGCAGTACTCTGGGATTTCTGGAACTTCTTGCAAACAAGCTCCAGTGGGAATCCTTTGTGGTTACAATGAACTGTACCGCAGGCACAGTGCCAGCTTTGCAGAACTCCCCAAACAGCTCTACTACTGGATATAAAGTGATCACATAAAGGGTATAAACTTTGTGAAGGAGTGGCTGGACAAGTTCCCATACAACTTGTGAACGCGGGAGGGCAACATACAGGGTTTAGGGTAGAGTCCGTTCCTGTATACACTCTCAAGCTCTACACATAGCCAGAAGAGCTCTCACACAGCATATACGGCTTTATGCCATAGCAAGCTCTTTTGCTCACAATGGACTGTCTGAACAGCAGCCGTCCTTTGTACAGGATCAAGGATTCATCTACTGCTATAGTCTTTCCAGGAGTACAGATCTCTGGAAACCTGGCAGACAAATGTTCCATGACAGGCCGAATTTTGAACAACCTATCATAGTCTGGATAGTCCCAGAGCAATGCAACAGAATTGTCATTGAAATGAAGCATGCGCTGCAGTAGCAAAAAATGATCTCTGCTCATGTATGGTGTGAAGATGGGGGTTACCGAAACGATGAGAGTCGTCCAGTAGGACTGCAAGGTGGGTTTCTGCATTAACCCCATTTTGAGCATAAGGCCCATAAATATCAACTCTGCCAGCAAAGTGGTAGTCCACTGGTGTACCCTAGAACGGGGCCCTGGAGTGCCTCCATGCTCCCTCACAAATTGGTCTGCACACAAATTTGTTTGCTGCACAATTTTTTGAAGGAAGTCAGCATCCAAAAATAGATGGACGTAGTTGACTGGCGAAAAGGTGGCCGTATCAACTTTACATTCAGCATCACCAGGAAAAGGTGGAATTTGGGGCTGAGTTAAATCAGGGGGCTGCCAAGAGAGCACTCTATCTGTGCTTGCAGCCGCACACACCTGCTCTCTGGTTTCGACTATCCCGCTGTTGTCCCGCTGCACAGACTGTGCTTACGAAGGAACAGCATGACTGTCATCATTGTCTCCCTCAGAGTCACTGGAAGACGTTTCGTCGGATGGGACTCCACCGACTGAAAAATCACTCCCAGATTCTGCCCCATTGTCCTCTCCCTCAGTTGCTGTCTCAGTCTCTGATCTTGCCTCAGAGCTATCCTCTATAAACTGAGTTAGGGCTTGAGCAGCAGTCATCCAACGAGACCCCATTTCTGCTACTGGCTAAACTGTTCCTCTAAAGTACTAGCGTACGTAGAAGGCAGATAGAGTCACAAAATTGCTCATGGGTGTGTGTGATGTGTCCAATAGTAAATGTTGTTATCTTACCTTTGCTTCTTCTCTGATTCTGCAGATTCTATGAAGACACTGAAAAAAAGACACACTACTACTTCACATTACCACATAACCACCATCACAGCCTTTAGCGCTGGTGGCACCAGTGCAACAGTCATTTTTAGTGCTGTGTCTCCCATGACTTCCTCTTCTAATTCCCTCAGTACCACCCATCAATAGTGCCCCTCATAGTTCCATAGCCCCCTCCACATATATTTCATTTGTTTTAAAGTGCAGGTAATGTTGGCCTTACTAATCCACTCGGCTAAATACATGTATATCCTTTGCAGCAGCCGTATAAATCATCTGCGCTAGTTTATGGCACCAAAACTGCCACTAGACAAAAGACAGATCTATTTTTCTCTCTCTCTCTCTCTCTCTCTCTCTCTCTCACTCTCTCTCTCTCTCTCTCGCTGTAGATATATCTATATATATATACATATATGTATATATATATATCACTTTTATATATGTCTGGTTTTCCTGGGAGCCGATCGTGATATGTACATATCTATATAGAGATTTTGCTGACCTCAATATTTTCTTGTTTTTTTAAAAATATACCCTTGGGGGTCATGATTGCCCCCCCAGGGAAAACCATATGCTTTGTAGTCCCCCAGGGGTCGGCCCATATAGGAAGGCCGACACCACCATTTTGTTTATTTTCTAAATAAAAAAAAAGTTTTATTCAGAATTTAAGGGGTGCGATCGCCCCCCAGAAGAACCCCGACATATATATATTTTTTAATTAGTGCCCCCCAAGAGGGGGGGGGGCATTTGTATGGCCAACCCCCCCCAAACAAGATCCTTGGTGCCTAGGGGCGTTTCCTGGCCAAGGACTGCAGCCACAAAACTATCTCCTTTCCATCAATTCCTCCCTGGCATCTGGGGAATGCCGTTTTGGCCTTTTTTTCCCTACCGGAGTGGGGAGAGGACGCTTACCTGCTTCTCAACAGCTAAAGTGGGGAAAAATGTGAGGTCAGTGCTCCTCGCAGCGTTTTGACATCACAGAGGGGCGGGTGGAGGGGGCGGGGGTAGATGCAGAAGTTCTCCTGTGTCTCCCAGGTAGTAAAAAAAAAATCAACCTCCTCCCTGGTGCCCGCCACTAGTCGTGACCCACACAAGGGAGGTAGTTCCAGTGGCCGACTCCCGCACCAATGAGGTTAAAGATGTCATTGGGTGAAAGAGAAGACTATGCTAAGAAGAAATGGGACTGTGTAAAAGATAAGGAAGGATGACCTGAAGATGTCCACTGTGCTCTGGAATAGGATTTGCACTACACTTTGAAAGTGAAACTACGGCATTTCTAAGGTGCTACTATACTGTGACATGACTGCATAAACCTGTGGGTGTTGTTTACCTGGGAACTCTCATATTCACAAGGTGTTACAATAGAAGACTATAGTGCCTAGTCTTCATCATAGACCAGCCAAAGTGCTGGAAAAGAGCTATCATAATAGAGAGGCCAACAATAGGATTTAGTTACTCACCTAGCATTTTCAAAAGTGGTTTAGTATTTGAACCCAAAGATGATTCCCAAGCAAGCGCTGTCCTTACCTGACACCTCAGCAAATGGTGCTGGTGCTGCCTTTGCTCATCTGATCTGTGCAGATGCCACAGATTCTGACCTCATACCAGCAGCTTAGGCCACTGTGAAATGCTATTCTTGGACAGCAGGCACTGTGCATCACACATTTTGCGAGCAGCACAGCCCAAGAAAGGATGCTACTATTGTTGACTTTGCCAGGGCAGAAATGCAATGCAAAATGTACTGTGTTTTAGAATCGAGCCCACATTGGGGTTAAATGGAGTTCTGAACCAGTAGAGAGAGGAAAGCAGGCATGAAGCTCTGACAGAACCATTCACCCTCAAAGCACCTTCCTAAACCCCATAGACATTATCCAAGGGGGCCCTACAGCTTTACAAACAAAAGATATTGCGGTACCCAGAGCAACTTATAAAGTGATTACATGTCAGTTACCTAGGCTCCCTTATATTGTAAAAATTTGAAAGTAATATTAATGCCCTCCATAATCTGTTCATCCTGAACAATTTATGAACAGTACTGGATTGTGTGTGATCTCAAAAAAAGTACTTTTTATTTTCTAAAGACTAAACACGGGCTGGACATTCAGTTATTAACCTGTGATAACATATTAGTTTGTTTATTGAGTTCAGAATAACTCTTGGACTGGAAAGGTGTTTATTTGGTGCTCAGTTTTGGTTCAATGTTAAGGTTAGGTCCCAGGACACTAGTGCTAAACTACACTGATTGTCACAACCCAAGCCCAGTAACAGTCAGAAATATTTATATTTAATAAAGATTTCCCCAAATTTTGGAAAATGTACTCAATTTTGTTGTGAAATGTTAAGAAGAAGGAAGTCTACGAGTAAACTGTTTTTAACTAGTTTCAAGGGGGTTTCTCAGAGGCTGGTTAACAACTGTGGTGTAATCCTTACATATGTACTGCAAGCATTGATATGTTCATTGAAAGGCAGTAATGTTTAATCTACAAATGGATTAAAGCCTTGATCCCTCTAGCAAACATCATCCGTTCTCACAACATCAATGTCCTCTCTCATGGTGACCACATGCAACTCATTCTCTCCCTCACGGACAAGGTTCCCAGTACCTGGATCAAGCTCAATGCTGGCATAACTAACGTTTCCCACCTTATGAAGACCAACTGTCTGAAGCTGAACACCGACAAGACCGGAATCATGATCCTCAAGAAGAACACTTCACAGTAGGACTCCAGCTGGTGGGGCAACAAGGCTAGGACCAAAACTCACATGAACTATCCCAGGATCGCCATCGACAAGCTGGACATGACCGTCCAAGGCAATGCTTTCACTGCAAGATTTTACACCCTGAAGATGCTGAAGAACATTTTCAAATGGCTCTCAGTCAGCTCCCCGAAAACTGTCACACCCATCCTCATCACAAGTAAGCTCGGCTACTGAAACCCTCTATGCTTGTATCAACAAAAATTTCATCAGAAGGCTGCAGAGCATTCAGAACTCAGCAGCCAGAATCAGTATCAACCTCCCATGCCGGACACACATAACACCACATCTGACAAAGCTTTACTGGCTCCCCATACACAAATGAGCACAATTCAAACTCCTCACCTACATTTTCAAGGCATTACATAACACTGACATGGCATACCTCAACGATTGCATCAGCTATTACAAACCTTCCAGACACCTCCATTCAACCGGACATCCTACTTGCACACATACCACTCATATGGAAAACCAGATCAGGATGTCAAGCCTTCTTCTGCATTGCTCCTGAAGTGTGGAGTGACCTGGAGCTACATATAAAAGCCTCCTACTTCTTGAGTTTGTAAAAAGATGAAGCCCTGGCTTTTTGAACAGTCCCACTAGGCCCTATGTTTGGCTACAATCACACCTGCGCAGTGCCAAGGTACCATTACAGGCATTACAGGAGATAATGCACTCTACAAATATTTTTAACATGGCATAACATAGGGTAGCTCAGAGTGGTATGAACTGAGAATGAAAACGGCATGTGGCGCTATCTTCCCTAACATCAGAGGTCATCGGGGTAAAATATTGATGTAATGTCGGCTCTTTGTATATTGCAGCATTCAATTGTCACAAATCTTCCATGTTGCATTAATGGTGTATGTAAGCATATTATTTTCATCTTTAATTGGTAATCAAAGTTTGCCATTAGGGTGTGCTTTCGTTGTGTGTGTTTTTAGAACTATGAGTTGTCAATGCTGTACATTCTCTCCAACTTTGTGGATTTACCTCTTTCATTTACTGTCACATCTTTCAACCCACTTTTTCCCATACCACCCCATGATTTAGTTCACAAGACACCCTCCCAGTTACTCCTCTGCATTTTTCTGTGTAAGTGCTTGCTTGTGCTGTTTAGGGTCTATCTTTAACTCTTTGTGTACAGTGAACCATACCTGTCTAATTGCTATGAATATTCATTTATTTGTATTTGGTTTGTGCACATACTCCTTGTTAGCATTTTTTGACAGTCCTGATTTGCTTGTTTTCCTCTACTGATAGTCATGTTGGTTTATATGCAATTAGCAGGATGTGATGTGCCAGATGAGGTGTTGTGATTTGTGACACATTGTCTAATACCATAGACTCAGTCGTCCTGCTGTTTACTCAGAATACAGATGTCACATTTTCATTCCTGCTTTCCAGTCATTTCTCTGAATCTGTGCATACATGGCATTTAGAAAAATGTGAAGTATTTATAATAGTATAATCCCAAATATGTAACTAAGCTTGGTTGCCATTAAGATTGTGATTGTTTGAATCCTGCCTCAGGCCAGAATTTAAAGTGCATTCTGCTGCATAAATGTAGCAGCAGTTTTGTCAAGTAGTATATTGTTGGTACAGGTGTTCTATGACACTTATCAATTCTGCCAATGATGTGTCTAAGGTCTACAGTGTGGTAATTATGTAATCAATAGGGGTGTATGACAATATTGTGACAGAGCAATATTTTGTCAACAAATATTGTCTTCTAAAAATTGCATTTACAGACTTTGTATACAAACTACTAAAATATAGTGTCAAAAATATTGTGGAAGAGAATATGACCAAAAAAGACAAAAATGTCAAACTTTAAATACATAGCTGTTGGAGTTTGGAGGGGTTAGATTTATTATTACTACTCGAGTGTAAGCAATACCAAGAAAAAAGTCAAACTTTAATGGGATTAGATTTACTATCTCAATGCCAATCTAAGGAACAGCAGAGAAAGTATTGGTCTTTTGAGAGGTTAAGGGGCATATTTATACTCCGTTTGCACCGAATTTGCGTCGTTTTTTTCGACGCAAATTCGGCGCAAAACTAACGCCATATTTATACTTTGGCGTTAGACGCGTCTAGCACCAAAGTATGAGGAATGAGAGTCATTTTTTTGCGTGAACGCCTTCCTTGCGTTAATGAGATGCAAGGTAGGCGTTCCCGTCTAAAAAAATGACTGCGACGCAAATGCGTCGTATTTATACTCCCGGGCAAAAATCACGCCCGGGAGTGGGCGGGGCAAAAAACCCCGCATTTGCGCCTCTTTTTAACGCCTGGGTCAGGGCAGGCGTTAAGGGACCTGTGGGCTCAAAATGAGCCCACAGCTGCCCTCCCATGCCCCCAGGGACCCCCCCTGCCACCCTTGCCCACCCCAGGAGGACACCCAAGGATGGAGGGACCCATCCCAGGGACATTCAGGTAAGTTCAGGTAAGTATATATATATTTTTTTTTGGCATGGGGGGCCTGATTTGTGCCCCCCTACATGCCACAATGCCCAATGACCATGCCCAGGGGACATAAGTCCCCTGGGCATGGCCATTGGGCAAGGGGGCATGACTCCTGTCTTTACTGAGACAGGAGTCATGTAAATGGCGTCTGGGCGTCGTTAAAAATGGCGCAAATCGGGTGGAGGCGATTTTTTTGCCTCAACCTGACTTGCCCCATTTTAAGACGCCCTAACGCCATTTTCCCCAACGCCGGCGCTGCCTGGTGTACGTGGTTTTTTTCCACGCACACCAGGCAGCGCCGGTCTGCTAGCGCCGGCTAACGCCATTCAATAAATACGGCGCCCGCATGGCGCTTCAGAATGGCGTTAGCCGGCGCTAAACTTTTTGACGCTAAACTGCGTTAGCGCAGTTTAGCGTCAAAAAGTATAAATACGGGCCCAAATGCACTATTTGCAGTACAACATAGGCAAAATAAGGGAAGGTTTTGGACTTTAATGGAGTTAAATTCACTGTCCTACTCCAATTTAAATAACAGTAGTGTGCAAAAGTGGTTTATTAGTAGGAGAGGAAAGACTGAAGTCCACCACAGGTAATTAAGGCACTATCCTGTTAAGTCTGGTAAAAGGTTTCAGTAAACCTAAACCCGACCCTTGGTAGCTATGCCACTGACCCGACATGCTTAACTTAGAGAAAATGTGTAAAGCATTTGGAAATACCAAAACAGATTAAAAGTTAAAAACAAAAGACAGTAAAAAAATCCTACTCCAATTGATAAAAATAGAGAATAATTTATGATCAAAATTACACTAAAACAGCAAAATCTAAAAAGAAGAAGCAGAGATATGCATTTTTAAATGTTAAGTAGAAACAGTGGCAAAAAGCACTGAGTGCCAAGGTGTGTCAACTGAGCACAATAGGACTGGAGCTAGGCACAATTTCAGGCCAACCATGATGAAGCAAAGGATGGATCCACCAGTCAGGTTTGACCTGGTTGGAGGCTTTACCTTGGGAATTACACACATATTTACAAACACTTTTTATCGGGTTTGTGTTACTTTTATTTCAGACCCAAAAGTAAGTGTTGATTAGAGTAGGAAAGCTCCCTCTTTCTTGGCATGGTTACCCACTTTTCTGCCTGATGTCAGTGTGTTTAACTGTGTTCACCCGGATCTACTAACCAGGACCCCAGTGATTATGCTCCCCCTCCTAAAACTCTGTATTGTATCCCTCAATTGGCATACTGGTGCCCACATGTAAGCCTCAAGTATATGGTACCTAGGTACCCAGGGCATTGGGGTTCCAGAGGATCCCTATGGGCTGCAGCAGTTATTCTGCCACCCATAGTGAGTCCGTGTAAAGAATTCTGTAGACATGCCATTGCAGTCTGTGTGAACCGGGTGCATGCACCCATGTTCACTATAGTTCCCTGCACCAGGACACTACAAGTCACCACTATAGTAGGCCCTCTCAGCCCAGAGAGAAGGGTATGGGTACCTGTGTGCGAGGACACCCCAGCACTAACAGAGGTTCCCCCATGAACTCCAGACCCACTTTACTGGACTTTGTGAGTGCGGGGACACCATTTTAGGTGTGTACTGGACATAGGTCACTACCTATGTCCAACTACATAACGGTAACTCCGATCCTGGCATGTTTGGTATCAAACATGTTGAAATCATAACCCAGTACTTTTCCAAGTATTGGTTCAATGATTCCATGCACTCTGGGGGCTCCTTAGAGGACCCCCAGCATTGCTCCTACAGCCTTCTGATGTTTTCCAGGCAGCCTTAGCTGCTGCCATCCCACGGATAGGTTTCTGCCCTCCTGTTGCTCGAGCAGCTCAAGCCCACGAAGGCAGAACAAAAGATTTCCTTTGAGAGAGGGGTGTTACACCCTCTCCTTTTAGAAATAGGTGATACTGAACTTGGGAGGGGTAGCCTCCCCAACCAGCTGGTATGCTTTGATGGGCACATTTGTTGCCCTACATACATAAACCACTCTACACCAGTTCAGTGACCCCCAATCCCTGCTCTGGCGTGAAATGGGACAATGGAAAGGGGAGTGACCACTCCCCTGTCTATTAACACCCCAGGCGTGGTGCCCTGAGCTCCTCCAGAGAGTCCCTGGGTTTTGCCATCTTGAATCTAAGGTTGCCAAGGAACTCTGGGAGCATATGAGTGGCCAGGCCAGGCAGGTGACATCAGAGCCCCCTCCTGATAGTTGGTCACCCAGCTAGGTGACCATTCCCCCTTTCAGGGCTATTTAGGGTCTCTCCTTTGGGTGGTTTGTCGGATTCAGCTTGCAAGTTTCCAGCAGGATTCATCTGCATCTCTTACTTTGACTTCTGACCAAAGAAACTGCATCTGGACTCTACAGGACCCGACAATCTTCAGCAAAGACGAAGACTTGGCCTGCAACATTGTTTCTCCGGTTCCTTCCTGCTTCTGCAACATTTCCCTGGTTGTGCATCCTCTGAGGACAGCCTGCCTTCAGTCTGCACAGGAAAGGAGAAGGAATCTCCCTTGGAGTGAAGGACTCACTCTCCTGCATCTGCAGGCACCAACAGCAATGACGACTGGCTGCATGGATCCCGTCTTCTGCTGAGCTGTGTGGATCCTGCAATATGGGTGGTGATCAGAAATGGTCCAGATGGTCCTCTCTACCAGTTGTAAAACTTTGGTGGAGGTAAGCCACTGCCTTCCCACGCAGGACAATATCTCCATGCACTGCATCATTTGCAGCTGCCAATGCTTGTTGGCACTTCTTCCAAGAGGTCTTCAGTCTTCTTGTAGCTCTAGCCCCCATCACTCACTCCTGTGATACACAGCTCCCTGAGTGAACCTCCTGTGGTGAGGGCCTCCTTTTCGTAGTGCTGCATGGGCTCCATTTGTACCTTCTGTGTCCTAATCCTGTGGCACTCCTGTGCATGCTGCCTGTGCTTCTGAGGGCTCTTTCTGACTCCCCTCCCTGGGTTAAGTCCTCCTGGGCCTTGCTGGTCCCCGGTAGCACCACTTTCCACCATCTGCGAGTTTTGCCTGTACCAAGGCTTATTGGTGGAATCTGGACACGCAAACCCGACTGCAATCTTCCTTCCAGCGTGGGACATCACCTGCATGCACCAGGAACTCAACTGTGACTCCAGAGCTGCACTACTGACTCCATTTGTACCTTCTGTGTTCCAATGTTGTGGGACTCCTGTGCGTGCTGCCTGTGCTTCTGTGGGATCTCTGCGATGCTGAGGGCTCCTTCTGACTCCCCCTCCTGGGTTAAGTCCTCCTGGGCCTTGCTGGTCCCCGGCCGCACCACTTTCCACCATCTGCGAGTTTTGCCTGTACCAAGGCTTATTGGTGGAATCCGGACACGCAAACCCGACTGCAATCTTCCTTCCCAGCGAGGGACATCACCTGCATGTACCAGGAACTCAACTGCGACTCCAGAGCTGCAGTGCTGACTCTCCTTCTTCAACGTTGATCAACTCCTGCAATCCTCAGCTTGGTGGGTAGAGGCTCAAGCCCCCACTGAACTCTGCTGTGTCTTCTGGACTTTGGTCCCCTCTTTCCACAGATCTTCCTCTTCAGTAATCCACCATTGGTTTCTTGCAGTCACCTCTGGGTTTTACAATCCTCTTCTTTTCTTCTAAGTCGGTGTTCTGGGGAATTCCTAGTAATTTACTACTGCTCTCCTGTTCGCTGGGGGGTGTTGTGGTACTTACCTTTGTGCTTTTCTGGTAACCCCAGCGACCCTCTACACACTCCACTTACCCTGGGTGGGGGTGACACACTCGCATTCCATTTGTTTAGTATATGGCTTGTGCTCTCCTAGGTCCACTGATCTCTATTGTGATTTACACTATTTGCACTGTTTTCTAACTATACTATTCTTATGTCTATTTCTGACAACTAGTGTATATAAATTGTGTATTACTTACCTCTTAAGGGAGTATTGCCTCTATAGTAATTTTGGTGCTGTGTTACCATAATAAAGTACCTTCATTTGTGTAACACTGAGTGTATTCTTTTTTGTGTGTAAATGCTGTGTGACTACAGTGGTATTGCATGAGCTTTGCATGTCTCCTAGATAGCCTTGGCTGCTCATCCACAGCTACCTCTAGAGAGCCTGGCTTCTACACACTGCCTACATTTCACTAATAGGGGATACCTGGACTTGGTATAAGGTGTAAGTACCTTAGGTACCCACTACACACCAGATCAGCTTCCTACATTTAGAATAACAATGCTAATCACAATTTACATTGGATTGTTATCCAAAGTATTGCAAGGCAGTGCAATGTGCTGCCTTGTGATACTTTGGGCCTCATTATGGGGCTGGTGGTCGTAAGACTGCCAGTCTTGTGTTGGTGGTCAGGACTGCCACTGCTGTGCAAGTCTGATCACCACATAAAGAGCCTGGCGGTCATCTCTGCCGGGATCGGTGATCCTGACGGGTTGACAGTGAGTGCAGGTCGTCATCCACCATGCAGCACTGCATGCAGCACTGCCTTGCAGATAATGACTTCAGCGTCATGAAAAGGCTGGCAGAGAACAGGTGCAGGGGGCCACAGAGGGGTGCCTTCACTGCCTAGGTACTTGGCACGGGCAGTGCATGGGTCCCCCTGGTGAGCACCCTGCAGGCAACAGCATTGCTGCTGGTACAAATACAAGCAGGAGACAATGCTGCTGCTTGCTTCCCCCTAGGCTGACTGGAATAAACCTCGGTTTCCACTTGTCACCCTAGCTGGAAACACCTAATAGGTCCGGCGGGGTGGTCACCACTACGGCAGCGGCCACCCTGTCAGGAGTTTGGCGGATGGGCTTTCCTGTCCGCTAAACTCAAAATGAGGCCTTTTGTGTCAAAGAGGTGTTCCATGGGTCGTGCATGGGTGTCCCTGTGCATCTGTCCATAGATTTTGATGTAAATGCATATCTACAAAGGCTTGTAAACACAGATTTGTGCCAAAATATCCCTCCCTGAGGCTGACATAACAAGGAGAAATAATTTTGTTTCTTCTTGCTTGATCTGCAGCCCACATACAAGGAGGAAATTGCCTTTCAGCAAAGCGTGTTACGCAGGAAGGGGCCACTTCCTACACAAAAACTATGCTGACCACAATGCAGATACCCTTGTGCAATGATGCAAGGGTGTCTGCATTGGCACATGGCAGCAGAAAGTGTGTCAGCACTGGGAAAGTACAGAACTGTGCCGCATAAATGGTACTATTCTGCTCTCTCCAGGTCATGCCAAGGAATGCAGCAACTTCACTTGCTGCCCTGTGTTGATGTGTAAATCTGGGCCCTCAGCTATTTTCTGGAAGTCCAAATCTTTCATTGGAGCAAGGCTCCAGGCTGTATCAGAGGAGGGCTCCAAGATGTTGGATAGATGTTAGATGAGAGCCTGGTGAAGCTTTTGGTTTTGGCAGGAAGGTTTTGAAGGGAACATATTAATTTCTTGCCCAAGGAAGTCCTCTCACCAGTTCCATACTTTTGTCACCTTCACCTGGTCAAGAGGTTTACCTTTGCAGTTAGTTTCTTTTTTCAAGGTCTAAATCCTCTTACCTGGCGAGGTCATGTTGAAACACATTTGCTACTGCAAAGAAGCTTTGAAGGGGAAGCCTATTTCTTCAACCCAGTGAGTTTGCTTATTGAATGGATCAGCTTGGTAGATTTGTTCTGATCCTCCGGAGGTCTTGGACTCCAAAAATGTTTGAAATGCCAGATTATCAGGGATGATAGGAGCAGTGCAGTTCAACACCACCAAGCTTCCCAGGACTCCAGGAACAGCACTAGAAGGTTAAGACCCACTCCAGCAGGGGCAACAGCAGGGCTCAAGTCAGGTCCAGTTGGTACTCATTAGCTACGCACTTCAAGAAAAGACCTCTTGCAGATCGTTGTGGGTTCTTTGCCATAGGTACAAGCGGCAGCAGGTCTAGACCTTTGGGTCACCTCACAGGACTCAAACAGAAGGTGCAGTACTTTCATTATTCCACAGGTCTATAGTGTTCTGAAAAAGGTGTCTTGGGGTGTCACATTAATGCTTGATACTAAATAGTCGGTGGGGGTAACGCCTAGCTCCCCATAACCATTAGGATAAAAGTTCCCAGTGGTAACCCTGCCCACAGTTGCAACAGTTTCTTTGTGCCCTACTGCAAACAATCTCACAGTACCCTTCACTCACCAAGTCCAGGATAGAGAAAGTCTTCTCCACCCGTGCAGAACCTATATGCCCACCCAGAGGTGTAGCCATGTTAATGGCACGCTCCTCCTCTGTGGTTACTCTAACCAAGTTCTGGGGGCATCCCTCCCCAACTGGATTTGATGCCTGCCAGACTGGGAGGATAAAGGAAGGGGCCTATATAGGTGTCATTGGATATCTGCTTGTGGCATAGAGGCCCTTTTGAAATAAATTAAGTTCCTGGGCACAGTCCAATTGGTCCTCCTGCCAGAGGAACAAAAACACCTTTCCACACCCAGGCCAGCATATCTGAAATGGGAGCAGTTTTCACACCTCATCAGGGCTATTCATCAGCCTAGTGACAGATGGAGACTAATGCAAATTCGCCTATAGGAGCTTTAGGCAGTGACACTGTAGCTCTCTAAAAATACCTTTTCATTAATATTTATCAAAAAAGTGACTTCATCAGTTTGGCTTTTCATAAAAAAGAAATGTGTAATCATTTTTCTAGCTGCTTCCTATCCTGAGCAAGCTGAATTAATACTTAATAATGCTTCCCAGTGTTTCTCAATGGGTCAGCCGGCCTTCCCTACATTTTACATGGGTTGTGGGTGCTAGTCATTGTAAGGACATGTTGACTTTAAATGTCTATATGCCCTACTTTTAAATACAATGCACCCTGCTTTGTGAGCTACATGGCCTACACAGGTGACTTACTGAAATTTAAAAGAGTGTTTTTCTCCTGTCAAAAAGTCATTTTAACAGGTTGGTTGCAATTGTAAAACTGCAGCAGTCAAGCTATAGTGGTAGGCCTGGAGTCACGTTTGTCTTGTCACACATGTGGGTGTCACAGTAGTGCTGTTGCCTATGGGTCACATTTAACTTTCCATACCAAGGGTGTATTTTGATACACCATATACTGCGGTGTTGTAGGACAACTAAAAAGGCCAATTAGGAGTAAACCAACTTTGACATGTTTTATGGGTCGAAGCGCATGAGCTAGTCCTGTTTAGCAGTGTCCCAGTGCAGAGAGTTAAAAAAACAGCAGCGTCAGTCCACAAACAAATGGAGGGGACCACTCAAAAAGAGGCCCTTTCTTACAAGTAGGCAAAAAATTCTAACAATTTATATAAATAATGAAATCTACTTGTAAAATAATAATAGATCAATAAGGAACAAATAAAAATATGTAAAAAATGCACTTCCCTACATAACACTCAAAAGACACTGCAACCCCCAGAACAATTATTGTAAATGATATGAATAAAACACTAACAACATTAAAATGGTAATTAAAAAACAAACGCAATAAAGCAAGAATAAATATAAAATACATGTTACGAATTTTGGTCCACATGTACGTAGCAGAATCAGCTGTTTGTGACAGCTAAAAACCATTTTGGGATGTACAAAGCCTATTCTGTGATTCCATAATCTATTACTGAGTCACAAAATAGGTTTGCGATTCAGTATTAAGAAAGGACAGGCTAAGCACGTCCCTCCCTACCAGCGACTCGCAGGGGGATGCATGAATGTTTTGAAATGAGAATGCAGTTGCTAAACTTGTTGGTGGTAACCCATTTGCAAGTAGCTTCCGCTTTGTGAATGCTTGTAAAAACATTTTTTAAGAGCAGGCAGTGGTACCACGGACCTCTGCTCACTCTTAAAAAATGAAGAGAAAACTTTTCATTTTTGTTTTTGAAACAAATCCCATTTTCCTTTTAAGGAAAATGGGCTGCATTGCAAAAAACAAAATTGCTTTAGTTAAAAAGCATCCACATACATGATGGACTACTGACCTCAGAAGGCCACCATCCCGGTGATTTTAGGCCATTCACAATGGGTCGCAAATTGTGACCTACCTCATGAATTTTGATGAGGTAGGTCCATTTGTGACCCACTGGGAATCGCTAAATGAGTCTGAGGCACATTAGTGCATTGCTTTTTGCGACTTCCTAATTGCCAATCGCAAAGATTCTCAATTAGGAAGTCACAACAAAATTATTTGTGCATATGGCCCTCTATTATTATTCAATAAACAGTTAATTATTAACTAGAAAGCAACCAAAAATTCACACAACAAATAATAAATAAAACAATAACATAATTAATACTTAAATGTTTGATGAAAGTAAAAATGTAATTAAAAATGTATAATTTACAAAACTTTCCACCACATTTCCCTACAAACCCACAACCTGCACCTAACATTTAAAGTACTAATTGACCTATACAAAAATAAACTATGCATTAAAACCCCAAATGCACATAAATAATTAAAGAAACAATAAATCAATTAATCGCCTTTCATAACTAATTATCACCTATCATGTTTAATTAAGATAAAAAATAAATAAAAAAACAATACATTATATTTTAAATAACTTCTCATCCTGTTTCCCTACAAAGCCAAAACCCAGTACTGAATCATAAACATGAATTACATGTTAAAAAATGTAACAAACTACAATGTTTTTTTAATCCGTTATTACCACCTAAAATGACTATACCTAAAATGACTATAAAAACATTATTCTTGCCTTCTATCGTTACCTCTCAACATTTTTGCAGTGACAATAATTTAGACATGATATTCATGTCACATGATATTTTTGAATTGATATTTTTGTCATTCACCATTAAAATCATTGTTTTCATCTCTCCTGCCGTGATTTTGATCCCTTTAGTGCCTTGGTTTTAGTAAGCAGCTATCATCCATGGATCCAGAGCTCTTATTAAAAGAAGTGGTAACAGACCGCATTCCAGTCTCTTTTTCTGCTCTATAGTGAATGATACAGCAGGCGGTAATAGGAAGCATCACTGTCTCATTCACCATTTAAACATGAGTGATAAAGATATGCAGCCAGTGGAGTTCACCTAGGCTATGGAATTGTTCACTGCTTTTATTTAGATATGCTACTACATATCACGGTTTCACAATGCAGTGTAAATGATTGTCTTTTTATCCAATCGTATTTGCCCTTCACAAATCACAATAGTACCAACATTGTGACTTTGGAAAAAGTTAAACATACTAGTACTTTTTAATATTGTTTAACTACAACCAATCACTTCAAGCTAATGTCTTTGCATACATTGCTACTGTCCAGAATCAGGGGGTAACTTACTTCGAGAAATGTTAGGATTGTTGCAGACTCGTGAATACATTGGTTGATGCTGCCTCATGAAAAATGCAGGCATGGAAAATAATATTTGACTTTCTTATTCAATTGTGACATTGCATGATTTATGTGGCATGACTTAGAACCAGGTTATACCTCTATTGTCCTCCCTTTTCACTGAAGAGCATCCTCTCATGATAATTCTTATTGATGGACATGCTATTTAATATCACTCCATGAAAGAAATTGACTGACTTTTAATTCAATGCATGCCAAATAAGGCATTGAGACTGAGTTAATCTAACTCCAAAAGTGAATGCATACATTTGATGAATATCTACTATGCAATTCAAATGTATTGGTAAAATGTTTACTAATTTGTTAACCATAAGACCCCTTACAGGGGTACGTTTTCTTGGTCAAAATAATTCATAAGGCCCATCTTGTGTCCCTCCAAATGAGTTCTGTGTAACTTCCAGGCAAGTGGATCTGATTTGGGAGACGTAGAGTTAAAAGGCCACATACCCACTACATATTCCATCAAATTAAATGGGCATAGATTTCATTCCAGTAAATCAAGATTGGGTGCCTCAGGAGATGGCCCCAGAGCTTTCACATTTTGTATTTCACACTCGCTTCTAGGATGTGCAAAACATGTATTGTTAATGATCTCAGAAAAAAACAGCAATTTGGGGATTTAAAACGTGCAATTTCATACTGGAATTCAAACTTTCAATTTTCGAAATTGCTATTTTTGTAACTACCTTTGAGAGACTCCCTTCACAACACTCACTCACACTGTGTTCAAATGTTAGTTTCCCTTGCCCTCCTTCAGTTGCTTTAATGCTGACATAATTGTGCATTATGGACCGAAACCATGATTTCCTGTCCCAGAATGTTTTTTCCTCAACAAAGGCCATTTTCTAAACTTCTCGAATCTGCACTCCCTATTGCCCGAAAACATTTTCCATAATAATTAATCTTGATGTAGGCTTTTCACCAACCAGTCAAAACTTTCATCGTCATTGCAACCATAAGGCTATCTCTGTTTTTTTAACAGATGTGATCCAAACCTTCTTGGCTTATTTACAAAAAACACGGATCAGACATTCAACAAACCTAAAGTAGAATATGAGTTCAATGGTAGTTTCCACATTCTAATATTATGCTAAAACTCAATTAACAGCAGCAGGCTTTTATAGATTTTCGAAATGATTCCTTGTTTTTCTCAGAGCATGACTTCCACACCATTGTCAGTGAGATACACATGGGGGGGGCAGGGAGGGCAGCGCGCGGAGTGGGGGGAGCAATAATAAAAAAAACACTTACTTGCTGCCTCAGTGTTTGCCGTTCCCACCGCCTTGTTGCTTCAGTGCTTGACTTGCTCCCCTCCCCTACCTAATCCAGATACTTCTCTTATGCTATTACCCAGCATGAGAGAAGCGTCTGGTTTGGCCTGAGTGGGCTGAAATGCAGCTCAATGAGGGACTGGGAGCCTGCGCTTGGTCTCCAGCTGGCTGTGCAGTGCAGCCCAGGTGAAACATTTTAAGTGGGCAGGTCGGTTTGGCCAACTTCAGACGACAGGCCAAACCGGCATGCGCACTTAAAAGTGCACCTACCGCTCCTCCTCCCTGCTGATATAGAGGAAGCTGGCCCTGGCCCGCCCTAGCTTAGTGGAAAAGTAAAATGATAATAAAACTATTTATTATATTTTTGGTTTTCTGCTGCCTTTCAGCAGTGGGGGGACGGTCCTCTGCCATTGAGGAGGAGCCGCTCCTGGATACAGCCTAAAGTTGATTTCTGGAACCTTGTTGAGTCAATTAGCAGCTATTTATCTAAATGGAAGCTTATGCCATGCTTGTAATTTAGAAAGAATTGTTTAGATTGGGCCCGTGACTTGCCTCCAGCATCTCCTTGAGAAGCATTTGGCAGGACATTAAAAGAGCTCACATCATCTTCAAAAACTAGTGAAGACTAGCTGCATTACGTGTTACATAGGTGCAAAGATTGAATTTCCGGATTACTTATACTGCATACATTTAGATCCACTGAAGCTGATCAACTGTACATGAAGAAAAGGACAAATAGAGCCATTTTAAATAATTCAATTTTGAAATAAGTATCACACAAACTATAGATCCCCAGCATATTAGCAGGTAACACATACTTTGCAAACAAAACAATGAAATTGGAAGTGCCCTACAAACACGTGCTGGTCGAAGGAGAGATCAAACCATGTACATAATGCTGTTTCATTTCATTAGTAATAGCATAGAATAAAATATGCAGGACATAGCAAATATGCAGACAAATCTAAATTGAGGCCAATAGTTAATTTAATCCCATCCGGAAAATTATCCATGGTGTCACATCTGATACTTTGCACCCTTGAATCATGTAATAAATTTCAAAACAGCACACTGGGAGGGAACCTTACTTCCTTCCCTTTTCCTCCTTCTCCACTTGCATTATGTGTCAATTTAAAGTAGCCTTTCAACCCAACAACTCTTTGAGGCACAAGTAGAATGTTTTATTATTCTCCCTGAGCATAACAAAAATACCTAGGGGCAGATTTATCAACTGTTTTCACCAGTTCAAAGTCAGAAGAAGTGATGTAAACCGGAGGAAAATATTGAACGAGTATTCACTCTCCAGTGCAGTGGAGGAAATCATCTGGGTAGAGCCACAGTTATTCGGATCACAGGTGCAGCAGACGTCCATTGCTAGGAAGATGGAGCTATGGTGGAGGATCGTGGACAGGGTCAACGCCGTGGGATAGCACCCAAGAACAAGGGATGACATCAGGAAGAGGTGGAACGACCGACGGGGGAAGGTGCGTTCTGTGGTTGCAAGACACCAGGTAGCTGTACGGAGGACTGGCGGTGGACCCACATGTCCTCCCCCACAACTAACAACATGGGAGGAGCAAGTCTTGGCAATAATGCATCCTGAGGGCCTCGCAGGAGTAGCAGGATGACTGGACTCTGGTAAGTCAAATCTTTACTACTATATCCCCCACCCTACCTGCATTTCATCACAAACTTCTACTCCTACCCTCACCCCATCACTCCAATACCTCACATATACCCCACCTTCACAACCCACCCATCCCACTACCAAGCCCTGCATGTAACACCAATCCATGGACCCCCAATACAGACCTGCATGGACACCCATTACCACAGCATGCCCATTAGAGAGAATCACCTAGCCCACAAAATCACCACGCACACAAGCCTAAGCTGCCAGGGCTATCCCAACCATACAGGGAAACAAACCCATGCACAAGATGGCACACGTAGATACAATAAAACTACATTTTCATCCCCACAGGACCCGTACTCAACGTCACTGGAGAGGAGTTGGCACCAACATCCAGTCCCCCCCAGAGGAGGCCCACAGTGATGACAGCAGCTCTGCATGCCTGGATCAGGATGACCAACCTGGCCCATCAGGGACCTCTGGATAGTTGGTTACCCTGCCACAGTCCCAACCCACCATAGAGCCTCCCCCCTCAGGAAACACCAGCACAGTACCCACCCAGTGGGCCCATGCCACTGTCCCCAGGACACGTCAATCAGCAGTGTGTTCACCACTACAGGGACCCCAGGCAACCCCACAAACACAGGATGATCAGGGACCTGGGGTCAGTGGCAGTAGGCACACCGTTCAGGGGACAGAGGCAAAGAACAACAGGGAAGCTGGGAGGACTGCTGTGCGACAGGGGGAGGACAGGCCAATGGAACCTACTCTCCACGAGGCACTCTCCAACATCCAGGGAGCATACCACCATTCCCAGGAGATTATGGGCCAGATACTCTACAAGTTGCAGGAGACCCAGCGGCTGCAGGAGGGACAGTGCCAGGGGATCAGGGAGGACCTCAAAAACATCTACACCATCCTGGTCACCATTGCAGGGGTGCTGGCAGACATGGGCAAGACCATGAGGGAGGCAGTGGCACACCAATGGGCTCCTGACACTAGCCACACCGAAGAACAGCCCTCCACCTCCACCGGTGCTAGTGGACAGGAGGCCCGCCAAAGGACCAACAGGCCACAAGCACTCCACCACCTGCAGAAGGAGAACCACCCCACAAACGTTCCCTGCTATCCAGACAGAAGCCAGAGAACATTGCCAAGACCCCGCCAGGAAATAAGACTCTCCTGATTGTCACCCTTCTGTCCCACTCTGTCACCCTGTCCACCTTGAACTGCCATTACTCCCCTTCCTATGCCCGATTGGACAATGCACCTGTGATACAAAGTGACTGTACTCTAACTGGACATTCCTCCACCATCACCCCAGAATATTGCACATCCCCCTCTACGTATGAGCACTTAAATAAACACCCTTGGAACAAATACTAATCTTGAGTCTGTCAAATGATTGAATCATGTATTGGTAGAACATTCTGAAAACATTGCAAGTCATATATACAGTCATTTATACATTGGTATGACCTTTAGTGGGCATCAGTAAACATACCAGGAGCCAGAGTGGGCCACAGAGATCTGAAAATAGAGATGCCAAAGGGTACAGTAAGTGGCCATAGACATAGGGAAATCAGGCTGCCATGTACAATGTCCAACAGAAAACTGAAATGTAAAGTGAAGTTACAGTGTCTTACCTGTGTGTCAATGGAAGTACTGCTGAATGATGTTACTTCTGTTGTCCACATCTTCTTCCTCTGCCTCCTCTTCCTCACTGTTCACAGGCTCCACCGCTGCCATAAGACCATCTCCAGGCTCATCCTCCTGCAGAAAAGGCACCTGGCGTCTCAAAGCCAGGTTGTGCAACATGCAACATGCAACGATGATCTGGCACACCTTCTTGGGTGAGTAGTACAGGGATCCACCTATCAGATGGAGGCACTGGATCCTGGCCTTCAGGAGGCAAAAGGTTCTTTCAGTGATCCTTCTTGTTCGCCCATGTGCCTCATTGTAACGTTCCTTTGCCCTTTTCCTGGCACTCCTCACTGTGGTCAGTAGCCATGAGAGGTTAGGGTATCCAGAGTCACCTGCAAATATCGAGGGATACCTGTTAGCCACACACTCACCCTTAGGGACAACCACATACCCAGATACCAACTTACACTGGGTGGTGACCTTGGACTCACCTATTAGCCACACCCGGTGCCTCTGGAGTTGGCCCATCACACATGGGATGCTGCTATTCCTCAAGATAAAGGCGTCATTCACAGAGCCAGGAAACTTCGCATTTACATGGGAGATGTACTGGTCCGCCAAACACACCATCTGCACATTCATAGAGTAATAGTTTTTTCTATTCCTGAACACTTGTTAATTTCTCCGGGGTGGGACAAATCCTACATGTGTACCATCCATGGCACCAATGATGTTGAGGAAATGTCCCAGGGCATAAAAGTCAGCTTTCACTGTGGCCAAATCCTCCACCTGGGGGAATACAATGTAGCTGCGCATGTGTTTCAGCAGGACTGACAACACTCTGGTCAACATGTTTGAGAACATTGGCTGAGACATTCCTTGATGCCATGGCCACTGTTGTTTGGAAGGAACCACTTGCCAGGAAATGGAGCACTGACAGGACCTGTACTAGAAGGGGGATAACTGTGGGCTGGCAGATAGCTGACATCAGGTCTGGCTCTAACTGGGCACACAGTTCTTGGATTGTGGCCCGATCAAGTCTGTAGGTTAATATAATGTGTCTGTCCTCCATAGTCGCAAAGTCCACCAGGGGTCTGTACACTGGAGGATGTTGCCATCTCATATTCATCCTCAGCGGCAGAAGCCTCTGGAGGAAAACGGTGAGCAGAGTGTCTTATTCACACATCAATTAAATTAATGATGCATCTTTTACTTTACAGAACTTGTATGTGAATCTGAGAGTCAGTTGCTGTGCCAATGTCTGCTGTGACGCAGTTAGGTGCCATGGCCTGTGCTCTCCTGAAATGGCGGCTGCCTGACCTGTGCGGATGGACAAGTGGAAATGAGGAAATTCCGCTGGCGTTGTGCGCTGTTGCGGTAGACGGTCGACGACCGCCGCGCAACTTCGCATTGGTTATCATTGGGCCCTATGGGTTCCAGGACGCCGATGGCAACGGTACGCACCACCGCGGACGTGACTGCCATTTTCTATCTGTACACTCACTTGCTACTTGACCTTCAACAGGAGAGGACCTACACAGGAAGTGCTGCTGTGACCTGTGTCTGGAAGTGACAATGGTTCATGTGTCTGGGGAAAGGGCCCCTTCCTTCACTGTGGAGGAGTTGGAGAAACTGGTGGATGGGGTCCTACCCCAGTACACGTTACTCTATGGTCCTCCAGACAAACAGGTGAGTACACTGTGAGTATGACACATGGGCCATGAATGTATGGATTACTGTGTGTGTAAGCCACGTGTAGGGGGGGCTGAGGCATCCTGACCAGTGTGATGCATGTATGGTGGTCAATGTATGTGCGTCAGAGGATGGGACGGATCTGGTGGGCCATGAGTGTGACGGTCTGGACAGTTAACTAATGCCCTTTTCTGCTTTCTTTTCCATGCAGGTCAGTGCCCATCAGAAAAAGGGTATTTGGTGTGCCATCGCCAAGGAGGTGTGGACCGTGCGGGGCTTTGACAGGCGAAGCTCCCACTGCCGCAAACGGTGGGAGGACCTGCGCCGCTGGGCAAGGAAGACGGCGGAGGCCCAGCTGGGGCTGGCCTCCCAACCAGGAAGGGGTGCCTGTCATACTCTGACCCCCCTGAAGTTCCGCATCATGGCGGTGGCCTATCCGGAGTTGGATGGGCGCTTGAAGGTATCACAGCAGCCACAAGGGGGTGAGTACAGATTCAGAATTATGACTGTGCACGCGTTAAGGTTTACCTGGGTGGAGGATGTGGGCTGTGGGTGCCCCTAGGCCAGGGTAAACATGGCAGGATATGTCCCTTGTTGGGCAGGCTCCTAAGCACTACACCCCCAATAGTGTTAGTGGGCATCTACTACTGGGCAGGGTCCTGTGGGTTTCAGGTGTGCAGTTAATGGCGTTAGGGATTGTACCCCATGGGCTGGTGACTATCTTAGTAACTGGCAGTGCATGGCCTAGTGCACAGGGCTGCTCCCTGTGAGTTGTGTATGCCACCGGTAGTGTTGTTGTTGGCATTGACCAAGTGTATCTTCTTTCTCTCCCCCCCTTTTTGTTTTGTCACCCTGTCCTTGTGTGCATTAGCATCATCTGGTGGAGGGGCAGAGGCACCTGCGACGGAGGGAGATGCATCCCACATGGGCCTGGAGGCTGAATCCACAGACAGTGAGGGCAGCAGTGGGTCGGAGGGCGAGGGGAACACCATGATGTGGAAAGGAGGGTACACCCCAGAAAGCGACTCCTCCTCCATTGGAAGCTCCCTGGCAGTGGCGGACACCTCTGTGCCCACCCCAATAACAGGTACAGCTGCCACCCCCCTACAAGCACCGCCCTCCCAGCAGCCCCTCAGCGTGTTTCCCGTGCCCGCTCACCCAGGAGGGTGGGCATCTCCTTTGCCCCAGGCACCTCAGGCCCTGCCCCAGTCAGCCCTGCTGCCCTCAGTGAGGAGGCTTTTGACGTCCTATGATCCCTCACGGTTGGGCAGTCAACCATACTGAATGCCATCCAGGGTGTCGAGAGGCATTTGCAACAAACAAATGCATACCTGGAGGACATTCACTCTGGCGTGGTGGCCCAACAAAGAGCATTTCAGGCTCTGGCCTCAGCACTGATGGCAGCCATTGTCCCTGTCTCTAGCCTCCCTCCTCCAACTTTCTCTACACAGTCGCAATCCCCTCAACCTCAACCTATCCCAAGCACACCTTCAGACCAGCATTCACCCAAATCACCACACAACAGTGGTTCAGGCAAACACAAGCACCGCACCTCATCTCACAGGCACTCACACAAGCACCATCCCCATGCAGACACAGTTACATCTACTGCCTCCTCCTCGTCCACCTCCCTCCCAGTAGCATCTCCACTCACACCTGCATGCACTACATCCTCATCCACTACCTCCATCACCAGCACGCTCATGACAACACACCCCTCACTGGCAGTCACCACCCCCACATCCATGCACACGATTGGTTTCCAGAAAATCAGGTATCCATTGTTTCCTATGTGTAATATACGCTTGGTCCAGTTGCAATCCCCGTCAAATGACCATGTATTGAATTGTTGTACCTTACTTAAAGCCAGCAGCTCTATTACCAAAGGCTTATGGTAAGACATTAGTCTTGGGTATTTTTCAATTGCTAACCCCTTAGATAATGACGTTGATAATAAAAAATAATCTAACCTAACCGATTTCTTGTGGGGAAAAGAAAAAAAAGTAAAACCGGGGTCGGGAGCCTTACACTGCTGCCACACATCAACCAGCCCTTGACTCTCAACTAGTGTTTGTAAAGCCTGATCTACTTTTGGCATCCTCCTCGTATATCAAGATAGGCAATTTACTGTTGATATGTATTTTGAGATCCCCACATAAAATAAGCGGTAGAGACCATGCAGTTAGTTAAATATCAATGAAATCAATTACTTCTGATTCATCAACGTTAGCCCATATACTTAGCAGAGGGAGAATCTAGACCTGCCTAATCAACATTTTTTTTTTTTTAAGTTTTAAAAGTTTTATTAAGAATATAAGGCGGTACATACAGTATATAAGTAAACTGTTTAGTTTTCAAAACATTGTTTTTGTTTTTTACCACAATTATTTCCATTATGGACATATGTGCATGTACAGTCAGGCAAACAAGAATTCCTAATTGCATAGTTGAGATTTGTACCCTTATTTTTTTTAGAAGAAAGAAGGAAAAACAGTTGGGGGGGGTGAGGAAGAAAGGAACGAGGGTAGGGTAGTGTGGAGGAGTTGATCTTGGGGTAAGGGAGAGATAAGGTTGTCATGTGAAGTGAGGGATAGGGGGAGGAAAAAGAAGAAAAAGAAGAGAGGTCGGGGAGGGTTGTAAGATGAAGAAACTGGGGGATAGGTAGGGAATCCTTGTGTCCTGAAGCTAGCAGGGCCGGACCGAGGAGCAAGTCGTTCTGTAGTTCTCCGTCTGTAGTAAGTTACTAACTAGGAGTAGGTAGTGTGTATGTTAGATATGGTGAGGTCAATTAAAGAATGGCTACTTCTTATATGAGATGGTTTCTCAGTCATTATTTGTGTTAGAGAGCGATGTGCGGTGTCAGATTGGTTAGTCCAAAGTCCCGAGCATATGTCAAAATGAGTGGTCTAGGGGTTAATAAAGAGAGAAAAAGAAAGGACAAAGGGGGAGAAGAGAGAATAGCTAGAGAGAGGGAGAGGGGACAATGGGAGATTAGATATGTTCCAAGGTTCTAAGATTCTCAGAGGGTAATTGATAGTTGATGTTTGTGAGAAACTGGGGCTGATTGCAGAGGCCCCCTAACTTTTTGCCCCCATTTTCCACTTTATGCTGGTGTTTTCCTGACTCTGATGGTGCCCTGGGTACTGCTAACCAGTCCCAGGGCCTGTGCTCTGTGTAAAATGGATATGCAAATTAGGCTAATTATAATTGGCTAAGTTAACCTACCTATAAGTCCCTAGTATATAGTAGGGCATGTAGGTTTAGGGACCACAGCATAGGTGGTGCACACCTAGGTGCATTGCTGAGGTGCCCAGTGTCATTTTAAAAGCAAGCCTGCCTTGCTGGCTGCTTTTAAATTAAAGTTATATGCAAATTCGACTTTGGAATTAAAGGTACTTCCAAAGTCTTAAACTACCTTATTTTTACATATAAGTCACCCCTAAGGTGTGCCCTATGTGCCCCTAGGGCTGGGTGCCATGTAACTATAAGCAGGGACTTTATAAAAATAGATTTATAAGCCCTGGTGAGGTAAAAACAGCCAAATTCGTTTTTCCCTCATTGAAGTAAATGGCCTTCATAGGCTAGAATGGGCAGACTTTATTTTAAATTTTAAAGTCTCCTTAAATGTTACATACCAAGAATTTGGTATCAAATTGATTGTTATAATAAATCCCACAACTTCCAGTTGTTGGATTTAATATAACTAGTGCAGGTAAAAAGTTTAGACTTTACCTAAAAAGTTGCCAATTTCAGCTCTGCATTGTTTTTGCTGCTGTGCTCTGATTGGCCAGCCTGCAGCAGCTTCTGCCAGGCTACTTTAATGAGGTGTGAAGTGGCCTGACTTCACACAAAGGAATGTGCTTGGGGGAGAGAATCTCCCCTCAGCAGATGGTGAGGCAGGAAGGGGGAGGGCTGCCAAACTGGTCTTCAAAGGCAGAGAAGGACATCTGGAGCACCCAACAACACCCCCACATCCTGCAACCCCAGACAGCTAGGTGACCCCTTGATTAGATTAGGAGAGGGCAGGAGAGGGGTGTGTTTATGATTTTTAGCCACACCAGTGGGAGGGCTCAGCCAGATCTCTCCTCCAAAAATCAGATTCATCCATTTTGGATTTTTAGAGACTGTTGCCTTCTGGGATGGATTTTTGCCACACTTCCCAGGAAGTGATCATCACAGGGGGACGACCCTGTCCCTGATTGGAGAACCAGGGCCCCCTTGCTTTTCACACAGAAGCAAGGATAAAACTGGCAGACCTGCACCCACGCCTCAGATCCCCTCCAGAATTCAACAAGAAAGGAACTTAAGGAGAAGAAGGACTGCCCTGCTGGACCCCTGGCCTGCACCTGGAACCTGCACTCAGAAGGACTGCACCAGCTGCACACTTGGGCTTCACCACAAGAAGGACTTTGCCTGGCTTCAACTGGTTCAAGGAGGGACTCCCTGTTTGCTACAGGTGAAAAATTGCTAACCAGAGTCCCCTGCACCAACTCCTGAAGAAAGCGACCAGCTGACCACTGTCCAGTGGCCAAAAAGGAGTTTGCGCCAGGTGCATTCTGGGAGTTGAAGTCCGCACCCCCCAAGGACCATCACAGAACTTCTGGACCCTTGGGGTGAGCTGTGGACCCCAAAAGAACCTTAAAAGAACATCTGGGTGAAGCCCCAGAAGTTTGGAAAAGATTGGAGAAATTTTGGAAAAAAGCTCCATAAAGTGACCGACCCGACGCGGAAATTCTAGCCGGCTTGCCTCAACCGCGACCCGGCCTGACTTCGTGGTTCGTCCCGGTAAAGAAAAACATCCGAAAAAACGACTAAGTCCGAACGTAAAAAGTTGACCGGGACCTTCCAGCCATCGTATCCGAGAAGGGCTCCACGGACGTCGGATCAAGATCCAGGTTTACCCCGGTCGAAGGATTTTCATCTCGAAAAAACGACTAAGTCCGAAGGTAAAAATCACCACCGAGGAAACCGACTTCGCGTATCCGGACAAGGGCTCCAGGAGGTCGGATCCAACTGGCAGGTTCGTCCCGGGGAAGAAAAACATCGAAAAAGAGACTAAGTCAGAAGGTAACTTTTTAACCGAGGCCTCCCGCGACTTGTAGCCGAGCAGGGCTCCATCGCGGTCGGCCTGAAAGTTTGACTTTGCCCCGGTCCTGGTGCAACCAGATGACCCGATTGGCGCTTTTCGTTTCTGAGCGCTAGAAAATAATAATACTTTAAAAATTCATATCTCCGGTTCCCCTGAACCGATTGTAATCGTTTTTGTGTCATTTTAAAGATAAAAATATAAGCTATTTTTATAAATTGGTTTTGGATTTTTAAACTGTTTCCTGTGTTTTATTTAATTACTGTTTTGTGATATTTGAATGCTTTACACTTTGTCTCCTAAGTTAAGCCTTGACGCTCGATGCTAAGCTACCAAGGGTAGAGCTGGGATTAATTTACTGAGACCTAACTGTACTTTTGTGGAGGTTTGTGGCTTGTTGCTAGGTGTAGGTACCTACCTGCCCTACCAATAACCCATTTTCCAACATAATTGGAAGCAGCGACGGGATCCTGTACTTGTGTTCAATATCACGTTACAGTTTTAGATAAAACAAATTAAAAATCCTTTAAATTGTCCTAGTGCAAAAATTGTTTTTAATTTTTAATGTTAAATTTTTTTTAAAAATTAATTTGGATTAATTTCAATTATTGAATTTTTTTAATTTTTCTAAATTCTTGTTTCCAATTTTTGCAAAAAGTTTTTGTTGACACAAAACTAGGGAACCATGGAGCTTGATCTGGCTAGCCTACCCACACTGACAGTAGTCCAGCTTAGGGGGTTGTGTATTGAGAGGGGGTTGCCTGCAACCCCTGATCTCAGGAAGCAAATCCTGATTAAATCCCTGACAGCATGGGCTGAGGCCCAAGAGGTAGAGACAGAGGAAGCTCCAGAGGAGGAAGAAAAAGAGGAAGATGCTAACTCTAACCACTCAGGGGAGGGAAGGCATCAGACCCCAAGTGAGGAAGAGGAGGAACGGTCCTCAATGGATACAGTCACTAGGGGCAGACCCAAAGCTAGTGGTAGGAAGAGGGTCCTTTCAGGAGGAGAGAACCCATCCATCAGGGAAAGAGAGCTGGAAGCCCAGCTAGCCTACATAGCTTTGGAAGCAGAGAAGCTGGCCCTAGAAAAGAAAAAGTGGGCATACAAAGAGAAAAGAGATGGAAGCAGCGATAAAGAAGCTGAGGTGTCCATGGGTGGGGGAGTTTGCCCCAGATTACCCAAGGGGGTGGTTCCTGCTTATGTAGAGGGGGATGACATAGATAAGTGGCTAGGGGCCTTTGAGAGGGCACTCCAAATGAGAAGGGTTAGGCCTCAATACTGGGGTTCCCTTTTGTGGGAGTTGGTTCCCAACTCAGGGAGGGATAGGCTTCTGACCTTAAGGGGGGAGGAGGCAGATTCATACCCTAGTATGAAGAGGTGCTTAGTCAAGAAGTTTGGTCTGACCCCAGAGCAATATAGAATGAAGTTCAGGGACACCCAGAAGGTCAGTACCCAGTCTTGGGTTGACTTTGTGGACACCTCACTAAAGGCACTAGAGGGCTGGATTATTGGCAACAAAGTAAATACTTATGAGGGGTTATACAATCTGATCATGAGAGAGCACATCTTGACCAATTGTATCCAAGAAAGGTTACGCCAGCATCTAGTGGACTCTAAGCAGACCAACCCTAGAGAGCTAGGGGAGGCAGCTGACGAGTGGTTGAGAACCAGGGTGGTTGTCAAGTCCCAGGGGGGAGACTCCAAGAAGGGGGGGACAGGTCCCCAAAAACCTAAGGAGGGAGGTGGTAAGCCCACCACAGAGACTCCCTCTGTACCCCAGAACCCTAAGAAGGAGGAGAGTAAATCCCACTCCCACTCTGACATGCAGAGACAGGGAGACCCAGGGTTAAAAAAGCTCTTGGACAGTAGGGCTTGCTTTGACTGTCAGCAGACAGGTCACTTCAGAGGAGATGCAGCCTGTCCAAAGAAGGTGGATAGCACTGGGCTGTCCAGTGTAGCCATAGAGGAGGATTCCTCAGATGATGAAGTCCTCCTAGCATTGTGCTGGGAGACAGGACCAGATGGTAAGCTGGTGATCCCTGAGGGTGGGAGTAGGCACTTCCACCACATTCAAGTGAATGGGATCCCTACCACTGGCCTGAGAGACACCTGTGCCAGTCACACTGTAGTGAGTGACCGGTTAGTGACCCCAGACATGTATGTCCCAGGAAAGACAAAGAAAGTCAGGATAGCCACAGGGGAGGTCACCTCCAAACCTGTAGCCATAGTGCCCCTAGAGAGGGAGGGTATCCTTGACTGGATTAGGGTGGTAGTCAGTGCTGACCTCCCCCTAGATTGTATCCTGGGCAATGACCTCCCAGAGGTGAGTCTGGTCACAGATGGGGTGGTCGCCCAGGGCACCCCCCCAACCCAAAGTCCTGGGGAGTCAGTCCCTACAGTTAGGAGACAGGGGTCCCCAAGAAAAGGAAAGAAGAAAAGGAAGGGTAGGCCACTCTTAAAGAGAGTTCCAGGGAGCCAAAGGCCTTCTGCCCCAGTAGGGGGGGAGCCCAGAGTTGGCACTGGTGAGGCCTCACCTGACCCCAAGGAAGTCCTGAGTAGTCAGGCAGCTGTCCAGATGCAAGGTGTTGCCCCTGCACTGACAGAAGGGAGAGTGGAAGGAGGGTGTCTGCCACAGGAGGTGGTAGCCCCCCACTCTAGACAGCAAGAAGGGTGCCAGGACCCCAAAGATGCCCCTAAAGCAGCTCAGCCACCTGTCAGTGGAGAGCTTAGGGTGTGGTTCTGGGTACTGACAGCTGTCAGTAGCCTCTGCTGGGTGCTAGCCTTCCTGGCAGCACTGTACTTGGCCTGGGAGGCAGACCCCAAGGCCAATAGCAAAGTAGGCCCCCTGACCCTGTTGGTCATGGTGGGGTTGCTCAAGTGTTGGGTGACCTCTTTGGGTAAGCTAGGTCTTGCCCTAGCAAAGTTAGGAGTAGGGGAGGTGGGCACCTCACTACCCAAGTTGGCAGAGAGAGAGGAGGAAGACCCCCCTAGAGGGAAGTTTCAGTTTGGGTTGGGTCCTTTTACTGTTGGGATGGCTTCACTACCCAGAGGGAGTGACCCTGACAGGAGGATATAAGGCAGAGTAGGCCCTGCAAAGGGACAGCCAGTTTTCTTCACTGTCTTCCTCGCCTAACAAGCCAGGAAGACTCTCCCAGGGTTGGGCTGAGTCTCCTGGGCGTGTGGGCTGGGGGGGGGGTTGTGTGAGAAACTGGGGCTGATTGCAGAGGCCCCCTAACTTTTTGCCCCCATTTTCCACTTTATGCTGGTGTTTTCCTGACTCTGATGGTGCCCTGGGTACTGCTAACCAGTCCCAGGGCCTGTGCTCTGTGTAAAATGGATATGCAAATTAGGCTAATTATAATTGGCTAAGTTAACCTACCTATAAGTCCCTAGTATATAGTAGGGCATGTAGGTTTAGGGACCACAGCATAGGTGGTGCACACCTAGGTGCATTGCTGAGGTGCCCAGTGTCATTTTAAAAGCAAGCCTGCCTTGCTGGCTGCTTTTAAATTAAAGTTATATGCAAATTCGACTTTGGAATTAAAGGTACTTCCAAAGTCTTAAACTACCTTATTTTTACATATAAGTCACCCCTAAGGTGTGCCCTATGTGCCCCTAGGGCTGGGTGCCATGTAACTATAAGCAGGGACTTTATAAAAATAGATTTATAAGCCCTGGTGAGGTAAAAACAGCCAAATTCGTTTTTCCCTCATTGAAGTAAATGGCCTTCATAGGCTAGAATGGGCAGACTTTATTTTAAATTTTAAAGTCTCCTTAAATGTTACATACCAAGAATTTGGTATCAAATTGATTGTTATAATAAATCCCACAACTTCCAGTTGTTGGATTTAATATAACTAGTGCAGGTAAAAAGTTTAGACTTTACCTAAAAAGTTGCCAATTTCAGCTCTGCATTGTTTTTGCTGCTGTGCTCTGATTGGCCAGCCTGCAGCAGCTTCTGCCAGGCTACTTTAATGAGGTGTGAAGTGGCCTGACTTCACACAAAGGAATGTGCTTGGGGGAGAGAATCTCCCCTCAGCAGATGGTGAGGCAGGAAGGGGGAGGGCTGCCAAACTGGTCTTCAAAGGCAGAGAAGGACATCTGGAGCACCCAACAACACCCCCACATCCTGCAACCCCAGACAGCTAGGTGCCCCCTTGATTAGATTAGGAGAGGGCAGGAGAGGGGTGTGTTTATGATTTTTAGCCACACCAGTGGGTGGGCTCAGCCAGATCTCTCCTCCAAAAATCAGATTCATCCATTTTGGATTTTTAGAGACTGTTGCCTTCTGGGATGGATTTTTGCCACACTTCCCAGGAAGTGGTCATCACAGGGGGACGACCCTGTCCCTGATTGGAGAACCAGGGCCCCCCTGCTTTTCACACAGAAGCAAGGATAAAACTGGCAGACCTGCACCCACGCCTCAGATCCCCTCCAGAATTCAACAAGAAAGGAACTTAAGGAGAAGAAGGACTGCCCTGCTGGACCCCTGGCCTGCACCTGGAACCTGCACTCAGAAGGACTGCACCAGCTGCACACTTGGGCTTCACCACAAGAAGGACTTTGCCTGGCTTCAACTGGTTCAAGGAGGGACTCCCTGTTTGCTACAGGTGAAAAATTGCTAACCAGAGTCCCCTGCACCAACTCCTGAAGAAAGCGACCAGCTGACCACTGTCCAGTGGCCAAAAAGGAGTTTGCGCCAGGTGCATTCTGGGAGTTGAAGTCCGCACCCCCCAAGGACCATCACAGAACTTCTGGACCCTTGGGGTGAGCTGTGGACCCCAAAAGAACCTTAAAAGAACATCTGGGTGAAGCCCCAGAAGTTTGGAAAAGATTGGAGAAATTTTGGAAAAAAGCTCCATAAAGTGAGCGACCCGACGCGGAAATTCTAGCCGGCTTGCCTCAACCGCGACCCGGCCTGACTTCGTGGTTCGTCCCGGTAAAGAAAAACATCCGAAAAAACGACTAAGTCCGAACGTAAAAAGTTGACCGGGACCTTCCAGCCATCGTATCCGAGAAGGGCTCCACGGACGTCGGATCAAGATCCAGGTTTACCCCGGTCGAAGGATTTTCATCTCGAAAAAACGACTAAGTCCGAAGGTAAAAATCACCACTGAGGAAACCGACTTCGCGTATCCGGACAAGGGCTCCAGGAGGTCGGATCCAACTGGCAGGTTCGTCCCGGGGAAGAAAAACATCGAAAAAGAGACTAAGTCAGAAGGTAACTTTTTAACCGAGGCCTCCCGCGACTTGTAGCCGAGCAGGGCTCCATCGCGGTCGGCCTGAAAGTTTGACTTTGCCCCGGTCCTGGTGCAACCAGATGACCCGATTGGCGCTTTTCGTTTCTGAGCGCTAGAAAATAATAATACTTTAAAAATTCATATCTCCGGTTCCCCTGAACCGATTTTAATCGTTTTTGTGTCATTTTAAAGATAAAAATATAAGCTATTTTTATAAATTGGTTTTGGATTTTTAAACTGTTTCCTGTGTTTTATTTAATTACTGTTTTGTGATATTTGAATGCTTTACACTTTGTCTCCTAAGTTAAGCCTTGACGCTCGATGCTAAGCTACCAAGGGTAGAGCTGGGATTAATTTACTGAGACCTAACTGTACTTTTGTGGAGGTTTGTGGCTTGTTGCTAGGTGTAGGTACCTACCTGCCCTACCAATAACCCATTTTCCAACAATGTTCCCTAGCCATTGGTCATTGGCTGTTGGTCATCCACCAGCTGCTTCATGGTCTGGTAAGGAATGGGAGTCAGACCTCCGCAAATAGCTCTGCCTGGTCCTGTAGGTTATAAATCACTCGTTCATGGGTGGCCGTTTGACACATGGCCGTCATCCATTCTATCAGTGTGGGGGCAATACTGGATCTCCAGTGCCGGAGTATGCATATTTTGGCTGTGGCAAGTGCCGTATGAAGTAATCGTTTGTGTGCCCGTGATAGGGAAGGACACGGGCGAGTGTCGTGTAGAAGAATAAGTGCTGGCGGGGTCGGTTTTGGTATCTGTATGAAGTCCGATAGGGCAAGGCGTACCGCATCCCATAGGGACCGTATCTTTGGACAATGGCATAGGATATGAAGTTGGTCACAATAGGGCTCTGTGCATCTCCAACAGTTCGCGTGCGGTATCAACCCTGCCCTAAAAAGTTTAACGGGGGTCCAGTACCACTCCTGAAGGATTTTGAATAGGCAAAATTTCAGGCACGCTTCGCGTACTCCCCTGTCGAGGGCTTCTAGTATGTCTGGCCATTCTTCGTCCGCTATTGAACATTCTAAGATCACCCATCTGCCCAACTTGTCTTAGGATTTCTTAACCACTTCTACCATTTTACTCCATGCCAATACTGCCACTCCCTTTGTTGTTGAGCCTTGAGCAGTGTATACCAGTAGTTGATAACCAGGGAATTCCAGCAGGTGTTTTTTGGGGCCAATAATATGAGTCTCATGCATGCAAATAATATCTGCCTTCAATGTTTTGAGTCCTTCAGCCGCAAAGCGCAGTTTTTTACCATCATTTAAACCACCAATGTTTAACGTGGTGATACGCAGGTTATTATCATATCTTATTTAAGTCTATAATTAGATATAGCTGCGCTCCTACAGCCCTAACTATGGGTGCAGCAATATCAGGCAATTTACCCTGCTGACTATTTGTACTTTTTGTGCGCCTACCCAAAGCAACCTCCCATCCCCTTACACCTCTCTCTGACATCCGTGGGTTCATTAGAAGGGGCAATTAGGTTGTCATGCATTTGGTGAGTTGCAGAGCAATCCCAGGACAAATACTCTTGCCCTTGCCCCCTTTGCAGGCTTTTTATTTTTATTTCTGGTAATCCTTGTTTCTCTTTCCTCAGAATCGCTTTTTTTTAAGCCTTTTCTAGATGCTGTTTCCCTTGACCCCTCTTTAGAGGCGGTGGAGCTGCTCGTGAGATCTAGCTCTGTAGATGAACTGAAGTCCTTCTCCCCACCAGATTGATCTGATAGAGAGTAGAAGTTTTCCACAGCCTCACCCTGTCTAGGAACAAACCCCCTGGGTAGTCTGCTGCCTGTGTCGTCTCTGTGGCTCTCCCCACTTAGCCCTGGACTTACAGCAGCATGCTGCTGTGCGTGAATGGTCTCGCTGTTATGCCTCGTATCCATTATATGATGAGGTGGTGGCATACTTTCAATATCATTTAATGCCCCTTCAGAAACCCCACGCTCACCGATCACTACTGACGCCCCCAAGTTAATTCTACCGGCTTTGTTGCTCATTTCCAACACTGTGGAGTCTTTTAATACAACTATTAAGTTATCACTGACCTGGAGGGGGTTAACATTGTGGCCCCACTGTATCCTCATGGGTATCCACGGATTCCAATAGCACCTGCGGCTGGTCCTGCTGATCCTGCCGAACCAAAGCTGTGGAGCCATCCGCCCCTTTCCCGGTTGTCAACTTCCTTGTCTGCTGTATAGCTTTAAAAAAATCCCGGATCACTGGACCATCCCCAACCTGGGCGTCAGACCTGGCTTCGCTTTCTGGATTACAGTCCTTGTCTTGTTGGGGCTTCTTCCCAGAATAAGCCCCCTGGGGCTTAGAGACCCACCTCGAGCTGTCGTTGGAGGCGCTCCCCAAGGAAAGAGGCTGTCTCCGTACTCCTGCAGCTGTGCCCGGCTTCCCACAAGTGCAGCAGAGATTTTTAGGAGCCATGCTGCAATGCAGGGATGATTCCCAACACTTGCATCTCCAACTACCACGCCCACGAGCCCGCTCACTCTTCTCCAGGCTAATCTGAGTGCCAACAGCTCCCACTGTCAGTGCGCAAACTCAGCCCGCCGTTCTGTGCAGGGTCACCACAGCGAGCAGCACCACCAAGCCGGAACCTCTGGAGCCTCACCCAAACATACCAGAAGGAAAAGAAGAAGGTAAGAAAATAAAGTTGGGCCGCTCAAGCCACCGGGCGAAAAAGGGGGGCATTTCCTGCTGCCGCTCAAACAGCTGCGGCTGCCATCTTGCCTCTCGGCTTCAGATCAGCTCTATATTTATAACGTTTTTCATGTATGTATATTTCTACTTCCACCTCTTTTCTCTATCTTTTCTGTACATACGTCTCACACACTTGCTGGAATCTACACACCTAGGTATCAGGTTTGAAATAAATGGGGAAAGTGCAAAGAGGAGTGACTGAAAAATGGGGAATAATTACTACAAAATATTTGGGGTTTATGGAAGTTAAAGGAGAGGTTTAGGAATGTCCATGCTAATATGAAAACATATCCACAAAAAGGTAGGAGAACTGCTACCCACAAAATGCACTTCAGTTCTGTTGCAACTCTAATACTTACAAAATAGGCACAAAGGTACTCCAGCCTGCTCTTGGAGCAAGTTGGATGTCATACGTCACAAACCAGCGGTATGGCAAGGCATTCCCATAGAACTCAATAGAAGCAGCAAGTAATACTAAGGAATAACAGGAATATTACAGATTGTTTAACAACTTTCCCTTTTTTTTTAAAGTGTAATGTAATGCATGTAACTAATAGTTATGTATTAATTTTTCAAAATGTAAAACTTGGACATTACTTCAAAAACATTTTACAACAATGCTCCCAACACATGGAACACAACTACTTATGCAAGGGGACAGGGACTGAACATTTAGGACTTCACATCCAATCTATAGGTAAAAATCATTACAACACAGCAGACTGGGAGTAGGAGCTTGATTCCCCTAAAACTGGCACCCATGCTAGACCTGCTCATGTTATAATATTGGCTTCACTCTATTGCATGGCCATTGGCTCTCTACAGGGGGGGTTTACTGACATGTAACTCATAGGTGCATTATGTCTCATACAGTAGCTGTATGTGATCTGGCAGGGGTGCATCTAGACCCTAAAGTCTGAGGAGGCTAACACTTTAAGCACTGTAGGCGTGGCCAAATTCAGACTTGCAGGGTGTTCTGTCAGTGCTCTGATATAATGCTTAAAAACAGAAGTCTTTTTGAGACTAAATTGTGAATAGTATATCATAAAGTACCCTTACCCAGTAACATTAGATTCAGCATAACAGGATGTAACAATCTTTACACAAGGTTTAGGATTCTTATAGGAATTTCAGCAGAACAGTTGGTTAATGTTGTATTATCATTCACAATGAATAAGTTTATCTTTTAGGATCATGTTTCTACTTCTAGTTTCCCAGTACAATTATTGGCAAATGATGCACTGTAAAACAAGCTGGGCCGGTTGAATCCAAAAACCTTATTCAATATATTTGGGCCCTCATTACAACCCTGGCGGTCGGTGGAGGAATGGCGGTAATACCGCCAACAGCCCGCCACTTCTCCACTCCAACTGCCAGGGTGGTAATGACCGCTGGGCTGGAGACTTCGGTCCCCAGACCAGCGGCTGTCACTACAATGCCGGCGGTATCACGACCCCGTATACCACCATGGATTTCGTGGGGTTCTACACCGCCATGAAATCCATGGCGGTAGGCACTATCAGTGCCAGGGAATTCCTTCCCTGACACTGATAGGGGTCACCCCACCCTCCTCCCCCACCCCAAGTCATCCCCCCACACCTCCAACTCCTCTTCCACTCCCCAAAGGTGGCAGGACCCCTCTCCCCACCCCCCCAACATCGACATACACCCCCACATGCACACAGACACTACAACTACACATGCCCGCACACATACAAACATGCCAACAGACACACACACACAGTCATACACGCACACATACATACAGACATACACGCAAACATACTCACAGACATACAAACAGACAGACACGCACACATTTTCAAAACACACAACACCCCCGCATGCATACATGTACTCACACACCCCCTCTACACACTCACGCACACACACACCCATGCACACACACAACACACAACACCCCCCATCCCCTCCCCTAACGGACGATCACCTTACCTGGTCCGGTGATCCTCCAGGAGGGAACAGGATCCATGGGGGCTACTCTGCCGCCAGCACCCCATCACCAGAACACCGCCACACTGAATCATGGGACGTGATTCGGTGGGCGGTGTTCTGATGACGTGGCGGTGGAGGTGGGGCAGCCTCCACTTCCCCGCCAGCCACCAGTATAGCTTCTGGCGACTCTCCATCAGAAAAAGGACAGAGGGCTGCCAGCAGTCATAATACGCTGTGCAGAAACCCGCCTGCACTGGCGGTCTTCAGCACAGCGGTACCTCGGCAGTCTTCCAAAAAGACCGCTGAGGTTAAAATGAGGGCCTTGGACTCCCTCCCTATACTCCTTCCATGACGTGCTTTTGAAAAATCGGTCAAATGGTGCACTTCAAGCACATTTCTTTGTTTTTTGTTCTATTGGATAAATATAAATAATAAGTGTCCTGGTGCTAAAGAATAATTAAAGTGAGATGGAAACTGCACTAATATGGGAAAAGCACATTTTTTTCATGGACCATGTCACAACATGTGCTTCATGCACACCCTGTACACCACCATTGTCCTTAGTACCTTTATTGTGACTGAGCCCCTACGCATCCCATCCGTACTCCACTTGGAGCATTATTTACCCAACATTATAATTGGCCCCTATGCATGCCCTCCACATCAATTGATATGCAGTATCATTAGCCTCTGATCATTCACATTGCGACAGAAAGTGAGTCCAAAATCTCTAAACAGCATTGCTCCTCCGCTCCTCATATCCAGTATGGCAGCCTTTCATTCCTACATCCAGTCAGATTGAGTTCAAAATCTCCAAACGGCAGATACCTCCTGCCTCCCATATCCAGCATGGCTTCTATTATTTCTGCAGTCATGCAGACACGAGATCTTGTGTCTGTATGACTAGTTATTACCAGATTATTTGCACATTGTCTTTAGTTCATAGGGTCAGACAATAAAGACGCATGAATATCCAGAGTTATGCATGGGACGAGATAGTTGCACCAGTTTCAGCCGGTGGCTACAGTTCGTTATTTTCCGTTGAGAACTTGAAGAATTCAGTTTGTGGAGATCAGGTTGTCATGTTCTTATTGCAAAGAAAGAGGAACTTCTAAGGAGGAGAAGACATTTATATGGAGAGCAGGCCAAGAATTGGGCAGGATATGGACTACAAGGGTTGTTGGTAAATGCAGTTTTTTTCTATACTTTAACTTTGATTGGCTGCGTCATTTTCTCAGTAAAGAAAGAGAAAGCATAATCCGAAGCCTCCAGCTCTGACATAGAATTGGCTCATACAGCAGACTGATTACAGAAAAGACTTTAAACAGTCATTGAAAATTGTAATTTCCAAACTAAGATAGAATAGGTTCTATGGATCACAGAATGCGCTAACTTATGAGATAATGTGAAACTTATGAGTGAATAGGTTTTAGGACATGGAGTGATTTGCCCGATGAGAAAATAGGTTCAGTTGGACATTGAGTATCTCAATGTGCACTAAATAATAACCTATATGGGAATCGTTTTGATCCTTTTTGATGCAATTTGAGCCAATGTTAATGGTGAGTTGTTGGACTAACGATGGATTTAAACCAGATCTGTGACTGGGGGTGAGTGTTTTCATTGTTCAGCACTCCGTCCATTATCCTTTTGTGTTGCTAAAGTTGCCCTAAGTGGGAAGGGTATGCCCAGACTTGGGTCCCTTGCACACTGTGCCACAAGATTCAAGCTAGTCTGTCTGATGAAGGGTGATACTCTGGAACCGCTCCCAGGATGCTTGTTTCCGGTCCAGGGCGGACCTGGCCTGGCAGTTTGGGCTGGACTCTTCCCTTGAGGGTAGGCATGGTGAGCAAAAGAACAATGGATTAAACCCAGATCTGTGACTGGGGGTGAGTGTTTGCATTGTTCAGCACTCCGTCCATCATCCTTTTGTGGTACTTTTAGAATGTGAGCATTTCTCTGAATTAAATCCTTCTGTTCCTTACAATGCACGTCTAGTTGGGTTCAGTTGACATCTCCATTGTGCATTCACTCAGACACACCCCAAACACAGGCTACTCAGCCTCACTTGCACAAATCTGCATTTTGAATGGGTCTTCCTGGGCTGGGAGGGTTGAGGGCCTGACACTTGCATGTCAAAGGACAGTAGCCTGCCCTCACACAAAGGACTGGCACACCTCCTACTAAGACCTTGGCAGACAGGATTGAACTGAAAGGGGACCTGGTGCCCTTATAAGCCACTCTTTGAAGTCTCCCCCACTTCAAAGGCACATTTGGGTATTTAAACAGGGCCTCTGACCCTACCAACTCAGACACTTCCTGGAGAACAGAACCTGAACCAGAATCTGCAACTTGCCCAGAACAACTGCCTGGCTGCCCAAAGGACTCACCTGGCTGCTTTCTGTGAAGGACTGCTGTCTTGCTGTTGCCCTGCTGCCTTGATGCTCTCTGGCTGTGCTGAGTAGTGCTGTCCAAGGGCTTGGATACAGTCTGCCTCCTGTTCCCTGAAGTCGCAGGACCAAAAAGACTTAGGCCCTCATTATGACCTTGGCGGGTGGCTGAAGCCGCTCGCCAAGATCTGACCGCCGGGCAGCCGCCAAAGCAGCTCCACTCCCGTCGCAGTCATTTTGAGATCCCCGCTGGGCCGGCGGAAATCTCGGCCACAACGCAGGAGCCGGCTCCAAATGGAGCCGGCGGTGTTGCGGCCGTGCGACGGGTGCTATGCAGACAGTGAAAAGCTGCACGGGGCCAGTGGCATGGGCAGTGCAGGGGCCCCCAAGGCCCCCCCGCGACTCCCCGTACCGCCAGCCTTTTCCTGGCGGTTCAAACATCCAGGAAAAGGCTGGCGATACGGGGACTCGTAATCCCCTGGGCAGCACAGCAAGCAGCGCTGCCCTGGCGGATTATCACCGCCGGGGCAAATGTGGCGGGAAACCGCCGGCCCCGACGGTGCAATCGCGGTAGTTCCGCCGCGGTCGTAATGACCTTGGAAGCACCGCTAGCCTGTTGGCGGTGCTTCCGTCAAAACAGCCCTGGCGGTCTTGGACCAGGGTTGTAATGACCCCCTTAATCTCTACAAGAAGGACTCCCTGTGGGCAAAAATCAACGCATAGGCTTCCAGAACAGCCGCACAGCCTGCATCACAGTGAAAAATTCACCACACGGAACGACGCATCCTGACTTCACAATGAGAAGATCGACGCAGCGCCAGCCTAGCGACCGGAAATTCGACACACGGCCTACTGGATCGATGCACAGCCAAGCCAGAACGAAGCAGCCCGACTTCCAGAGAGGAATCGATGCAGCTCCTGCCATGTTGTAGAAATTTCCATGAAACACCCACTGGATTGACGCAGCCCCTGTGAATTAGTCCTCTTAGTGCCGGAAATCCACGCATCATCCCCGGGCGTCCAAAAACCCTGCAAGCCAAAGAGGATCCACGACCGAGTACCAGAAATCGACGCACAGCTGTCCCTGCGTGAGAACTGAACAACGCATCACCGTGTGCGGTCCGAGAAATCGAAACACACCTCCTTGTTTTCCATGCATCTCGTCCTCTGCGGTTCTTTTCAGAGATTTTGAACGCGAACCAGGTACTTTGTGCTTGAAAGGGACATTTATTGTTTATAAAAGACATAAAGACACTTTATATCACTTTTACAGTGATATCTCAACATATATGTATTGCATTTTAATCATTTTGACCTGCATCTTATCAGATAAATATGATATACTTTTCTAAACACTGTGTGGTGTATTTCAGTGTGCTATACTGTGTTATTGCACAAATACTCTACACATTGCCTTCTAAGTTAAGCCTGACTGCTCAGTGCCAAGCTACCAGAGGGAGGGCACAGGATAATTTGGATTGTGGGGGTCATTCTGACCCTGGCGGTCAGTGTTAAAGCGGCGGCCAACCCGCCAACAGGCTGGCGGTCAAAAAAAGGGAATTCTGACCCTGGCGGGAACCGCCAACACAGCCCGCCACCTTAACACTCCGACCGCCACGGCGGGACACACAAACAGTGTGGCGGTCACCGCCAACAGGCAGGCGGCAGACAATGTACTGCCCACACTATCACAACTCACCAATCCGCCACCTTTTCCGGGGCAGGAGCCCAGCCGATAAAAACACGGCGGAAACAGACTACGAACGGGAAAACGCTCACCTATACACACTCCACGAGGACGGAGAACAGCATGGAACCCGAATTAAACATCCTACCAGCTATTGTCTACCTGCTCATCTACCACGAGTACGAACGCCAGCGCAGACGACAACGGTGAGTACTGCACCTACGACACAGGGGAGGGGGGAGGGGGGAGGAGGAAAGCTTACGGGCACACACATATGCGACCCCCCCCCAACTATCTACAAACCAATGCAGAGCACCAAGTCACAGTGACACCACCCAAACCCCCCGAAATAATGCAAAGACATAATTAAAGTTAGAAACAAAATTTATGTATAAAAGAGGTTCTTTGAAGTCATGGTTAAATAGCAATATGAATTGTAAAAAATCAAGTAAGAACATTGCGAAACCGATAAACATAGGCAATAAGTCCTGCACAGTCACTTAAAATTCCACTGTCCGTGGGCCAAAGTGTATCAACACATGGGCAAAGCCCACACAGGAGACCTGAGTCCGTTGGAGAGAACACTGCTGGGTCATCAGATGACAAAACTACAGGCACCTCAGGGGGAAGGGAAGGGGGGGCACCTCAGCCACATGAGTCCACGACGCCAGATCCACGAAGGGTCCACCATGCCCACTGTGCCATCCTGGGGAGTGCAAAGCCACAGTCTCACAAGTCTCTACAGTGGGTGGTCTGCCCACTGTGCCATCCTGGGGAGTGCAGAGACACAGGCCATCAGGTGGATTACAGACTCCACAGGTAATGGAGGAGGCAGGGTGCCCCGAGTGCAGCGTGAACGCTAGCTCGACACAGAACCGGCACTGTCAATGGGCCAGCGGTGCTTGACAGGAAGGGCCCAGCGGAGCGGTGCTTGACAGGAAGGGCCCAGCGGAGCGGTGCTTGAGACGGCGGGGCCCAGCAGAGCGGTGCTTGACAGGAAGGGCCCAGCGGAGCGGTGCTTGAGACGGCGGGGCCCAGTGGAGCGATGCTTGACAGGAAGGGCCCAGCGGAGCGGTGCTTGTCAGGAAGGGCCCAGCAGAGCGGTGCTTGTCAGGAAGGGCCCAGCGGTGCGGTGCTTGACAGGAAGGGCCCAGCGGAGCGGTGCTTGACAGGAAGGGCCCAGCGGAGCGGTGCTTGAGACGGCGGGGCCCAGCGGAGCGGTACTTGACAGGAAGGGCCCAGCGGAGCGGTGCTTGAGACCGCGGGGCCCAGCGGAGCGGCGCTTGACAAGAAGGGCCAGCGGAGCAGTGCTTGTCAGGAAGGGCCCAGCAGAGCGGTGCATGTCAGGAAGGGCCCAGCGGAGCGGTGCTTGACAGGAAGGGCCCAGCGGAGCGGTGCTTGACAGGAAGGGCCCAGCGGAGCGGTGCTTGTCAGGAAGGGCCCAGCGGAGCGGTGCTTGACAGGAAGGGCCCAGCGGAGCGGTGCTTGACAGGAAGGGCCCAGCGGAGCGGTGCTTGAGACGGCGGGGCCCAGCGGAGCGGTGCTTGACAGGAAGGGCCCAGCGGAGCGGTGCTTGAGACGGCGGGGCCCAGCGGAGCGGTGCCTTTCTGCACGGTGGGGCCCTCTTCAGCGGTGCCTTTCTGCACGGCGGGGCCCTCTTCAGCGGTGCCTTACTGCACGGCGGGGCCCTCTTCAGCGGTGCCTTTCTGCACGGCGGGCCCTCTTCAGCGGTGCCTGTCCAGTCATTCAAGGGAGCCAGACCTGGCCAGGACTCCCTGCTTAGTCACCCTCCGACCGTGCAGTTGCTGGACCCTTCTGTGACGGAGTCCTGGGCCCGTGGGTGTCCTCCCTCACACCCGGGATGGGGCTTGTGGGGCCCTCCTGGTCCGCGCCCCTGCTGGCTGACTTCTCCGCCCTGCTGCCCTTGCCCTCCTTCGATGAGGCTCTCTGGCCCTTGCCTCCCCTGGATGTTGTGGAAGGTGACAGCCCAGGACTTTGCTCCTTGGGGGCAGCTGTGTCAGTCTTCTCGCGGCGGCCCTTGATTTTACGGGTCCTCTTTCCAGGGGGGGGGCTGGCTGTCCCCTTGCTGCTGGCCGATGTATCAGTGCTGGGAAAGGGTGGACTCCAAAACCCGTGCACAATGGTGACACTTGAAGCAGGGCTGGTGGTGGCTGAGGTGCTCTTGGGACTCTTAGCAGATGGAGGGGGTGGGTCAGGTGGGTTAAAGAAGTTAAGTTTGGAGAGGTAAAGTTTTTTAGGACCAATGTAAAGGGTAGGTGTAGTGGGTATGGGAGTGGAGGAAGAGGAAGAGGATGTGGTTGTAGGAGAGTCAGGTGTGCTGTCTTTGGGTGCAGGTGCTTGTGACGTAGGCTTTTGTGAGGTGGTTGGCTGTTGGTTGGGTGGCTGCCTGCGTTTGTGTGTCTTGGAAGAGGGGGTGACAGACACAGTGGGAGAGGACACAGGGGACGTGTAAATGGCAGTGGGGGTGGTGACTGCACGTGTGCGGACTGTACTGGAGGGTGTGCTGATGATGGAAGTACTGGCTGATGGTGGTGTGCATGCAGGTGTGAGTGGAGACGTCACAGGGAGGGAGGAGGGAGACGAGGAGGAGGGGGACACAGAGGTGGTAGTGACTGTTGGCATGAGAGTGGTAAAGTTGCTTGGGTGAATGCTTGTGTGATCTGTGGTGCTTATGTCTGGATGAGCTGCCCTTGGGTGTTGAGGTGTGTGCAGGCTGGTCTGATGGTGTGGATGGGATAGGCTGAGGAACAGGAGACAGAGACAGGGTGGAGGCAGTTAGAAGAGGGAGGCTGGAAATAGGGACAATGGCTGCCGTCAGTGCTGAGGCCAGAGCATTGAACGATCGTTGATGGGCAGCCTGACCCAAATGAATGCCCTCCAGGTATGCATTGCTCCGATGCACCTCCCTCTCTACCCCCTGGATGGCATTTAAAAGGGTCCAGCAATGATGGTCTGTAGGAGGTCAATGACCCCCTCACTGAGGGCAGCAGGGGTAACAGGGGCAGGGCCTGAGGTGCCTGGGGCGAAGGAGATGCCCGCCTTCTTGGGCGAGCGGGCACGGAGCGAAGGCTGAGGGGCTGCTGGGAGGGCGGAGCTGGTGCGCTGGGTGGCGGCTGTACCTGTAGAGGCAGGGGGCCCGGATGTTGCCGCCACCGCTAGGGAGCTCCCTTCCGAGGACGTCGGTGTCTCTGGTGTCACCACGGGTCCCCGTTGTGGTGCTCCCCTCGCCCTCCATATCACTGGTGACCTCGGTGTCTGTACCATGGCCCACTGGGGCCTTGTGAGTTGCAGCTCCCTCGTGCTCCGATGCCAAATCTCCTCCGCCTGATGATGCTAATGCACACATGCACAAGAAGATGAAGAAAAAGGGTGGGGGGAGAAATAAAAACAGGTTGAGTGCATGCATTGTCAACACCGTTGGCGGAGAGGACAGACACAGGAGCCTCAGGCACTACGCCGCGCAATCGGGGTACACTACTCAGTACTTGTGACTAGGCCAACAGGTCTATGGACAACAAATGCGCACATGGGTGATGCTGGACCATCGATTGCAGTACTTGGCACCCTACAGAGGTGGGGGGCGGGGGCACAGGGCCATGCCTAAAGGAGGGGACTACCCTACAGAAAGCGCCCTGGCCTAATGTCACCCACAGCCCTCCTCCCCCACCCAGACGCCTCCACTGCGTGTAAAGATAGCAGAATGTGCTGGTACTCACCCCCTTGTGTCTGCTGTGATGTCCTCACGCGCCCATCCAAATCGGGGTAGGCCACCGCCAGGATCCGGGACATCAGGGGGGTCAAGGTACGACTGGCACCCCTCCTACGTTGGGAGGCCATCCCCAGCAGTGACTCGGCGGTCTTCCTGGTCCCGCGGCGGATGTCCTCCCACCTCTTTCGGCAGTGGGTGCCCCGTCTGTTGTGGACCCCCAGGGCCCGGACTTCATTGGGGATGGCACGCCAAATGTCGACTTTCTGATGGGCTCTGACCTATTTGACATGTACAGGGTGGGAAAGGAATTTTCATCATTTTTCTGCATGTTAGATGTGATTGCCCCCCCCCCAACCCTGCCATGTGGCACATGCTCTCATCTGTCGTGCCTTGCACTCCTCATTCGCTCCCCATCCCACCATCTTACATCCACCATACACAACCCAGGCATAGCCCATTCAACGTGCACCCAGTGTACTTACCTGTTGGTCTGGAGGACCGTAGAGTAGCGCATACTGGGACAGGACCCCATCCACAAGTTTCTCCAACTCTTCTGAAGTGAAGGCAGGGGCCCTTTCCCCAGTCGCAGCAGCCATTGTCTCTTCCAGACCGAGGT